>NW_027137630.1:0-600000 GCF_001692895.1 Cenococcum geophilum 1.58
GTTTACTTAGTTTATCTATTTATATAATCTATATAAGGATTAAATAGAAGCTCTCTTTCCTATATAGTTAATTTAAGTAAAAGTTATTAACTTATTGTCGGTATTACCCAAGTGCACTTATATGGCCTATTAACTGTTAAATTAATTCTTGTCTAATAGGTACAGAAAGCAGAGGATCGTAAGGATCGCGGTGCCTAAGTAGGGGGCTGATAAGTCACCATAAGGATGACTAATCAGATACACGACCACGTAACGTCTGCCTATATACTCCTGTCCATATATTCCGACACTAGCAGTTCTTTCTTTATGCTTATGGTGCTGTAGAAAGGTAGCAAGGCAGCAAGGCAGCAAGGTGTCGGTTTATTGGAGGTGGAAGTAGTAAGTTGTCGGTCGGCTGCGGGCAAGGTAGTGAGGGTAGGTCTACTATAGGGGGAGCAGCGACGGTTGAATGGGGGTCAGCTGCAGGCGGAGCAGCCAAAAGTCAATGTGGTGCTGCAGGCAGGGCAGTAAGGCGTTGGTTAGCTGCAGGCAGAGCAGCTAGAGGTTAATTGGGTTACTGTAGGCAGGAGTAGTAGAGGGTCTGTTCGTTTGGGTAGTAGTACGGTACCAGCAATAGGGTCGTTTAGGTGGCAGTATAATGCCAGTAACGGGGTCATATTTATAGGCGTGTTGGTATGAATTCTTATTAAAACTAATCCTCTATCTTCCCGTTTATATCCTTTATATAATAACACCCCCGAATATGCTTATAGAGAGTAGTATTTAAGGGGAACGTAGATCCGCACTTAGTATATTAAAATGGTTAACAATCTGGTAAATGTCTAAAGAGCGCTTAACCTAAGGGGAATGTAGTAGAGCACTTTTCGTAGGTTTAAGATTGCGGAGGTTTATATAAGCTTAGCTGCCATAGCTCCTTAGCTTTAGTTAACGAAGAGGGTAAAGCTAGTGGAGCTTATGTAGACGGAGCTTGCTTAGTTTGTAGCTCTTAGATCTCTTTTTACTATTTTTTAAGAAAAGCTTGTAGCTTATGGATCTCTTTTTATTACCTAGTTTACATCTCTATATCTCTACTCTGTACTTAACGAATCTTATCTTATTATCGCTTAATCATATTTTATATATCCTAAATTTGTGTCTAATAAGCGGTTATAGTTGGAAACTCCCATTGGGCTTCGTTGTTATAGATGTTGATATAATAAGGCCGCCCAGTGGCCGTACAGCTCCCGCTTTTATATCCTTTAGGAAGTTAAGGTAGTGCTATTATTGAAGGTTTGTAGCTGCCGCAGACGCTAGCAGATTTAAGAGGGTAGAGGATAGGGGGCGCGCTGGCGTTGTAGGCGCGCTGTTGACGTAATTTTCGACGTGGTAGAGTGTTGAGCTTATATAGGGTGCTCTTCTGGAGCTGGTTGCTTGTTTGGTGAAGCTGGGTATTTAGATACTGCTGGTGCTGCTGAGTATTTGGGTATTGGATGCTGCTTACGCTGCTGGGTAGGTGGGTGCTGCTAGTGCTGCTGAGGTGCGTCGCTACGCTGGAGTACTACGCGAGGCTGTTGGGTTATTGGGTATTGGGTACTGCGCGAAACTGTTGGGTTGCTGTGATGCTGGGGACTGCTCGAGGCTGTTGGGTGTTGATTTGTATGCTGAGCATACTGGGTAGTGGTTTGCTGCTGAGTTGCGTAGCTACGCTGGGGTACTGCGTAAAGCAGTTGGGTAGTTGGATGTTGGGTGCTGTTAAAGCTAGTGTGCTGTGTACGGCTAGAGCGCTGCCGTAGTACTGCTGGGGTAGCTGCTGCTGGGGTACTGCCCGAGGGCTGTTGGACGTTGGGTGCTGTTAAAGCTGGGGGTACTGGCACTCAGTGAGGAGGTCGTACTGGGGGTTGATTTGCTGCTGTAGAACGTCTTGTGCGTTGCGTATTTGTCGTATATTCTAAGCTGCTGGGGTTAGATGCTGCCTGAGCTGCTGGTGTGGTTTTGCTGCTAGGTACTGGAATGCTGCTTGCGATTGAACGAAGCTGCTGGGGCGGCAGTAAACCTTTTTGCTCTATAGCCAACCGGTGAGGTTGACCATTGATTAATGTCGGTATCACCCAAGTGCACTTATATGGCCTATTAACTGTTGAATTAATTCTTGTCTAATAGGTATAGAAAGCAGAGGATCATAAGGATTGTGGTGCCTAAGTAGGGGGCTGATAAGTTACCATAAGGATGACTAATTAGATATACGACCACGTAACGTCTGCCTATATACTCCTGTCTATATATTCCGACACTTATATTATTAATTTAAGTAAGAGTATTAAAAGTTAATCTTTTAATAGTATAAAAGGCTAGTAACTTACCTCCTTATTATTATATTATATATATANATACTAACTCTATAGATAGATAAATTAATAATATAAGCCTTATCTATAAATTTAATACTATTTTAATATATTAGATTACTTAAAAGTATAGAGCTTATATCTTATAAGATCTAATCTATAGGCTTTTATATAGGCTCTCTAATTATTATAATAGCTAAAANGCTAAGTNTTANTAGCGATTTATATAGTTTTATTATAATTAGGTTATAAAGGCTAGTAAGGTATTATAGTATAAGTATTTAAAATAGAATACTAGGGGCTTTCTTTTATAAATATATAAATTTCTTTATATACAGAGTAGTCTATATAGGCCTATATAGGATCTATATTAGATATTAATTAAAGAATATAATATATATTTAAAATAGAGGTAGGTTTCTAATATTTTCATTTTAGAACTAGTAATATACTTAATTAGGTAGATAGGAAGTCTATTTAAAAAGGTAGTAAGGTTTTACTATTATAGCTATACTATCTATTATACCCCTATTATTTACGTTAAATATATATATAAAGCTATATTAAATAAAGATATTCTAATAAAACTATATATTAAGTATAATCACAAGATCTTCCACAATAAGGATATAAGGTACCTTTTTAAGCCTTCGGATTCATGTAATCCTCGCAAGATTTAACTAGATCATTATTTCTACCAAGAAGATACCATATAATTATTAAAGAATTAAACTCCAAGCTCTAGCCTCCACAACTACATAATTTCTAAATTCCCCAGCGTTTTTCACTAGAAAAATACTAAACGCCACCCCTTTAAAAGGAGTGGCCCCCATAAACAAGCGGATCTTCCCTAATATTAATAAGATTTTGTTAAAAATTCTAAAAAAAAACTCTAGAGGCCTAGATAAAATATTAAAATAATAAACTCTCTATAAAATAATAAAAAACCTACTAATTTAATATTTTTACTAACCATTGGCTGGTTAAATACATTAAATAGTCTAAATAAGTAACTTAACGTAACCTTTGAGATATCTAGCCATTCGAGTAGAAGAGTGGGTACATTAAGCCAGGGCTCTTCTTAGTTAAAGTAAAGAAAAAAGGGTTAGATTTCTATAAAGCCATTAAAATTAGGTATGCTTTTAAAATTTTAAGATCTTACCTCCTGTTTAATATATTTTCCGAAAATTAAGCGTAAGTTTAACCTTTCCAGTAGTAAGGTTATGGATTTAAATATGCCAAACTTTAATACGCAGAACCTTATTAAATCTAAAAAAACAGGCAAAAGCTATCGTATATATAAGGCTCATCATAATACGCTAATAAACACCTCCCTAAATCCGTCCTCCTTAACCTATAGGAAGACGGGATAACTAAGAAGTATATTTAAGATTTGCGTTATATTCGTAAAGCTCTCGAAGCTTTAACGCAGTAATTACTCTTACGCTTTCTTAAGTTTCTCCTATACAAGTCTATAAAATAGCGTTAGTTATAGTAAATAGTAAATAATTATTGGTATTACCGAGAAAGAAAATATACCTTTTGTCTATGTAGACTTCTTATATATCTTACCACAATATCTAAAAGTGTTGGGTTTCCTGTCCATTCTCTATTGCTTTTCTCGGAAAATCAATCACTTCCAAGACGAACCTCGTAAGCGTAGAAATAGGAGACTGCTATACGCATTTTTTGCGCATATAACCAGGTTCTATTCTTACTTTCTTATAGCAACTAAGAAGATAAGCTAGGTTCGGCCTTTTTACAAACAGATTAAATCCATAGGCATATTAATAGTAAAACATCTTTATTTAGCTTTTTAACGAACTTTTCGAGCTTTAGGGCTTCCTTTTTCATAAATTTAATATACTTTTTAATTTGCCTAGAATAATCTTATTAAATATAAGTATTTTTAACTAAATTCTTAAAATATATAGGAAATATACCCTATATAACCTAATAAAGTTATAGGTGCTAATGCACCCTCTACAGCCTTATATACAGTTTTAAATAACTTATTAATTCTAACAGAATCATTAGATTCTGCTACTAAAATCTCTTATTGCTTATTAAGTTCCTCATTAATTTCAGCATCTTCTATAGCTTTCTATATAGGATTTAAGGGAGTTTTAGTGTCTAATAACAAAAAAAAAGAGTTAATTTGAGAGAGATAAGACATTTTCCAAGAAGAGAGAAAGTAATTCTTAATTTTTCTAAGGCTTATATACGTGGAAAATAATTAGAAGGTTTTTAGTAAAAATAAGGTACGGGGTAAGTCCTTTATTGAAGAAATCTAAAAAATAATTAGCGTTTATAGAAAAAACCGCTAATACAGCCACTTTCGCTACACAAATCTAAAATTAAATATCTAAAATTTTAAGATATTTTTAATGAAATCTCTAAAAGTTCTATTATTGTAATTATTTCCCTCAATATGGCTCTATTAAAAAGAAAAAAGCAGCAGCTTAATTAGGGTATAGGAGGAACCTTAGGTTTAACGAGAAATAAAGCTTAAGATGCTATAGTTGCCATTTAAAATAAACGGCTTCTTGGGTTTACTAAGGAATTTATTTAATCTAAAAGAAGAACATATAAAGAGATTACAATTTATAAGGAAATGTTAGTATAACCGTAATAAAAGTATATCCTTAATAGAAAAATATAATTAATTTCTTTAGGCAAGATAAAGGAGAAACGGTGCGGTTTCTTAAAGAATCCGATATAAAGGATATTAATCCTTTAAGAATTCACCTATACCATATAAATAATCTTCAAAAATACCAAAAAATACCTTTACTTTTTGGTCCCTCTAAGACCCACTCTTATACTCTCTTAATCTCTAAAAATTCCTCTAATATATCTTAGCTGCATTAAGAAAGAGATTATACTTTACCTCTCTAAGCAGAGGTTACTATTCAAAGGCAGAATTCATTTAATTTTAACTTAAATATTAAGACTACTAGAGATTTTACTTTAGTGCAGTAAGGTCTTTAAGAGACTTTCACGGAACTTACGCGAAATCCATCTTAGTCTAATGCCGTTCAGTACCTTAACCAACCTCAAGTATTAACCTCAATTTTCTAGTTAAATACCCTTAAATCTTCTCTACCACTCCAAGAAAACCATTGCCTATTTAGGGAAATTACTATAAACGGAACACTACTAAAGTTCTTAAATAAGGATATTATATGGCCGCACGGAATTATTAGTTATACTAATAATATTTCTTAATTATTTTATAATTGGTACTACTCTTTACTTATAAAAGTAAAAGGTGTTCTAATTCCATTAAAATATTGGGCTTAATTATACCGTGGCGTAGTAAAAGAGTCTTAGGAAACCTTAAAAAAGGGCTATTTAGAGCAAAAGGTATTAATATATCTAATTTATATTAAAAGCCCTACCTATATTTACTAATTATACTTTATTTTATAAACTATTATCTTAATATATAGCATATATTTTAGTAAAACTGCTTTTTAGGAGGACTTTTCTACGGTTAATAAGAGCTCTAAGCAGAGTAGGCGCATAAAACAGATGGAAATAGTATTAAAAGCTCGGTTAAAATATTAAATAATTAATACCGAGGATGTTATAAGGGCAAGAGCTGAATATTAAGGAAAATTACTAGGTTTTAACGAAGTTTTTATATATTAAAAAGGTTTAAAGGTGAAGGTATATAAGAGTAATTACCAAATTACTCGGAAATACTGAGAACTTAAAGGGGAATCTCGGCCTTAGGATAATAATAATCTTAATTAGCGCAATAAAACGATAAAACTTTTTTACGGTTTTTCCTCTTGTTTTTTCCAATAAATTATAAGTGCGCATTTAGAATTTATAATAAGACTTAGTATCTACTACGTTAAAAAATTCGTGCTTACGGCGCATGCCCGCTTTTAAGATTTTCTTAGAAAATTTAGTAGATAAGGCTAAATTCCTAGTAGTACCCCTTAAGACTATATTTAGACCTCTATTGGACTATTACCGGACAGTTACTAAACGGTTACTTTTCGGTCTTAAAGAAGCTTTAAGCTAATTTTACTGGTAATTACATGCCTTTGGAAACCTGGCGCTAGGTTCTATTATAATAGTCCATTAAGTACTAGAAAAAGGACTAAATATATATTTTTTCTTAGAAAATATATAAAATGTAACATATTATCTTATACTTTTAGAGTAAGTCTAACTCCGCGCCCTATCTTATATTAAGGCGTACTAGGTATTTCTAGGCATTAACTAAGCCGTATATAGAATTTTGCTAACTTTTCCAAGAAAGGGGCTTATCTTTAGTGGCAACGTTAAGATTTGGCCTAAGCGCGCGTGGCCTGGGCGGTCTAAGCCCGCTTGGAGGTCGGACTGTTACTTTTCCGGTTTGAAGGTTCACTTTAAAGAACACTAAAAAGCCTAAATTTCAATCTTAAATATCTTAACCACTACTTAATAATATTTTCTAAATTTTTTAATATAGGCTCTAATATGCCTATTTTAGTGCCTATTATAATATAAAAATATATAGTCTAGTGGTTGTTGAGATATTTCGAAATATCTCTATTTTTAGCCCCTAGACTCTATATTATAATAACAATTAAGTTACATACTTTAATATTATAATATACACTTTAATATATATACAAAAGCATATATTTAAATTTTTAGAAAATATTATTAAGTAGTAGTTGAGATATTTAAGATTGAAATTTAGGCTTTTTAGTGTTCTTTAAAGTGATGCGCCCGGTAGTGTAATACGCTCGGTAGTAGAACACGTTAAAGGTTTACCTTTTAACGATTAGGGTATAAAGCTGTCTTAATAGGGCGGTCTAGTGTCCGTCTAGCTAGCGGTATTAGTTTTAGTTTTAGTTAGGGTATAGAAAGATAATACCTCGCTAATAATATAGCTGTATTTGTATTTACTAGCACGAAGTCGCTAATACTAGGCGTTATTAATAGGTTAGGCTCCTATATAGGGCATAGTTTAAAGTAACTAAGCTATAAGGTTAAAGGGGGGGGGGTTATCTACCGCGGCTATAATAGGCTCCGCGGTCGCCGCGTTTATAATAGACTCTATAGTTACTGCGTCCGCGGTTATTAGTTTATATTATTTAATAGAATAGCATTAGGACTAGGTTTACTATTTTAGTAAGGTTATAGGTATCCTTTTAGTAGCTAGGTAGGCTATAGGCAAAGTATAGTCTATTATTAACGCGGCGCTTACGCTCTATATTTAAGATTTTATTAAAGTTTATAGGTTCTTTAGTTACTACTAGGGTTAGGGTTAATATAGGGGTAGGGGCTTAGGTAGGTAGGCGGTGGTTAGCGTTCTTTTTAAGGTTAGCTTAGTGTATATAGTTTGCGAGGTTCTTAGTAAATACATCTATTTACTTACTCTAACCTATATAGTTACTATTATTAATTTTATAGACAAGTCTAAGTACTAGCTATTCTATCTTTAGAGAGATAAACTTTTAGAGTAGGTTTACCTTCTATTCGTCTGTCTTCTTAGCGCGGACTATTAGCTTATTAAGCTCCATTAGGAAATTTTTTTTAGCCCCATTATTGTAAGCGAAAATCGGGGTCTACAAAACCTACGTAAGTCGCAATTTTAGCAATTTGCGGGCAATTTATAGCAATTTGCTACAAATATATAGGCTACCTATACACGCGCCTAGCCTATTTATGTGTTTATAGTAAATTGCCAAAATTATAACTTATACAAACCCCGATTTTCGCTTATAATAATATACCTAAATTTTTTTCCTAATAGCTAAAGGCTCTGCATAAGGCTTTATATAAAGCTCTATATAAAGTTCTACATAAAGCATTATATAAAGCTCTATACGAAGCTCTATACAAAGCTTTATATAATACTCTATATAAAGCTTTATGTATAGAGGCTCTATATAAAGCTCTATATAAAGCTTTATATAAGGCTCTATATAAGGCTCTATATAAAGCTCTATATATAGAGGCTCTATATAAAGCTCTATATATAGAGGCTCTATATAAAGCTCTATATAAGGCTCTATATAAAGCTCTATATAAAGCTCTACATAAAGCTTTATATAAAGCTTTATACAAGGCTCTATATAAGGCTCTATATAAAGCTCTGCGTACTAAGGCTCTATATAAGGCTCTATATAAAGCCTTTGTATATACGCGCGATATACTACTATTAGGTCCCCGCTATATTCCTAATAGCCTTAATATATACCTTTGCTAGGTATACCCCTTATATACACCTAGGTAGCCACCTTATTTTTTACCCTTCCTTATATCCTACTTAAGAAGACACTAGAACAATAGCTAGTAAACGACTATTGTTAGAGCCAGATAACTATCGCCGGAGCTAGATAACCGTCGCTAGAGCTAGACAACCGTTAGAGCCAGACAACTGTCATTAGAGCTAGACGACCGTCGCCGGAGCTAGATAACCGTCGTTAGAGCTAGATAACCGTCGTTAGAGCTAGATAACCGTTACTAAAGCTAGATAACCGTCGCCAGAGCTAGACAACCGTCGTTAAAGCTAGACTATTAGAATTAAACAAAAGGTGCTAACTAAGCTTTAGATATATTGCGAGGACAAAGTCCGTATATAATCTATATAGACATCAACCGCATCTACTATATTACAAATCAATCAATATTTATCGTCTGCGTTATCTCTATTATCAATTAAACCCTTAAAATAGCTCTACTGTAACCCTATAACCTTATAATTCCAATAGGTTATAAGCCTGGGTAGCAACACCTCCTAACTTAAAAATTAACTCCAAAAATGACCTCCTCTACCTTAATCTTAATAACACCTATATATAATTATAAGGCCGGTAAAATCGTTATTTTTAATAGAGACAACTTTATAGACTAGGAGCGCACCTATAAGGCAGCCCTAATTATATTAAAGGGCTAGGACTTTATCACTAGTGCAAAGGACCTAAATTAAGTTAATTCAGCTAACGGAAGAAGAAGACGAGGGGAAGCAAACAAGATTATCTACAATTTAATAAGAGACAACCGTTAGGAAGAGATGCGTGTGATAATGAAGGCGTATAATATTTAGGGAATATAGGAAGGAATAAAGAAGTTCAATAAGGCTAATAATAAGGTCTACATCTCTAGACTTCGCAAGGAGTTCTACAGCACTACATTCAACCCTACGAAGATGCGAATCGTCAAGTTCCTTTATATATTAAATCAATTTAAAATCAATCTAGCCTTAACATCTTAAGCACTTACTAACGACAATATTAAAGAGTAACTCCTCCTAGTCCTACTAAGCAATATTATATAGCAAAATGCGAAGACCTAGTATCTACAAGATAAACGAGACCTTAAGAGTTGCATTACCCTTCTTTAGGAGTATAAGACTACTCGCCCTATATAGGTATAAAATGCAGCACTTATATAAGAAAGGAAAGACAAACCTAGGGGGAGAAGAGGAAACTAAGGTTAAACAAGGGGCAGAGGCCATACTAGTAGATTTAATTATTTCTTATTACGTCATTACCATAGCTCGTTATCTTAAGTAGGTAAGAGCTATAGCTATAGTAAGGAGCCAAGGCCACTAGAGAAAGACGAGTATAAAATATGCTATTAAAAAGGCCACTACTAGGAAGATTATCCCCTACTTAAAGAATTCCAACTTAAGAATGCTAAAAAGAAAGATTAAGGCACTCCTAAGGCAGAGGAACTAGGGAATATAGCAATAGCTAAGGAAGAATTTAATAGCAATTTAATCTACCCCTAACCCTAAATGTGCTATGCTTATAATAAATATAGGTTCCCTTATAGAGTACATTAAGTATATGCTATAAGCTAAGCTATAAAAGGTAGTAATTAAACGGGACGCTTAGATTAAGATTAAGCGGGATGCTTAAATTAAGCTATAACCTAACCTATACCTCCCCCTACTACCTTAAACGCGCTAATAGAGACTCTAGTTATAAAAACTATAAGTAGGCAAGACAGTAACCAAGTAGGCCGCTTAAGTTAATTGGGAAGCCTAGGTTAAGACTAAGTGCTAATAAACTCTAGTAGCGGGAACTATAAGTAGGCTAGATAGTAACCGAGTAGGCCGCTTAAATTAAGTAGGAAGCCTAGGTCAAGACCAAGTGGGCTACTTAAGTTAAGTAGAAAGCCTAGGTCAAGATTAAGTAGTATAGTGGTGTGATTTGGCCCCTAGATTTAACATCTAGATTGGGTATAGCTTTGGGAGAGCCTAGGCCTTCTATAAGTTATATAGATTAGTCTAGAGCCTTTAGAGTCTTTAACAACTCAAATAGGCACGAGGGATATAAAATACACTCTTTTCTTCTCTTCTTACTGACTGCTTTCCTACTAATTTCTACTAATTAACTACGACCGACCGACAGACCTGATAGCACTGTGACTTACTATCTAAGAGGGACCGTATACACCACTATATATGGCATTCTACGTGGGGACGACGGCAAGCTCTTTAGATTAGAAGTCCAGCGCTATATATATAGGAGACGTATAGGAACGTGCTACAGCCATAAAAGGACCGAAAACTGTTGAGTTACCGTTACCGGAAGTCGTTAAGTCACTAATAGGTGCGGAAATTAAGCACGGAACTACTAGCGACGTACGCGCAGACACCACCATTATTAAGATAAGTTAATAATACTTTTAGAGATTGTTATCTAAGACTTATAGTAGACGGAATAGATAACTAGAAGTAGGAATGCAAGTATAGGGTACGGCAGGACGGAGGATAAAAGAAAGGGTTATAATGCATTAGGACCAGCAAAAAGAAGTCTTTAATTTTTTATTTACTATATTTGTAACGGTCTATATAATTCTCCTAGTATTTATATAAGCCTCCCTTAAATTTATAAGAGTAATGGCAATAGGACCGATAAAGGGAATACTAGGGATGCTAGGCCTGTTCTATGGTGGCGGCAGGGAGGGAAGTAGGCAGCCTATTGACCTACGAAGTTTTCCTAACCTAGAGGATGCGGTACTAGACCCAACTCCTGCAATATCTGGAACTAATAACCTTTAGTAAAGAGAGGACAAGAACCAGGAGGTTAACTTACCTATCCTAGGAGAAACTACTAGTCCGTTGCCTTATAATAAACCACTAATAGAATAAGATAAGGTATATGTTATGGCCTAGCCTATACTAGCTCTAGGGACTCTAGGGACTCCTTACTTTACGGGATAAAACGTATTATAATTTATTAAATAGTATAAGCGACTATGCATTTGGTACCGTGTTACGAACAATAAGAAGCATTAAGGACTTCCGGAATATTGTGACTATTAGATAGGGACCTAGATCTAAAGTCTACCTAAGTTTATTATTGGTAGATAGACGGAACTTATAGGAAAGCTTCGGACAGACTACTAAGGAAGTAACTACTTTTAATAAGTTAAGATGGTAGAATTCTTGGAAGCGTATGTACTATAGTGTAGGAATAACCTACCTAGTAGTATACGCGAGTATTATAGACAATTCACACTGATTTTCTAGAAGGTTACTAAAGCTAGCAATTTGGAAAACCGTAAATAAGGATACTGGTTTGTAAAAGGACTCCTATTTAAATATTAAAAATATGCTATAACTAAGATAGGAGCTAACCCAGATAGACGAAAGTCTTTTAACTTCTACCTGCTAAGGAGGGCTGTAGAAGATAGGCTTAATTCGCATAAGGGCGTAGACCGCTTATTAATAATAAACCCTAAGGAGCAAGGTCTCCGTTAGCTGGTTAGATAATTCTATAAGCAGTAGCCGGCCATATTAAACCAAAGAGATGCTACTCTTTAGCCGCCTATAGTCTCTTAGCTAAATAAGTTAGTAAGTGCCCGTTAAATAACCTAAGAGATAAACCCTAAGCTAGAGAACCTTACTAGTTAACTTTAGAAGCTTAATCTTGGGATAGTTGAATTAGTAAGCATTATATCTTTAATAATATTCCTTAATAGGATTTGCTAAGACCTAATATAGTATATACAGCTCCTAAATAAGGCGTCAGTGCGTTAAGAATAAGTAGGTCCGCGACTAGTAACGAATAATAATGGACTGCTGCTATCCTATAAGGGGGCGCTATAAGAGCGATATAAGCTAGGCCTAGGAAGGTATAGAGGACCAGGAAACTTTGGTGTATACTAGGCATAAGCTAAGACGTGTTATAGATATAGAGGCCCTTATTATTTTATTAACTAATACCTAGAGCTCTAAGAACTAGTTAGCCGGGGGTTCCTATATATAAACGAGAATAACCAAATCTGCACTAGAACACGTTAGCGCCTAGGAAATCTACTCCCGTATTTACTAAGCAACTATTAAATTTAGTTTATTAAAGACTAGCTAAGGTAGAATATGAATATTAATCCTAATGCGACGGCGATAGGTATCTAACTAAACGCGTCCTTAGTAGAGCTTATAGAAAGTAATAGCGCTAAAAGCAAAGAAGAGCTCGGCGAGTCCTGGGAAGATATATATTAAGTGGAGTTGGTGTATATTAATCTAGTAGGAGTAGCAACCTAGTTATAGCCTACGATACGGTTATACGATCTTAGGAAGCCGAGAGGAAACGTAAGGGTAATAAAACTACCTCTAAAACCGACTAGTTTGTAACCGGCAATAGTTTAAAATATATAACTAGGAGGATATATCTAAATCGCACTATGACTATAGTGGCAGGCCCCCTAATTACTAGTAAGTAATAAGGAGACTAACGAAATAGACTATACTAAATAGCTAAGAAGAGAAGTAGAATAAGGAATGGAAGCGACTGTAACCGCTAAAGCACCGTAACTAAAGCTGGTTAGGATAATAAATATACTAAAAGGGAACGTCTTAAGCCCAACTATAATGGTGGACAAGATCTTATTAAAAACTATTAAAGTTACTATTAGTGACTGCCTTGTTTATATGCCTGAAGTTATAAGGTTATTCTTTAAGCCTCTTCCGCTACCTCTTATAGAGCCTTACCGATAAAAGCAAGAGGGTGTTAAGGTATCTATATCGTTAGCGTACCTAACGTTTTATGCTAATTAAGCTAGCCTAATAACTGTAGAGGTAGACTAAATTAAACGGGAAGTAGGATTTACCCGGTTTTAACGATAATGTCTAAAGGTAGAAGTATAGATAGGAGATAAAAGGGTTAAGTGCTTAATTAACTCTAGAGCGGAGCTTAACCTTATTAAGGAAAGTGTGGCTCTATAATACGGCTTACTAATATTAAGTCTATCCCTATAGTTGTAGGGCGTACATCTAACGTCTGCAAATAGGACTTAGTCTAAGTTTATTAGATTAGTATATGCAGCCCCTATAGTTATAGGGGACGTCTTAATATTTACGACTTTTATTACTATAGGAGAAATGTCACATAAGGTAATACTTAGTGAGCCGTAGTTAGTAAGGGCTAGACTAGTAACGCAGCGAACCGCAATAGGCTAGGTATCTTATATTATTTAATTAAAAGATAGCGGAGTTAAAATAAGGTTCTTAATATCCTATAAGGATGTAATGTTCCTTAGACTAGATAAAGGAATTAGTATAGGTAGTAGTTTGGGAAACGTATAACTAGTATAACCGCTAGGATTATATCCGGGGTTACTTATAACCCAGTATATTAGGATAAGAAGGACGCTAAAGATAGAGAGGAGGGAAATAAGGTGTGACTTTAATAAGGGCGTCTGCTATTTTAGATATCTGCTAAATAGGGCAATTAACGGGAAGAAGAGTATAACGCTAGATGGAGAGAGCTTAACAGCGAAACGTTAAAGGAAGTCCTAAAGAAGCACTTAGGAGGAAGGTAGAAGCTAGTGTTTAAAATAAAGGCTAGATCCCTTATATATTAAATATTAAAGACAATAGATCTATTTATAATGTAAATAGAAGGCTATAGGAGTAAGACCTAATAGAACGCTATAAGTGTAGCAACTGCGTATAAATAAAAGGCAGAGAAAGTCCGCCCGGTTAATTTGTTAGCACTAGATAGAACGGTTATAGGAGGAATAATAGAGTAGTAAGAAGTGGCCTTATATTAGCAAAAGGCGTCCATTTAAGGGTTGCCCCTTAGTCTATATAATTATTTCCTTAAGCCGCAATATACTAAGCTGGCCCGCGGTATATAGCTAAAGCTAAAATAATTAGAGCGCGTAATTATAGGGGACCTCTAGCTAAGAGAATGAGAAATCTTTAAGGCCATATTATTTAACTAAGAAGAAGCTCTAGTATGGGAGTTCTCTAAGATGGGTTGTATTAGTAGAGACGTAACTCTACTATTAAAGATTAAGACTGTACCGTATAAAGTATAATAAGTGCCGAACTTCCCTATACTAAGGGCCCTATAAGGGGAAGTAATAAATATATTATAAAAACGACTAGCTTAAGGGACTCTAGAATATTACGAAAGCCTATATAGGAATTTATAATTTCTTATAAGTAAAAAGGAATATAAAAAGTACTAGCTAATTAACGCGGCGATAAATATTAACTAAGTAACTATTAGGGACGCAAATCTGCTACTATATGCTAATAAGTTTTCTAAGGAGTTTATAGGGTGTAAGGTTATATCTCTAGTTAACTTCTTCTTTAAATATAACTAATTAGAGCTAGATGTAGAAAGTAGGAACCTAATAGCCTTTATAACACCTCTAGGACTTCTATAATAAATAACGGTACCTATAAAAGAAACAAATTCGGTAGCCTAGTTTATAAGGACAATTACTAAGATTCTAGAGCGATATATCCTATACTATACCTTGCCGTTTCTAGATAATATTATAGTAAAAGGACTATAGACAGTATATGATGGAGAAGAGAGCCTTTTAGGCGTGTGTAGATATATTCTGGAATATATTATATAGCTAGACGGAGTACTTATAGATTTAAAACGAGCTAAGTGTACAATCTTAGGCGTAAAGTCTTATTTCTATAAAGACGAGATTATAGTGGTTGGTTACCGCTATAATGGAAAGGGGCGATATCCGGAAGAGTTAAAAGTCGCAAAGATTATTTACTAGAGAGACTGTAAAGATATTACGTCTGCCTGAGCATTTATAGGAGTTGTTATATATTACTAAATATAGGTAGAAGACTTCGTAATAAAGGTAGAGCTAATCTTCTAACTGCTATAAGTGAACGTTCCGTTCGTATAGGGTATAGAGCAGATAGCCGCTATAAAGACTCTAAAGCATGCAATTACTATAGCACCCGCGTTGGTTTAACTAGATTATAGTAAGGGGGCTAGGCTAATTATTCTCGCCGTTAACGGATGTAAGAATGGGTAAGGATGCGGTCTTATGCGACTAGACGTATAAGGTCGTTGCCACCTATATTAATATAAGAGTGGTATCTAGTCTTAAGCGAAGTAGAAGTATAATTTAGGAAAGCTTAAATATTAAGCATTGCTGTATATATTAAAGAAGTGTTAAGTATACCTATATAGCGTCCGCTTTACGGTTAAGACGAATATAAATACCTTAGTTACGCAACTAAATTATACTGCTGCCAATTTACTAGGAGCCTTAATAATATAATAGCTAGCATAGATTTAGTTATAGGACTTTAATATTAGGTATATTTTAGGGAAGAAGAATAGCCTAGCTAATGGACTATTATAATGACTACTAGATGGCAAACGACCTAATAAGCCGACTAAGGATATTAAAGAGTTCATTGACTGCGAACTGAGTGCTTTAGAATATACGGCTAGCCTAGTTAAAATAGAGGTAGATCTGCTACTAAAAGACTTATATTTAGGGGAGTCTTAGAAGATTATAAAATAGCTAGTGACCTTATAATGTCTAGAAGAAATAAATACTAAAAAATTTAAAAAGTTTAAACGATATGCGCTGAAATTCCTAGTGCGCAATTAACAGCTCTTCCGCTAATAGTTGAAAAATATGCTAATATAAAGGGTAATTAATAACGAAAATACTTAGTAAGAGATTATTAAGAACCTTTATAATCGGAGTGGATATTATAGACAAGAAGGAACATATTAAAGAGTTTTAAATTAATATTAGTGGCCAGGACTATAGGATTAGATATTATAGCATATTAAGTTATGCCTATAATGCTAGGAACGACAGCTAGGACAAAAAGAAGAAGCAATATACCCTATATAGGAGTCTATTTTATAGCACCGAGTAACCGTAGATATTATATTTATGCTAATAACTTGTCTTGGTTTCTAATACCTGGCTACTGCTTAAGAATACGTATCTGGATAGGTGGAAGCGCGAGCCCTTTAGAAAAAGGATACAAAAAGCATAGCGAAGTTTCTCTATAAAGACGTTATCTGCAGATAGGGAGTATTCGGATAGCTTTCTGTAGATAGTAGTAAAGAAAATGCTAATATAACCGCTGCGCTTGCGGAGCTCTATAACATAAAAAGGGTTATAGCTTCTATATATCACCTATAGGGATAAGGCTTAATAGAGCGAGGATATAAGCTTATAGTAGACGCTTTGGCAAAGATAAATAGCTTATAGCTGGATAATCTCTATACTGTTTTATAGGCAGATAGAATAACCATTAAGCAACCTACGGGAATAACGCTAGCGAGAGTTATATGCGGATATGAGCATGTCCTTCCTATTAAACTCTGCATACCTACTTAGTAAACACTACCCTGGCAAATAGTCCGGACCACTGTAGAGCTGCTAGCACTTTATACAAAGCAGTTTGACCAAAGAGACGCAGATATATAAGAGGCTGTTGCGTATATAAGACGACTAAGGGAGGCAAATAAAGAATATTTTGATAATATTTGCTATGTTCGCCAGGACGTATTTAAGGTTAGGGATATAGTTATACTTTATAACGCGCAACTTAAGTAAGACTATTCTAGTAGTTGTAAGTTAGATCTAAAGTGGCTGGGCCTGTTCTGTGTACGTAAGAGTTACCCTTATAAAGGATAGTACTTAATTAAGGATCTTAATGGTACACCGTTCCGTAATTAAACTCTAGGAAATAGATTAAAGAGGTTCTATTAACGACAGATATCTAAAGTCCACTAGGAAGACTAGCTTGACTAGTTAGGCGGAACTATACTATAAGAAATAACAGCAGAGCTAGAGCCTAAGAAAGATATACAAAATCCACCAGTATTGCAACGCCGCGTAGTTTAAGAAGTGCGCGTTCTAGAAAGATCGTTTAATAGAACTGAGTACGAAATATTTAACTAGGGGATAGTGTTACGGCTCCGTAACGGATCTAGTCAGGGGGCTCGCTTGAGCCTTGGCATATGTATATAGACGTGTCCTTTTCCACCTTCTGCTCCTCATCTTGATATCCGGGTCTATAGACATTCCAATTGTACAGGCTTGCATACGTTCTAAACGGCGCTCGTGCCTCGATTGACTGAGTCGCTGTGACAGATAGTTAAGTTCTGCGGCGGGGGAGGGGATGTAGATGACAGCCGTGTAATCCTTTTATTTGCTGTATTTCCTAAAGCTCTTTCTATTACGCGTTCTTATTTGCTTTTTAGTTAGGAATCTAATGCGTGTTAATAGTAAGGTAAGGGTAGAAGAATGTTTGCAAATAATTATATAGTATTGTTTACTGCAAAGATATTAGTTCCACTTACCGCCTTTATTAAGCCAATAGCGATTTTCTATACCGGGCATGGAAAATTATAATTGGTCTATTTAACAATTAGACCTAGTAGAACTCCACACCGTTACCTAGATTTAGTAGACTATTTAGATTAGGAAACCCTATTTAGAACTTTACCTTTTTGCCCTTAATAAACCTTAGAGATAGTTATAATTAGCTAAAGCAGAAACTAAGTAGAATTAAAAATAACGGTATACTTATTATGTCTTTATCTAGCAGACTACTAGTCCTCTATAAAGGAGCTAAGTGATAAATTAGTGACGTCCTGACGGAAGTTAGAGGCTTTATGGTTAATTGGCGTTAAGCAGTGCTCATCCAAATCTATAACGAGATTTTGCTCTTACGAGAAAACTACGTAAATGCGGCTAGTGTAGTAGTTAATTTTATTAACTAAGATAACGGACTGCAAGTATCTCTAGGAAAGGACGCATTTATGTTAATCTTTAAGGACATTTTAGACGTTAGTAAAATGGCTAAAGATTAGAGAAACCAATATAATAAAGCTAGAGAAACTATCCGAAAGGCCTAGGGATAGGATATTCTTAACGGACCGCTAAAATACGTAGTCTCCTATAACTTCCTCTCCGCCGTCTAAAAGCTCGCAATATACCTACTTTTTAAAGTTATAGTAAGAGTTAATAAAGCTCTAATCGACAGGCTTGAATATCTAGGACGTAGCATTAAGAACACTACTCAACTATAGCTGACCGATTTTACGCTCGCATCTAAGATATTAGAAAGGGTAATATTAGACTAGGTGGTAAATAAGTATGGTTTAGGAAGATACTTAACTAGCTTCCTTATTCTAAATAAGGACCTACCGCTAAGAAGTAGAAGACTAACTACTGTGGGACTAGAGGTCACTAATGTCAGAATTAGATAAGTAGGAGAGAGCTTAGCTCTTATACTGCGAATATATTTATAGCATGCTTTTAACGTAATAAATCCCTTAGCCTTTTAGCCATTAACACCTGTTTAAGGAGGAGGCGTTAGTATTATGCCAAGTCCGTCCTAATAAGGATCGCCTATATTAGTTAACTCGCCTTTATTATCTATAAACGAGAGCATTCTCGCAGCTAAAACGCCTATTAGCTCGCCCCCACGGCTGCTAGTATCTTTATTAAGAAGGAATCTAAAAAGGGGGCTAATAATTGCTTACCCAGAAGTAGGAGGGCTAGGAGTAAAATTAATGTTTAATAAGAACATTATTAAGCCGGGAGATAATGTAGAGTATATTAAGGAGGCTATAGATACTGTGGCGGTACTCTATATAAAACGAGGATGCGACTATAAGGATAACGTGCTAGCGCATTTTAAGGTGTCCTTAAATTAAACTACTAAAATTAAACTAATAGAGGTTATAAAGCTCTTGCGTAGCTAGTATAGGGCAGCTAGTTTTAATCTAGAAATATATAAGGTTTACTAGATGCATACTTAAGCAATAGGAGGACGTATAGGTTTAGCGATAAAAGGTCTAAACTATACCGTACTGTGTTATAGACTCCGTTTAATATATTACGCCTATAACTACCTCGGCACTATAAAGACTAATCCTACTATATACTCCTGGTTTAGAAAGGCTTATAGACCTCTAGTTCCGTCTAATTCCTTAAAACCGTATAAGTTTATTTATAACTTAGCGCTAAGGTTTCCCTATAACAGAGAGGCTTTACTTAATCGGATAATATTACTAGAAGACTAAGAAGTATAGCAGCGAGAAGGATCCGTAATTTTAAACGTATTTAGATAGTAGTGGGATTTTAGTATCTTAATAATAATTAATAAGGAAATACGCATATACCGCTATTATTAGCGTCTAATTAATAGGCGGCCAAATTATAGCTAGTTAAGAATAATGGTTTATAGTCTCTGCCAGCAGCTAATAAGATAAGATCCTTAGTATTATTGTCTCTATTACGCTCTTAGGCCTAACAGTTAGTAGCGACTTATTTCCTACCCTTATTATATAAAATTCGCGGTTAAAGGAGACTCTACAGCGTTCCGCTATATTAACGTTAATATTCCCTTGCTCCTTAAAAGTAGATATAGTGCTAATATAATCTAAGAAAGCGTTTCTTTAGATAATAAGACTAAGGATAACTATATAATTATTTTACCCGGCATATATTATTACTTAAAATTATAGTAGGCAGATCTTAAAGCGTAAGGATCGACTAAGGGTAACGGATTTATACATAAAATCTTAGACTATAACTGGACTACTAAGGATATAGAGAAATATGCGACTGACTGGGTAGCTTAGCCTTATAAGAAAGGAGATGTGCGTATAACTATAACTTACCTTCCTTATAGAGCAAAAGGACCTTTAACTAGGATCCAGCGAATAATACTGCCATAGTTTGTTAGCATTTAGGACGATTACAATAACCTTAAAGTCACGGAAGGAGGAACCTAGGTAGAGCTAGTAGATACACACCAAGACTTAAAAGCGCCGCCCCGTACGCTATCTAGATATACTAATCTTTACGGCGTAATCCTATACCGCTTCCCTGCTGTAGTTAAACTTATAGCTGCCAGCGCCTTATTTAACGCTCTTCTGGATAGACAGCGATAGGATTCTCTAGCGGTAATTTAAGATTGTGACCTTCTTCTTAATGGCAATAGGAACGAAGTTGGGAAATGGATATATTCCTACTATTTTAGGGCTGTTAAAAACTATAAGGATGCGTTTTAGCTTATGCGTATAACCGAAATAGAGCGCTTTAATAGCCGCTTGTACTTCTACTGCGTTAACAATGGAATTAATCCTTTAACCGTTACAGTAGACCTAAGTAGAGTGCCCCTAGTTATTGTAGAAGGATAGAGTTATACGGAGTTGCCTAAAGAATTATAGGACAGAACTAAGCAAATGGAAGGGCGCGAAAGAGCTATATTATCTAAGAGCCGTCAGTCTGAAGTCTTTTATGCTGCTTAGCTAAATAGACGAGAACGGTCTTATTTAACCAGAACGGAGTCCCCTTATTTACTATCTTGGGTTTATAGTAAGGGCAAGGAACGTATACAATTACCTACCGCGCCTTTATTTTAAAGATAAGGAGTTTTAGAGTTTTAGAAGTTGTTAGGGGATAACGACTTAGGTAGGGGAGGTATGTAGTGGTGTGATTTGGCCCCTAGATTTAATATCTAGATTAGGCATAGCTTTGGGAGAGCCTAGGCCTTCTATAAGTTATATAGATTGGTCTAGAGCCTTTAGAGTCTTTAATAACTTAGATAGGCACGAGGGACACAAAATATACTCTTTTCTTCTCTTCTTACTAACTGCTTTCCTACTGATTTCCACTAACTAATTACGACTGACCGACAGACCTAACAGCACTGTAACTTACTATCTAAGAGGGACCGCGTACACTACTATAGTAGGACGCTTAAATCTACAAGGTAATGCTAAGGGTAAAACGCCTATACTAAAGAGAACGCACACCTATACCATTATAAGGGGGAAAGTACTAAAAGGAAGGTCGTTACTCCTAAGTAAGATAGTTTTAAAGCATAAGTACAACGCTAAGGGAGAAGTAATTCGTAAGAAGGTAAGACTATATATTTAAGGAGATAAGCAGACCCCTAATTTTACGAAAATAAGAATTTTAAGAGAATGGAGATATAAAGACCGAGGACCTATAGAGGTATTTATAGGCTTCTAAATCAATTAAGATTATAACTGTAATCCGCCCCCTTAAGTACAACAATGTAATAAACATAATTGGATATTATTCTAAGGCATAGCAGTTATACGCTATAGGGAAGCCGTAATTTAAATGGCTTAAAGGCAGAAATCGACAGCATTAAGTTTAATAGAAGCAAAGATTATAGCAGCGTTAAAAGGAGCAAGGTTAGTAGTATAGCTTAAAAAGCTAATAAGAGATCTAGGGGAGAGAGATGATAATGACAACCCTTTTATTCTTACGCTCTATTGTAATAATAAAGGTACGGTTAACCTTTTATACAATACGAAGCACCACTAAAAAGCCAAGCATATTGAGACTTAATACCTCTTTGTACGAAACAATATAGTTTAGCAAGGTCAACTTAAAGTGGTATATATACTAGGTAAAGATTAACCTAAAAATATACTCACAAAACAGCTACCAATTAACCAATTTATAAAGCACTATATAACGCTAGAAATTAATAACTAATAGAGACGGTAACGGACGGAGACGGAGCAAGTTACGGAGGTTTTTCGCCTATTAGGTTTTCCCTCCATATATAGGCCAAATGGCACTTGCAAGGTATTTAGAAATAGCTTTATAATTACCTATTTAGGACAGACAAGAAGAGCGTCGTCAGCATAGGGGAGTGTTAGAATTAAGTAAGAGGTGCTAACTAAGCTCTGGACATATTACGAGGACGAAGTCCGCATGCAATCTATATAGATATTAACCGCATCTACTACATCACAAATCAATCAATATTCATTATCTGCGTCATCTCTATTATCAGTTAAACCCTTAAGATAGCTCCGCTATAACCCCATGACCTTGTAATTTTAATATAGACGACCGTCGTCAGAGCTAGACAACCGTTATTAGAGCTAGACGACCGTCACTAGAGCCAGATAACCGTCGCCAGAGCTAGACAACCGTTATTAGAGCTAGACGACCGTCAGAGCTAGACGACCGTCGTTAGAGCTAAACGACCGTCGCCGGAGCTAGATAACCATTGCTAAAGCTAGACAACCGTTAAAGCTAGACAACTATCGTTAGAGCTAGATAACTATCGCTAGAGCTAGACGACCGTCAGAGCTAAACAACCGTCATCAGAGCTAGATAACTGTCACTAGAGCTAGACAACCGTCAGAGCTAGACGACCGTCGTTATCACTATATAACTATTACTAGAGCTATATAACAACCGTTTAAACGACCAGCCAGCGAACACGATAAACAATTCGATTAATTAATTAAATTAAGGTAACATAAATAGGTAGGCATAGACAGGTAGGTATAGACAGGTAGGTATAGATAGGTAGGTATAGATAGGTAGGTATAGACGGACAGATAAACAGGTAGGTAGGTAAGTAGGTAGGTAAATAGGCAGGTAGGCAGGTAGGTAGGTAGATAGGTAGGTAAATAGGTAGGTAAGTAGGTAGATAGGTAGGCAGGCAGGTAAATAGGTAAGTAGGTAGGTAGGTAGGTAAGTAGGTAGGTAGGTAGGTAAATAGGTAGGTAGGTAAGCAGGTAGGCAGGTAAATAGATAGATAATTTAGAGCCTCTATAAGAGGCTTCCCCCTTAACGCCTAAAGTAGATAGCTCTATATTTTATATAGTTATAATATAAATATATTTAAAAGTATACTATAGAAATCTATGGAAATATATAATAATTTGGTTATTATATAATATAATTATAATTTATATAGTTGCAATTTGTACAGTTTTTACAATTTATACAATTTGTACAGTTTTTACAATTTGTATAATTTATACAGTTTTTACAATTTATACAGTTTGCGCGCTATTTATTTATAGGGTAGCGTTTTACTGCAATTTATTTATAGGGGTAGCATTTTACCGCAATTTGCTATTAGGTGCTGCGATTTTATTATAAAACGTGCGTTTTACGCAAATTGCTATCGACTATATCCACCTGCCGCAACCGTACGGTTTGTAGCAATTTGCTATAAACCGCAACAACGAGCCCCAAAAAAAAAACCTAATGTCTCCCTTCCAAAACTAGTAATTACGCTCGCCCTAGGGGAAATAGTTAAGCTTATTCTTTGCGCCCTGGGTTATATTAAGGACCTTATAGTAGGTAGTAAGGTCTTTAAATATATCTTCCTTAATAGGCCATTTTTACGTAAATATATTGTTTAGGTTCTTGTATATAAGCTTTAAGCCCTACTTAATAAACTTATAGGCCTTGCCCTTTAGTATATTTAAGATATAAAGGATTTAGGACTAAACTATGTTAAAGTAATCCTAGTCCCGGTTAAAGACTCCCTTAATCTTAATGTGCTAGGTCTTAAAATTAGCTTATTATTCTAGCGGGGTGCCTTTTCCGCTAAATATTAGCGGGTTTTTAGATCACCGTTTTTTCTACTAGGTTACTACCGTTATTATAGGGGTTAATTATTTTAAAATAGTAATAGTCTTTACCTAGAAGTTAATAGTTCCTATCTAAGAAGTAATAAGGGCACTAAGGTTTTCGTTAGCTTTCTTATTAGCGGTGTTTGTGTTATATATACACTATAGTCCTACTTTAATATTATTAAGGAATTCGTTAGTATAGTTAATAAGGGTAAGGTAAGCTTTATTAGGCTTAAAGGTCTTAGGGTATAGTAGGGAACGGCGGATTGTCTACGTAATATTAGGGTATATCTCTATAAAGAGGTCTGCGAAAACGTTATAGGGGTTCTAGGTTTTGGCCATTTTAGCATTATTAGTATTACCTATTTAGGCGCTAGGTAAAAACTAAGGATTATTTTAGGACTGTGCTGGAGATATATTGGTTTTAGCAGAGGTGCGTATAGGTTACGATTACTCTAGGGCGGAGGTTAATTGGCTAGGGTATAAGGAATTAGTAATCGCGATAGGGCGCAAATTAAAGATACTATAAACTGTTACAGTGCTATAATAAAGTAGACTAAATAACTACGTTATGGTATAAAGAGGGGAAGAAGGTAGAAAGGGGGTATTATATATAAATAGTAGGGCCGGCCGCCAAGTCGCTAGTAGTGGGCTAGCCAATAGTAGGAAATAGTACGAGACAGTATAAAACAGTATGCGTTAGGTCAGTGCCGTGATATTTAGTGCCGATAAAGTAGCTAGTTAACCAATTCTTAAGAACAGCTCTTTTAAGAATACGTGCGTTAAGTTCCTTTCTCTAAATTACACCTTTATATACTAGCCTTTTAACTAAGGGATAATTATAAACCTTAAGCTTTTCTACTGGAGATATTAGATATAGTTTATAGTAGAATATTTACTTAAAAACCAAGATCTAATTAAGCATATATTTGTCCTATAGGCAATTTAATAGATAATTACAGCTTAGTATAAAGTTATACTATAAATAATTAAGAACTGCTTTATTAAATCTACGTTATTTAGCTCTCGTATAGGCCTACGGCCTCGCCCTTAGGGTTATATAAATCCTCCTAATATTAATAAGCTATAGGAAATAGCAGAAGAACTATAAGTAGCAGAAAGAATCCATCCTATAATAAATATTTAGAATTTTATTAAGTTACTGGGTAAGGAAGTAGAGGATTTAATAGAGGATTTTATTAAGTATATAGTAGAGCTCTATGTAGGGCCCGATTGCGATGTAGAGATAGATAAGGAAGTTATTAAGTAACCTTAAATTAAGCTTAATAAGGCGCTTAAGGCCTTATAAAAGCTTTATCTTTATAAGGAATAGCAAGAAGATTATAATAGAGATATAATTACAACTCTATTAAGGCATAAGCGATAACTTTAAAATTGATGAAGTTAGAACACTAAACAGCAATCAATTATAATATATTTTTAGTGTAGCTAATTGCTTAATTACGACTTTGCGGGCGTAGATATATAATATCATTACCTAATTTTAATTTTGGGTGCATTTTATATACAAATACTAAATACAACAATACCCTTGGTATTACGATACGGTTAGCTAAATAAGTCATATCGTTATAAGGGGTTTTTACTGTACAGTCGTTTACGAAATATCGGTAAAAATTCGCCAAGCGAAAAAATTTGCATCGCACCTCACCAAAATTTTGCGGAGGGAGTATAATTTCAATTTTACTACCACAATCGTTAAAATTATGGGCCGCCGCCTTCTA
The DNA here is from genome assembly GCF_001692895.1 of Cenococcum geophilum 1.58. NCBI lineage: Eukaryota > Fungi > Ascomycota > Dothideomycetes > Gloniales > Gloniaceae > Cenococcum > Cenococcum geophilum. The sequence continues at coordinate 25,711 of NW_027137630.1, forward strand.
GATAAAGTTGTTTATAAAATTAGGCTTCGTGTTAAAGCTAATAAAAGTATAGTAGCTATTGTGGAGGTAGTAAAGGTATCTAAAAAGACAATTTATAAGCTGCGGTTAAACCTTAATATTTAGGGCGAGCCGTACGCACCACCTATAGTATTACGGCGCTGGTGGAAACTGGTGGAAACTAGTAGATTATGGCTGATAGATATTGGTAGATTATAGTAGATAGTCGCAGATAGTTATAGACAGTCTTATACAGTTCTAAATAGTTGCTATTACGTAACTAGAGGATTGTATATAATGTTAAGCGGCGCCACCCTCTGTCTCCTTTCCTTTCTCTAGCTTTAAGTCCTTGTTTATAGACTACCAATTATATAGGCTTGCGCGTCCCTCTTACTATACTCATACCTTAATTAACTAAGTCGCTAATATTATCTAAAGCTTATCTACTTTTCTTCCTAAGAAGGAACTTAAAAAATATTTACGGACTATAAATAAGAATAAAACACAAAAATAGACCTAAGGACTATTACTAAAACTTGAAGAATAAAATAGAACTAGAATAATAAAAAAGAATAATAAGACCTATAGAACACGTATAGACTAGGACCCTTATCCCTTATAACGTTAAAATAGGTTATTATATTATCGATAAGAACTAACTAATTAGATTAGCCAAATTCGGTACCTAAGGATATGCTATTAGTATTCTTATACAGACCACCCACTTTAAAGACCCTAATGTTACAAAGGATAGAATTCTAATAAAAGTTACCCTAATAACTATATTACTATACTAAGAACTACAGTGGCCGGTAAAGTAGCTGTAAAACCCTTAAATACCTTTAATAGTAAAACAGTAACTGACTTAAACTTTTAGGTAAAGCTTATAGCAGCTAATACTAAAATTAAACAACTTTAAGAGCTGCTTAAAGCTAGAGAACCCCTTATACCTAGTAAAGAGTTATTAAACACCTAGAGACTTACTATAGTCCTTAAAGCCCTAGCCTAATATATAGTATTAGTATTATTATAGTCTATAAAGGTTACGGACCCCCTATTACTTATAGATGGAACTAACCCTATATTTAATAATTAGAAGCTTTAATTATAAAATAAGCTTAAAGTTAATATAGACTACTTCCCTACCACTTAGGCTAAAATGGCCTACGTCTTTAGCCGTACTAGTAGGGATATATAAATATACCTATGTCCGCGGTACGTATAGGACTTAATAAAGCCCTTCTTTTCTAAAAAAGAGATAATTATATATCTATCTTCTATCTATAAGGACCCCTTTAAAGTATAAAACGCCCGACTTAATTATAAAAGCCTAAATATAAAAATAACAGAGACCTTTTTAACCTTTTAGACCCGCTTTCTGCACCTAGCTAGCTAGGCTTAAATTCCCTAAGAAGATTTAATACTAGACCTATTTAATAAGCTTACCCTAAACCTATAGTAAGCCATACTACTAGTTTTTACTACTATATAGACGCTAAAGGAACTTATAGACTAGTGCTTAGCTATTAACTAAGGCCTTTACTAAATTAAGGTATATGCCAAATAGGATAAAGCTAGAAACCCTTTAAATTAGACTATAAGTAATATAAAAACTGCCTATAATACCCTAGCATAATTAGTAACCCCTATAGCCTACCGCCAATTTAGTAGCTAGCTATGTGGCTAGTCCTACTATAAGTCCGGCGAATGCTTGGCCTATATATAGTAACCCTTATATATAGGCCCTTAGTAATTAAGGAGCTTACTTTTCTTATAGATAAAAAAGATATTATATAAAGGATTGCCTAATAAACGCGAAGGCGAACGAGGTTCTGTTAATCTAGAAGGATAGCATAGAATTAGAAAAAGGGGAACTTTAAAGAAAGACTCCTCTTTAGGGTTAAAAGGGATTAATATATTAGATATTAATTTAGGCTAGCTAGTTAGTAGAAGAAGCTATACTATCCCTTATACTTTATTCCGTAATAAATATTAAGTTTTAACCTCTACTTTAGCTAACTTTAGAGTAAATGCCTTTACCTTAATAGATACCTAGTATACTATAAAGCTAGCTAACCTTTTAAATATACCTATTAAAGAACTACCTAAACTAATTTCTATCTGCGGGTATAATAGGCGGATAGGGCTACCTATTATAACTATCTTGTAGATTTACCTCTATATTAACAGACAAAGGTAATATAATATCCCCTTCCTTATTACGGACCCAGATAGCTATAATATAATCTTAAAACGAAAATAGCTAGCCTATTTAGGCTTATAGCTTAATATATAGAGTAGATGGCTTATTTAGCCCAAAACCTTACCCCTAACCCCTTCCTTTATAAAAGAAATTAGTATTATAATAGAAAACTTTATACGGCCCTAGATTAATACTATTTGCTAGGCCAATACTATACGTAGGGACTAGGCCTTTTATTAGCGACTTAGTTAATTAAAGCATAAGTACGGTAAGAGGGACGCGTAAGCCTATATAATTAGATTGTCTATAAATAAGAATCTAAAGCTAGGGAAAGGAAAGGAGAAAAAAAGTAGCGCCGCTTAATATTTTATAAGATCTTCGCGTCACGTGACCGTAATATACGGTAATTTGTGGTAACTTGCCGGTGTAAAGATCTGCTAAGTTCTACTAACTAAGTTCTACCATTTTCTGCTAGTGCCGTAATATTACCCCCCCCCTTTAGTAAAGCCTGCCCTTAGGCTTTATATATCCGTATTACTCCTATAAGGCGTTTTTATCTTTATATTCTTCTAGTAGCCTATTGTCTTTACTATACTAGTACTCTATTTACTTATTTAGGTACTTTAAGGGTCTTAATTTATTAAGGTAATGGCTATAGAATTCTTAAAGCTTATAGGGACTGCCAATAAAGTTCTATATAGGGTACTAGGTAGAATTTAGGTTATAGCCTTTCCAACTAATACGGTACTTTAGCATTTTCCTTACTAGTTTATAGGCTAGTACTTCTTTAATCTTTTATTCGTTGTCGCCACTAACTTAAATTAGTAGGGGAGGTTTGTTTTTTTGTCTAGGTAATAGGTTATTTATAGCTTTCCGTAGCTTATCCGGTGAGAAAATAGGGTAAACCTTAATTAAATCCAGGAGCTTTACTTTATATAAGTTACCTATCTTCTTAAAGACCTTATACGGTCCCGTTATTTAATAGGCTAGCTTATAGCTAGGCCGTTCTATATTCTAGTTCTTTATTATAACCTAGACTATATTACCTACGGTAAAGTTAGGTTTACACCTATACTTATTTACCTACTATACTATTAATTTTTAGGCCTTTTCTAGATTTGTATAGACTACTATTTAGGCTTCCTCTAAGCGCTTAGTGTACTGCTAGGCTTCCTTATAAAATAGTTTCTTGCGTACGGTCTATAGTCCTTTTAGTTTATCCTAGTTAAAGCTTATTTAGGGTAAATACCCTATTTCTAGTTAGATAGGTGTAAATCCCGTAGAGTTATAAAGTAGGATTGCCTGGGCGTAGTTTATTAGGGTAGTAATTCGCCCTAGTTATTTTAGAAGTAGTTAATAAAAGGCCGGAGTCTCTAATCTAAATATTAATTTATAATCTCTATCTGGCTGTTTATTTAGGGGTAGTATACTATAGAGAGCTTTAGCCTAATACTTAGGATTTGGGTAAACTCGTTCTAAAAGGCTAATATAAATTACGGGCTATAATTAGATACTATAGTATCTAGTAGTCCGTAAATGCGGTAGACGTAGTAGATATATAGTTAGGCCGCCTCCTTAGTATTAATATTTTTATAATAGGGAATTAAGAATAGGCGCTTGCTAAAGCGGTTAACTAAAATTATAACTATATTATATCTATTGCGGTCTATAGGTAGCTTATATAAGTCTATAAAGATATGCTGCTAGGGGCGGTTAGGTATTAGGAGAGGTTTTAATAGTTTTAGGGTCTTATCTTGTAGAATTATAGACCTATAGCAGTTATTATAGTTCCGTACGTAACAGTTAATATTTATAACTATTTTAGGCTAGTAGTAACGGTTACTAATAATCTTATAGGTTTTATTTTTTCTGGGGTGGGCCGTAGAGATTTAGGTATATACTTTAGTAATAAGCTAGGTTTATAAGTTCCGTTCCTTTACTACTACTAGCCGTTCCCAGTGCTTAAGTAGTCTATTTTTAAAGGACTATAGGCTAGTAATATCCTTTACCTTTTCGCGGTATTCCTATAGAGAAGGGTCTATACGGTTTACTTATAGTAGTTTATTAATAAGGTCAAATTTCGTAGGGTTAATAGGATATATCTTAGTGCTTAAAGATTTAGTACTTAGTTCTTCCCGTATTTAAGGGTTAAGGTGCTTTAGTTATAGTAGCGTCTAGGTCTATAATAAGATCTTCGCGGCTATCTAGTTATTTAGGTCCTATTTACGTCTTATAAGAACGTTTATATGGTTAGTAGCGCCTAGCCTATATATAATTAGGAAGTTAAACTAGAATAGAATATCTGCTTAACGCGCTTGCCAGGCTATAAGGGCCTTAGTTATTATAAAGTATTCTAGGGCCTTATAATCTAAAACTACCTTAATAGGCTTAGGGGTCCCTTCTAGCTATACTCGCCAGTGCTAAAAGCTAGAGATAATAGCCAATATTTCTTTATTATGGATTAGGTAGTTTATCTTAGCATCTATTATAGTCTTTAAGTAGTAAGTAATGGGGTACTATTTTCCGTCTATTTGCTTTTGGGAATAAATGCTAGTAATAATATTATCTAAGGCATCCGTTTCTAGTATTAAGGGCCGTTTTAGGTTAAAGTGGGCGAGTAAGGGAGCGGAGACTAGTTGTTTCTTAAGCTTATTAAAAGCCTGCTTATATACGGTGTTAAAGTAAAAGGGCTAGTCCTTTATAGTAAGGCGGCTAAGGGGCTAAGTAATTTTGCTATAGTTTTTAATAAAGCGTTGGTAGAAGTTATAGAAGCCTAAGAATAACTATATCCCTTTTACTGTTTGTAATAGTTTCTACTAATTAATTACGGCCGTCTTTTTTATATTAGCCTTAATTCCGTCTATATTAATAACAAACCTTAAGTACTTTATATACTTTATACTAAATTCTTAATATTGGCCTAGAGGCTAGTTTTATAGAGTTGTTATAGGACCTTATAAACGTGCTTCTTATATTCTAACTTATTTTTAAAGTAAATTATAATATTATCCAGGTAGGCCGTGCAGAAGTTATTAAGGTAGTTAAAGAGTATATCGTTTATATATTGTTGGTACATAGTTAGTCCGTTAGTTAGTTTAAAAGGAAGTACTTTATACTTATACAATCTATATTAAGTCTAAAATATAGTAAGATCTATAGATCTGGGGTCTTATTTAATTTGGTAAAAAGCCTAATAGATATTAAGCTTTATAAATACCTTAGCTCTATTTATTTAGGCCAGTGTCTTATTAAGTAGGGGTAGCGGATAACGGTTTTTGCGGGTTATATTATTAAGCTTATAGTAGTTAATATAGAAACAAAGTCCTCTATTTAGCTTTTTTATAAAGAAAATAGAGGAGGTAAAAGGGGCCTAGCTAGGCTTAATAAACCCCTTTACTAGGTTATTAATAAGGTACTGCTTAGTAGCCTATAACTTAGTAATAGATTGTTTATAGAGGGGGGCATAGCTAAGGGCGTTTTTCTTATTTAACTTAATCTCGATCTTATGGTCGTATGGTTAGTGTGGTAGAAGTATATTAGATACTGCTTTAGAGAATATATCCTTAAACTTTCGGTATTAATAAGGTAGTTTCTATTCTACTAGCTCCTTATCTATAAGCTTACTTTCCTTTTCCTTAAGTATTTAGTTAATTTCGTATAAGCTAGTTATAAAAGTAATAGTATTAGGCTGGACCAAGTTCTAGTAGAATCCTATAGCGCTAATATAACAGATATTAACTAGTGGGAGGTCCGTAGGTTTCCTTAGAGCTATTTACTAGACCATATTTTACAGTCTAGGGCTTATAATCTTTCTTAGCTCCTATTCCATCTTTTATAAGTTATCCCTTTAGTCTATTAGTTTTATATAATATCTAATATTCCTTACTATTCTTTATAGCTATATAGGGCCTAAGCTCTCTATAGGGGGCTTTTTTAGATTATTACTAACTTTCTAAGTCTTTAATGTGGGTAGTGTAATATAGGTAGTCTAGGGGCGGCGTAATATACAGATCCGTTACGGATTAAGCTATATATCTTTCTTAAAGGCCTAGTCCCTACGTATGGCATTAGCTTAGTAAAGAGTATTAATCTAAGGCCGTATAAGGTTTTCTATTATAATGCTAATTTCTTTTATAAGGGAAGGAGTTAGGGGTAGGGTTTTAGGCTAGATAAGCCGTCTACTCCGTATATTTAGCTATAAGCCTAAATAGGCTGGCTATTTTTTCCTTAAGATTATATTATAGCTTCCTAGGTCTATAATAAAGAAGGGGATATTATACTGCCTTTGTCTATTAATATAAAGATAAATCCGTAATATAGTTATAATAGGTGGTCCTACCTATCCATTATACCCATAAATAGGAATTAGCTTAGGCAGTTCTTCCAAAGGCGTATTTAAAAAGTTAGCCAGTTTTATAGCGTATTTTATATTAATTAAGGTAAAGGCATTTACTCCTAAGTTAGCTAAAGTAGAGGTTAAAACTTAATATCTATTACGGAATAAAGTATAAGGGATAGTGTAGCTTTTTCTACTAACCAACTAACCTAGATTAACGTATAATATATTAATTCCTTTTAACCCTAGAGAGGAGTCTTCCCCTAAGGTTCCTCTTTTTCTAACTCTATACTATTTTTTTTAAATTAATAGGACCTTTTTTGTCTTTGCCTTTATTAGGCAGTTCCTTATAGGGTAGCTAGGTTAACTATATAAAAAGTAAGCTCCTTAATTACTAAGGGCCTATATATAAGGGTCGCTATATAGCTAGCTACTAGGTTAACTATAGGCTAAGCGGCCAGTGCTGTATGGGTTATTAATTATACTAGGGCACTAGAGGCCGTTTTTATAGTACTTATGGCCTGGTTTATAAAGTTTCTAGTTTTTAGCTAATTAGTATATACCTTAATTTAATAAAGGCCTTAATTAATAGCTAGGTAATAGTCCGTAAGTTCCTTTAATATCTATACTATAGTATAAGCTAGTAATACGGCCTACTATAGGTCTAGGGTAAGCTTGTTAAAGAGGTCTAGTAGTAGATCTTTTTAGGGGATCTAGGCCTATTTGGCTAGGTATAAAAAGCGGGTCTACAGCCTTCTATTTAATTAGAAGACTAGGTAATATACAAAGAGGTCTATCTCTATAAGCCCTACAGCAGCTTTATATAGCTTACGTTACTACTATAGTAGACTATATATTAGGTGACGAAGTCACCTTACCTATATATATTATTCCGCACAGCCATGCCTGGCATTAAGCCAGTCACTTATTTACCTTTTATAGGTTTATATAGCTAAGTGGTGCGAAGCTTATTACCTTACACTATAGAATACAATGCTGGTGGAAAAGCAAATCTAGAGACTACCTACTAGCTAGGTATTAATCTCTATAAAATAAGGCCCTAAAACTAGTCTTAGGAGTGTTTAGAGGATCTTCTACCTAAGCTATGGAAATTAAGGCTTCTATTCCTCCTCCTAGAATTAGATTTAAAAACCTTTGCAATAGCTATACATTAAAAATCCTAAAATTTAAAGAAAACCACGTAGTTAAGAAGGCCTATATAGAAGAGATTAATAAGGATAGGGATAAACTAGCTAGTTTTAGCTCTAGTTTTAGCCCTAAAAACTCTACTATAAGGCACCTTCTACAGCTAAAAACTTAACTACTATCTCTAGCCTCTAGAGTCTAGCAACTAATTCAAAATTAGAAAATAGAGAAAATCTCTCTAGAGCGGCAAAAACCGTAGTCTCCCCCTATTTCTATATTCTTTTCTATCTCTAGGGGTAGTAAAGAAGAAACTGTATAAGAATATTTAAGACTAGTAAAAAATCTACAGGAATCCCTAGAATGGGATTTAGTAGATATATACTATATAGATGGCTCTAAAGATAGCAAATTAAGTATAGTAGCCGTATATAAAATAGGGGAGAGAAATAGGATTAAATATATAATAAATTGGAATCTAGGGCCTTATATGGAAATTATAGATATAGAACTTTATATAGTCTATAGGGCCCTAGAATATCTAAAATAATAAAGATTAGAAGAATAATAAGTGTATATCTTTATAGATAGCCAAGCAGCTACTAAAAGATTATAGCTTAATTCTCTTATAGGGGGGCAAGAACTAGTCTTTAAAATTGCGCAAAGCTGCTCCTATCTAGCTAGTAAAGGTATCTCTACTAACTTCTACTAGGTTTCTAGCCACTTAGAAATCTATAAAAATAAAATAGCAGATAAGCTAGCTAAAAAGGGCCTTTTTTAAAAAAAAAGTATAATCTTTTTAGATATCCCTAGCCTATATAGGGAGAGCAGTAAGAGAAAAGATACTAGGACAGTGAAAAAATAATTAGCAATAAAAAATAAATAAAGGAAAATACTATACTAGGATCTCTAGAGGAAACTACTCCTTTTCTCTTAAAGCCCCTAAGGATAAATATCCTAAAAGGCTCTAATTAGCTTTCTATCAACTAAAACTAAGAAAAGGCTTCTTTAAGTCCTTTTTTAGGACAATTAGGATAGATAAAGAAGGTAAATACTTTAAGGACTATAGCGCTATATAGACTCCTAAGCACCTATTACTAGAATGCAGACTATATAGGGAAGAGAGAAAAGAAATGCAAAGACAACTAAGCTCTTCTCTCTCCCTAGAGAAGCTCTTTTGTACAAAGAAAGGAAGAGAGGTACTTTTTCTATTTTTAAGTAGGATAAAAATAGCCACTAGAAAGTGGCTAATGAAAGTAAGACCTTTAAAAGGAGGTAACTCCTACTAAACTCTTAGTAAATAGATAGTAGTAAGTAAAAGAATAAAAATAAATAACAAAAAGTACAAGGGCAGGCGTTAGGACTCTTTTACTATTTTCTTTACTGTTTTTCTACTGTTTTAATACCACCTAATAGTTATTATAACCTAGTATTTTACTAGAAAACGGTAAACCTCTAGTTTAGAGGTTTATAAACTACTAGAATATAGCTACTAGTATATATTAAGCTGCCTAGAAAGGATTTATATATATAGAATTATAGCGCTATAACCTAGAGGCTGTATGTGTAGTATTATATATAGTACAATAAAATAGATATATATAAAAAAGTGGGTCTAAAAGGCTAAAAAGGTCTCCGTTGTTTTTATATTTAGGCTTTTATAGCTAAGGCGGGCGTTCTATACTTTAAAAAGGTCTTTATAAATAGAGGATAAGTATTTAATTATTTTTTCTTTAAAGATAAAGGGGTTTATTAAGTCTTTAGTATATTATAGGCGTAAATATATTTAGGCGTCTCCGCTAGTATAGCTAAAGATATAAGCTATTTTAGCTTAGGGGGTAGGAAAGTGGTTAGCATTAACTTTAAGCTTATTCCGTAATTAAAGCTTCCAGTTATTAAATATTGGGTTTATTCTATTTATAAGTAGTAGGGGATCCACGACCTTTACTAACCGCTTTAGTACTATATAGGCCTTAATAAATTTACTAAGGCGCTAGGATAGGACCTAAAGGACTATAATAAGTCTTTAGTTGTTTAATAATGACTTATTATTAGATATAGGGGTATCTCTAGCTTTAAGCAGCTTTTATAGTTGTTTAATTTTAGTATTAGCTGCCGCAAGCTCCGCCTAGGGGGTTAAAATATTAATTATTTCTTTATCTAAGGTATTTAAGGGTCTTATAGCTACTTTACCTACTACTATATTTTATAGTAGAGTGGTAGAGGTATTGTGGGAGGGTACGACCTCTCTAAGATGGGAAAGTTATAGTGCTGTCTGTCTGTCTGTCGGTTAGTTAGTTAGTTAGTTAGTTAGTTAGTTAGTCAGTTGTAATTAGTTAATAGAATAGTTAATAAAGTTAGTAAGAAAAAAAGGAAAAGGGTGTATTTCCGGTAACTAGTAGGTTTGTAATGTATATATAGTAAAGGGAAGAAGGAAGGAAGCCAAAGGCTCTATAAATATAGGAAAATGCTAAGATAGTAGGCGACGTCCAATCTACACCACTATATACCTCCCCCACTAAGAACGTTGTCCCCTAATATTCTATAAGATAGAAGAATAGTAAAATAAGAGTATAGCAAAAGTAGAATAGATAAAGGAAAGCATATCCCTAAATAAACGCAGGTAACTATATCCTTAGCCCTTCCATAGAACTGCTCTACGGTGTTCTTCTGTTACCTATAGCTAAGATCCAATCTTCCTACTAGTAGCAATTAGGATAGTAGTAAACTGGAAATAATAACGGCAGCAGTAATAGCAGTAATAGTAGTAATAGTAATAGTGGTATAAACAATAATAAAAGTAGACAGTTAGTACGGTAAAATAAAATAGAACGGTCGGCGGTAGAATACTTAGTAAAAGAACTTAGTAACAGTTAGTAAGCAGCAGAACTTTTAGTAGTAGAAATCTCGGTAGCGGCAGATAGTCAATGGCAGTCGGTCGGTAGTAGTTAGTTAGTAGTAGTTAGTTAGAACGGTAGCGGTAAAACAATTGGAATAGTAGAATAGAACGGTTAGAATAGTAGTTAGAATAGTTAGAATAGGAGTAGTAGTAGTAGTAGCAGTAATAAAACGGTTAATGGCAGTTAGTCGGAGGCGGCTAGTTGGAACGGCGGCGATTAAAACGGTTGGGTGCGGTGGTTGGTAGAGCAACAGTAGAAAGACCTAGTAGATTTAGTAGTAAAATAGATCTAGTAGCGGTATAGATCTAGAATAGTAGAGACAGAGCAGTCGGTTAAGATAGTAAGGACGAAATAGCTAAACGGAATAGTAATAGCAGCAGCGGTAGTGGTAGGGTAGTTAATTAAGGTAGCAGAGGCTCTGGCTTAATTTAATCGTTCAGTTAGCCGTTTAATATTAAAACTCTATATCGGTCCGTATTATACGCAGCTTTTAATTAAGGCTCCGTCCGTAGCTTTACACTAGGCCTTATATCTAGCTATACGTCTAGCTATACATCTGGCTATGCATTAGTAACTCTATATTATATATTCTGCGTATATATCTATGTGCCTACTTTAACTGCTAGCTAAAGACTATCTAATTAGTCGGCGACGACGTGCTGCAACTAATCGTTTGGTCGTTTAATTAAGGTAAAAAGTCGGCCCTAATTATCCTAATTTAAATGCGGAGATAGCGTTTAGCTAATCTAGACTTAATAAGGCCCTAGCTTAACTTAAGGCGTTTTTATTACATATATAACGAAGGCTTTATATCCGTAGATAGTTAATTAAAGCTTCCGTATAGACGTCCGATTAGTTAAGGCTTCGCATCTACTATTTAATTAAGGCTTTATATATATAGGCGCTTAGTTAAGCTGCCGTACTACTATCTAATTAAGGCTTTACACCTATATGCTCTATATCCGTAAACCCCGCGTATAACTTAGTGTAAGACTCCGTAATAGCTCCGTATCTATATTTATAGAAAAGATTGTTTTAGTTAACTAATCTATAGGCGTTAAAATAGGCGGCAATTAATTAATAAGGGGGGTTAAAGGGAGAGGCTCTCGCAGAGGCTTTAAGGCGTTAATTGGCCGTGTTTTTAACATTTTTTTGGCTGTGTATTGGTTTCCTAATTAGGCCTAGTGCCTGCGTACCTGCGTACCTAGGGTGATGTATCTCTAACTGCTGATTAAAGACGTCTAACAGTAATAGGTAATTGATTCGATTTAACTGTAACCGTATGATTAACTAACGTTTAAATAGGGTATTAAGTCGGCCCGACTAAAGGCTTTAATTTAACGACTTAACTTGCATAGGCGGCGTTTAATTAATTAAGATTTAACTAAGGCTCTGGCTTAACTTAAGGCGTCTTCCGCTATACGTACGTCCTAGGTTCTATATCCATAGGCTCTATATCTATAAATAACTAATTAAAACTCTAGCTGTACAGTTATTTAGCTAAAGCTCTATATCTATATAGTTGTTTAACTAGGGGTCTACATTTATAGTCGACTAAGGCTCTTAGTGTTTACTAGACATCTAATCTAGAGACCTATTTTAAGACTTCCTTATAAGTATAAGCGGCAGCTTCTAGTAGACTATTTTTATAGGCCTAGTGCTTTTTTAGGATGTCCTTTATAGCTGCTTCTTTACCCTTATTGCTAGCTATACGCTTATATATCCTTAATCTTATTCTAGCTTAAGAACCTTCTTAGGGTTATCTTCTGCTTTTAATCTCTTTATCATTATCCTGCTAGCTCTGCGCTTTATCTAAGCTATTTTTAGTGTCTTTAAAGCTATCCGGTAATAGCTTCTTAGCCATTATAACTACCTCTATTATATATCCCTTACCCTTATATTTATAATATAGTCCTTTTATTAAGACGATCCTTAAAAAGTACTAGCTCCTATACGTCCAATTCCTACTCCCCTTATAATCCTTAATAAAGTCCTTTACTAGCTTAGCCAGATACGGCTTAATTCTATCTTTAGTCGTATAAAGATAGCTTAGGTTTATCGTAGTTAGTTATACCCTATGTACGACCTCTTATAGAGCATCCTTATCTTGTTTTATTGCAGTGCCTCTTATATACTACTTTGCCGTTTCCGCGGTGCTTATTTTCTAGTATTATGCTACTACCCTTATATAGGTCCCTTCCTTACCATAGTATCCATTCTTATTATATAGCTAGCGCAGTACTAAATTCGGATAGCAGTAATAGTCGTGCTATAATTAGTCGTCGTTTAAATAAGGAATAAGGTTAGCCCGGTCAAAGGCTCTAATTTAACAATATTTAACTAATTTAATTTAGTAATGGCAATGTGCTAACATCGAGGCTCTAGCTTAATTTGACTCTTTAACTAGTTATAGCTTCTATACGGTCGCTTAATTAATTAAGGCTTCCGTATAGTTATTTAATTAAGGCTTTACGTCTAGCTCTACGTCTAGCTCTATATTATATAATTAGCTCTATATCCATACAATTAATTAAGGCTCTTAGTGCCGTTTTTATCGTATAGCTAGCGTATTTCTAGGGGCGGTATAGGGTTCTGCCGGCTCTATTACTAAATAGACTAATTAGAATTTTCTATCCCTAGGATGGAAAATCGCTATTAGCTTGGTAATAGGCGGTAAGCTAAACTAATATCCTTATAGCAGTAGGTCGTCACGACTAACGCGTCTTAACGTATTACGATTAAGAAAGTAAATAAAAAAAGGAGCTTTAGGAAATACTGTAATTAAGCAGATAAATAGAAATCTTTTATACGGCCGTTACCTATATCCCCTCCCCCACCTAAGAACTTAACTATCCCTTAGTTAAACATTCTATACCTACTACGGAGCCTATTACGGAGCCTGCTACAAAGCCTACTGCGGGTTAATAGCTGGCCTTAAGCGTCTGTCTCTAAAACAGTTTCTAAGGGTTAGATAATTTATTCTCCTCCCTAGTTTTAGCTATCTTATTTATAGGCTATAACCTAATCTAGGTGCAATTTCCTAGTTATATATTCTTCTCCTATAGTGGAGCCTATGGCTTAATAGTTATCCTAGTTATATAGCTGTCTATAAGGGTTAAGCGAGTCTACGGACGTTACTAGCTAGGTGTTACTACTAAGTCTATAGGCTGTACTTAATAGTAGTCCTCCTAGTTCGTACGTATTTTATTACTATTCTTTAGCACTACTCTATTATAGAAAGCCGGTTACTGCGTCTGTTCTTTCCTTAGCCTATTTAGGTCAGTTTCTTAGTATATATATAGCCAGTTCTTAATACCCTTTAGCTATTCTTTATTGCTAAGCCGCGGGAGTTCCGGCCTAGGCTAATTGCATATCCTAGCTACTAGTCTTCCTTAATTAGATAGATATATAAATCCTTGCTAAATAAGATCCTTTAGTCCTTAGTATTTATACTTAGTAAAATAGTAACTTCCTCCGTATCTAAAATAGGTCTGCTAGCCTTATCTTCGCGTGCCTTGCTAACTCTATACATCCTACTACGGCCGTCTAAAGGTAGTAAAATCTTGCGGATATTAGGAGCTTTGCGGATATTAAAAGCCTTATAAAGGTTAAGTGCTATTCTGCTAGTCTTTATATTTTAGTGCTAGGCTTTAAACTATAGCTTAATCCGTAGTAGGCGACTACTACTACATTAGGGCTCCTCCGCGTATGCCTAGTCTAGCTTAGTCTAAAAGCCTTCCTTCCCTTTATTAGTTACGTCAGGAAAAAATTTACTAGCATTTAATTTTACTTTTCTGCCATTTTAGCATTTTCTAGCATTTCTAGCATTTCCTAGCATTTAGCTGCCAAATGCCGTATTTAGAATTAAGTGTTAGCATTTAGNTGCTAAATGCCGCATTTATAATTAAGTNTTAGCATTTAGCTACTAAGTGCTAACTATAAGATTACTAAGCATATATAAAAGTATAATTTTTATAATTTTTATATTTTATATATACTTTATTAATATTACTAAGCATATATAAATGTATAATTTTTATAAATTTAATATTTTATATACGCTTTATTAATATTACTAAGCATATAAAAATGTATAATTTTTATAAATTTAATTTTATTAATAAAAATTTTATTAATATTAGTAAGTATAGGGGGCGGGGCGGCATTATAAAAAAATTTACTAGTATCTTAAATTAGGTTTATGCTAATTAAGCAATTTCGGTATTTGTGACGGCTCGAACCATCGAACAAATGTCTCGACAGAGACTTGAACGAATGCTTGCAAGATCAAGCGAACGAATGCTGTATTACGAAGATATTAAGCTAAGGAGCAAGAGAAGGTGGTGAGGCCACGTCTATATACACACGCCAAGTCTTAAGCGAACCCCTGACTAGGTGACGCGCTCCAGCGCCGTCACAGTATTTAGCCGCATTTAGTTGCATTTTGCGGCTATATACTACACCGCTAATAACAATGCTGCAATTTACGGCTAAACGCCGCCTTAATAATAAAAGTGCTGCAAGCTGCAGCTTAATGCTCTCTTAGAAATAATAATACTAGAAATATTTTAGTTAACTAAGTTTACTATATACGCTACGCTACTACCTATAAGTTACTAGAAGACACGTCCCTTAGCCTACATATACGCCACTATATAATTATAACAGGTTTCGCTATATAGCGGCTATATATAGTATTTAGAACTATCCACAGTTGCATTATACTCTTATAATTGTTACCAGCATTAGATAGTCTTAGTGTCTTCCTTCTTACCTTAGCCTGCTTTTAAGCTTAAATTGGCCTTTTCCTTGTATACCGACTTATGCAGTAACAACGTAAATTTAGTTAACTTTAATATCCTCTGCTTGATACTTAACTTCTAATTAGCTATAATAGTACTATAGTAAACGGGCTTAGTCTGTCCTTGTTAATTTATCTAAGCGAATAGTTACTTTACCTCCAAGAGCTTATAGCTTAGCTTAACTATAATAGTGTAATTTACGCGCTATAGGTTAATAGACAGCCTAATTAATATAAAGGTGCAAAGTAGGATCTACTTAGAGTTATTAGTGTTGAAGGTTTGCCTAGCCTTAGCCTTCTTAATATTAGATATACTGGCTGCATAGCAAAGCACCTTATCTTTACTGTATTTTTTATATAGCCTATTAAACTAATAAGCTAGTATAAGAGGTGAGCAAGTAGTAATAATAATCTTACACGCTAAACCATCCGTTCGTTTTTCGACATAAACGTAATTATAGATTTTTTTAGCTTAAAAGAACTTTGTATTCTGTTAAAAATAGCGGTTAAGTATATTAGTAAACTCCTTACTAAGCGGGTTAGTAGTCCACTTAGTAATAATTAGGTCCTTAAGTATGCAACTCTAAGTTTTTAGGCGTTTATTATTAGACTTATTAGACTTATTGGACTTAATTATAACAGAGGCATACTAGTCCCAGTATTAGACAACCTAGGCTACACTTACTGCCGTTTTCGCGTTAGTATATAACTCGGCTTAGGTAGGTTTCGGTATCTTAGGTTTAGTATTTAAATTACTACTATCTTCCTCCTATATAGCTAGAAGTTCCTTATATTAGCGCCTCTGCTCTATCCTTACTTAGTCCTCTATAGCTATAATTATAGCCGCCTTAATATTGTTAGGGTCGGCCTATAACATAACTAATTTAAGATAGCTATTCTTTAGGATAAGCTTTTACTAGTTAAACTAGAGTGTTAACTCCCCTTTATATATCTAAAACGTTGGAATAACTATATAGAAAAATGCAGCTAGTTCACCGAATTTCCTATTTACTATTACTCTGGCTAGGTTAGTCTTCGCATCCTTATAAAGATAGTTAAATTCCTTCTTCTTTAGCTAGATGTTTTCTTCTTTAAGCTTAAGCAGTACTTTAAACTCCGTTCCCTTTAGCTTATTAGCTTTTTCCTACTCTGGCCTCTTTAATCCTACTATAATAAACCGCATTAGTTATATTGGGTTTCCGTTATTAGGCGTACTAAACACCCTATACGGCAGGGCTGTAATTATATATAATGCGGTACTCCTTAACCACATCCTTAATAAACGATATTAAGACTCTACCGGTCGCGTTTAGGTGGTATTTATCCTAAAGGATACGCCTAATCTATATTACATTCTTCAATTTCTAATACGTTCTAGGGGATTAGCTATTTAGGTATTTCTATATATTAGTTTATATAGTAATAAACCCGCGTATTAGTCGTATAGTAATATAATTTCGCGTAGTGATTAGAAGGAATTGGGTTAAGTATCTTAGCGCTAATAGTTCCGTCGCATTAGGGGTAGAGCTATAATTATTCTTAAACCTAGCTTTACCCTACGGGTATAATAGGAGAGCCTTACTAACTAGATATATATTATTATCATTCTCCTATTATTCCTTATTAGTCCACTTAAAAGCCTTACGGATTTACGGCTATTTATCCTTTTTTAGTTTACTAAATATCTTAACTTTATTGTAGCTAGGGGCGAGAATTGCAATCTAGGGCGGGTTAGGGCGCTTTATAATCGCGCCATCTTATAATACAGTGATGTGCACGACCAGCTTCCACCCCCCTCTGGAAAAATATTATTTCGCTTCGGTACTCGGGCTCGCCAAATCGCCACCAACTGTATAGAGTAATTGTAGCGAACGCATGTGCCTGCACGCAAGGACCTTTTTAGTGGTTGCCCTAGAGAATTGCCTTAGTTGGCTGGGAGAACTAAACTAAGGACGCACGCGCCCTCCCCTCCTCCTTAACTGTGCCCCCCCGCCGTGGCCGCCAAAACGCGAATATAAAGCTATTCCTGCAATTGCCGATAAAATTTGGTAATATTGTACGGGTAGAAACCTTACGATATTTAACAAAGATCACGATACTATGGAGGATCGCGAAGTCTGCCAGAAGTAAAGTTCTTGTAGCCAAGCATGGGCGTTCGCTACGATTTCTAGCGAGCCCGTATACCGAAGCGAAATAATATTTTTCCAGAGGGGGGGTGGAAGCTGGTCGTGCACATCACTGTATTACACTTACGTCCTTTAGGAATCCTAGCAGGCCTAGGGTTAGCGTAAGGATAATTAAACAGCCTCGCTATAGGTCTATAGGGTATAGCTTCTTAAAGTTGTCTTCGTAGTAGTATATAATTGGCTACTTTACTACCTATAGGCATTTTAAATCCAGTGAATGTATCTTAGGTAGGTAGCGGGTTACGTCCCTAGTAGCTTAGGCCTTTTAAACGTCTATTACGTTCTAATAATAAAAGTAGTTTATTAGCCATTAAGTAATTATTTATATAGTCTTACCCGCGCTAGGTTCGTCTGCACAGATACCGCCTCCTTTAATTGTCCTCTCTTGCTTAAATGCCTAAGCTATATATACCACTTAGTATAGGCTAAATTTAAAGCCTAATATGAGGCCCTAATTAGGGAGTTCGATTAGGGCGGTCTCGGAGAGTACTTTTAATAAGATAAGTAGGAAATACTCTAGAGTAAGTAAAAGATCCGCCTTTGTTATATATGCTAGTGCGCTATTTAGGTTGTCCTTCCTAGCCTTATAGAGCTGGGCTAAGAAAGTTTACTAGTTAAGTTTTTCCTTTACGTTTATATCTTAGTCGTTATTATTAACTAAATCCTTATCTTAGTCGCTATTATTAACTAAATCCTTATCTTTATCTCCACTCTTCGTGTTTTTAGAGTTAGTGTAATATAGGAACTAATTATTATGTCTACCAGCACGTTGCGGCAATTTGCTATCCTCTGCGGTAATATCTTAAGGGATATTAATAGTTAGTAATATAGCAGTAGGGTTGTCTATTATATTATTAGGCTAGTATATACCTTTAGGTTTAGTAATAGATTGCGGCAATTTGCCGTTATCTGTAGCAATTTCTTTAGTACCGCTGTTACTTGCTAATATAGGCTTATAGGTAAATAGGTTATGTCTTCCCTTTACTAATTACCTTTTGCGCATAACTGGCTTATTATTGCTATTTTCTATAAGGGTGCCTGCCGCTAATTCTGCTTAAGGGCGTTTCCTACTTTTATTTAGGTTAGCCTTATAACTATTTAACTTCCTAGGTGCGGCTGGCTCGCTTTTATTATCCTCCGCTAGGGTACTTATTACCGATTTTAGTTAAGGCCACTTATTATATCTGCCCGATTTAGTCTTACTATTATTTAATTTCTTATATCTGATAGGCTCGCCCTTGCTATCTTTATTAGAGCTATATACTACTAATTCTAAATAACTCCGCTTTTTACCTTCTCCTAGTTTGCTCTTACCGCTAGCCTTACGCAGTATTAGGACTTACTAGCTGTTTTTTACGCTGCGTCTGTTGCGTTTAGGCGCCTTAGATTTAATAGCTAGCGGTATATTATTAGTGGTAGTGACTTAGGAGTTTAAGCTAGGAGGTAAGAGTAATGCTGCTATTTTGCGCTATTTCGCTAAGAGCTGTAATAAGTGTGCCCTTTGACTATATTGTAAGGTTTTTATATCTCTATGGTAATATATAGATATTCTTTTTAGGCGGACTGTTAATATTAAGCTCTATATAGGCTTATAGTTCCTCCTATAGCTTACTTAGAGCTATATATAGGTTTCCGCTTATTAGATATAAGACTTAAACTACCCTAACTATTAACCTACCTATTAAGCCTATGGATTGGATTTTAATCTTAATATCTCCTATATTAATTGTGTTGCTTACTACTAGGGTTACTAGCTAAGGCAAAGGGATACTATATAATGGGGTTATAGTAATGTCTATAGGCTGTGTCGTATATAGTAGTTAAGGTGGCGTTGTTTTATCTTATGCTTTAGTCTTTAAGGGTGACGTATATTTACGCAGAGTATGCCTACTTTTAGAGGTACTTAGTATTTTTCTCGCGCGATTAGAATAAGGACTTCTTATAATTTTTAGGATTACCTATAGTTTCTAATCCGGTAGAGTATTAGTAAATTACGGAAGTTACTTATAAAACTCCTTAACGTGCACTTTTTTATTATTGTAGAGTTACTGTGATATATTACGTGCTTAGGCTTACCTTTAATCGCAATATCTTTAACCTTCTCTTTTAGTCTATTGTAGTTTTTAATACTTATTCTAAAGCCTTAGGTAATGTCTATATCTTTAGTTAGCTTTAGATTCGCCTTATATTACGCGTTTAGCTTTACTTATAGTTGCGTTATTATTAAGTTGCTTATTTAGTTAGGTACGTATAATATTACGGCATATATTAAGTAGAAGGTGACTATTAAAGTAAAAGGGCTTTATATGGTAGCTGGCTAGTACTATACTAGTATAACTTTAGTGTTAGATATAGTTAGAGGTTAATTATAGGAGAGATAAAAGGTAAGGTAAGTGAAGTTAATTAAAAAGAGGTAAAGAGGTAGATCTTATAATTGCCTATATGTGCCCGTATAAAGGTGAAATTAGCTATAGTTTACTGCTATTAGTTAGGGTAAATGCGGCTAAACTTAGTACTATGTAGTTAAATAAGGGCACAATTGTATAACTTATAGGGACTACCCTACCTAGCCTGTTTGGGGCTAGGTAGCGGTTTAGTACTACTAAACTTTTATATAAGCGATTTATTAAGTGCCTATAAAGGGGTAACTAGTTATTACGGTATAGTAGACTATAGAAGGTTATAGGCGTTACTATGTTTTTTATCGTTATATAGAGTTGGTATATATATATACCGCTAGAGTTAGAGGGCTAGCCTACGTCTATATATGCGGGCTCTATTACTATAAAGTGTTTACTATATAATAGGTAGTATTTCTAGTAAACGGTGATGTATTATACTTATTATAGGCGTTATTATATTTTTTATTGTTATATAAAGTTGGTAGATATACGCGCTACTAGAGTTAGAGGGCTAGCCTATATTTATATGTGCGGACTCTATTGCTATGAAGTGCTTAGTATATAATAGGTAGTACTTCTAGTAGACGGCGACGTATTACACTTACTTTGTAATCGCTAGTATTATTATTATACTATATAGTACTTAAGGGCCTACTAAATAAGTCTATCTGGAATAATAATTATCTAGTACGCGGGATTTACGTCTATGTATAAATATCTAGTGCTTATTTAAACGTATATCTACTATAAAAGGTAGTAGGAGGTTTTGTATCTTATATTATAAGTTTATATAATTAATAGCATTTTGTAGTATTTTGCGGCATTTTATAGCATTTTAGGGTATTTTAGGATAGTAAATATGTTGTATATATTAGCATCCAGCCGCTTAGTAATGTTAACTTATTTTACTATTTATCTATTTAGTGTTATATAAGAGGTTAGTATTCTACTATAGTATTTATTATATTAGAGTCTCTTAAATTTAATATCTTTATATTAGATCTATCTAGAACTATATATAGTTTTATAATATCCCGCTCCCTACCTAGTACTCTAGTAAGAGATTATTTAGTTAATAATGCCTTTTCTCTTACTAATTAAGGGAGGAAAAGACTTGTACTTTTTAGTAGTAGTAGGCTATACTTATTAGTGACATTTTTAATGGATTACGGTATTTAAGTTTCTGTTTACCTATAACATAATTAGCCTACCTATAGTAAAGTACTTTTACTTTACTACTCGCTTCTCTTTTCTTTTACCCTTTTATATGTTTATATACTTATATTATAAACTATAAAAGCTTAATAGTGCTAGACTATTGCCTGGCCTATATTAAGAGATAGGCTAGGTAGAGTAGTCCCCGTAACTTATACTATACCGCGTCTTCCTCTATAGGTTGGTCTTATTACTATAGATTTACCCTTATACGCGTTTAACCTACAAAGTATATAACCATGTACTTTACCGCTAAGGCCTTACTTATATAATTTTATTAGGGCGCGCCTTATTTCTTTACCTTTACTAGTTAACCTAACTCTACTAACTACCTACCCTTACTCCTATTCTATTAGCATCTACCTCTATAACTAGTGCCTCTATGGGTCTATTTAAGCTATAGAGCCTTATAATATAGTAAGTTAGCTACCTTATCTTTGGCCTTAGCTATATAATAAAGGGTTTATATTTATTAATACGTTTATATAGACCACTACTTAATATAGCCTGCTACTAAAATAGATTTACCTACTAATTATTTTATAACTTGTGATATTAACTATATCTATAACTATAAAAAGTTTGCTAAGGACGTTATAGTTTTTAAGATTGCCTTAACTATAGCGACTATAAGCTTTGGTATCTTATAAGGTAATAGTAAGGGCCCTACGCTTAATAAGCCTCTTTTTCTAAAGCTTAGTAGTCTATACCTCTTAGCTAATGACGCTCTAAAATACTATCTTTATTTGTCTACCGGCTATATACGCGCTAATTATCCTTTTAAGAAAGCCTCTTAACTTTATTATAGCTATAGTAAGGCCGGTTATCTTAAAGCTAACTGCCCTAACCCTATATATAATAATTATAGGGAAGCTAGTTATCTTAAGAGTAACTATTCTAGTGTAATATATAACTAATATAGTGCTATAGGCTATAGAAAGTAAGACTGTCCCTAGCTATTGGGTAAGAAGAAGTGGACTTACCTAAACTGTGGCTCCCTAGACTGTTAAACTGTCTTTTATAGTTAGGTATATAAGAACTACAGAGTTATAAGGCACAATATTAATAATTGTATAAGTAGACCTACTTTAATTTGGGCAATAGACGCCGTAACCGCTCTAGATAAGATAGATATACTAAATACTACCGCTTTAAGTGTAGCTGCCACCTCTCCGTTGCCTAAACCTTTTAATATAGCCGGCTTTTATTTAGTGGTAAATGGCCTGGTAGATAATCTAGATACCTATATAGAGGATAGCAATTCCGTAATAGCCGAACCTTTAGATATACTCTAGCTTCTAAATAATAACCACCTTATAGTTTAGTTTGTTATGTAAATTATTAAAGAGTATATTATAGTATGTGGTATTATATTCTAGGTGTCTTATAAGACTAGCGGAATGCCTACTTATTGTTTATATAAGATGGTGTCTGTCTAATTTACGGATGCTAATATCGCCGGTGACGTTAAGGTTAACACTGCTAATGCTACTTCTTTAGTTACTTAATGACTATTACATCTAACTACGCTTAAGTATTTTACTTATATTCTTTTGTAAGATGCCACAACCCTACGACTTTACTATATTAGGTTTGTTATTGCCTCTAATAAACTCGCACTAGGTACGTGTATGTTGCTTAGTAAGTACTTCTTTGTTAATAGGGATTTCGGCCCATTTACGCCGCAAATCTATAAAGCTTAGGATATGCTATTAAATAGTCCTACGGTTGTTGTCTACTTCTTTACGCTAGGCACTAAATGGCTTAATGGTTATATTACGAGCCTAAACGCGAGCCTATAATAGTAGAGCGTTAATAATCCTTTAGGTCGCTAGTAGAAAAACTATAATATAAATATCTAGCTTAGTATATAGCTTTTAGTAGAGAACCGACTATTGTATAAAATCCCCGCGAGGTATTAGTTTAATAGCGTTCTTAAGTATTTTATAGTCTAGTTCTATACCGTAGTTGTGAGCCTTAAGGCCGTTAATTAGAACCCCTAGGTACCTACTATTATTTATCTTATTACCTTTTTGGGTAGCGCGGACCGAGTTTACTACGCTGCTATCTAGATAGTTAATAGTTTTACCCTTTGCACTAACTCTATTATTAATATCTTATTCCTAGGTAAAGACGTAAATAGCTAGGCTAGCTAGAAAGAAGTTATTATTAATACTACTCCCTTTAGCTCTAGCTATAACTACTATACTTTTATCTTTTAACTATAGGTAGGTTATAAGTTTATACTAAACCCTGTATTTACTTTGGAGTATATCCTAAGTAGTAATAACTTTATAATAGTTAGTAACCTAAGTAAGGCCCTAATTACGGCATAGGGTATTAAATGTCTTATAACTAAGCGTATCCCTAAGGTTAGAATCTCCTGAGAGATTAATACTCTATACTACTTATAGTAAGGAGGCGATAGTTTCTATATTAAGCGCTAAATTGCGCTATCTAACAACTTTATAGATCTCCCGCGTATTAATTACTTTAATTGCGATATCGCTAAGTATAGGAAGAACTTAGTTGATAATACCCTTAAGGCCGTCTTGCTGCTACTTAATAAAGAGTAAATGGGTGCCCATACTATGCTTAAACATATAATAGGCGGTATTTTGCTAATATAAGGCCCTAGCAGTGTTGGGAAATTAACCTTCCTAACTATCTTAGTATGATACTAGTATTAACTTAGGTCGCCCTAGTAGGATTTTACTAGAATTTAGGTCCTATTGCCGCTTAATTACTAACTAGATATACTAGCTAAGACGATTAATAATGCGCTTATAGAGGACTATAAGGCACTAATTATATAAGGCCGTCCCGCTAAATTTCCTATTGTCCTTTACCGCTATATGCGCTTAATGGAAACTGAGGTCTATAAGTGGGATGCCGTTATATAGCGAATAGTGGTAGGTATTAATACTTATCCTAAGTATTTTAAGGAATAGGATAACTATGCTATAATTAACGAGGACGCGTCTATGCTAAATATAGCATTTCTGCTCTACCGTACGTTTAAGGCTAGTAATGTTACTAGCTTTAATAAGCGGTTATAGGTTATAGATTTGTCTAAAGGTTAGTAGTTGTTACGCCTTATAGGTGTCCTAGATAGTAACGGAAACCTATATCCTATTGTAGACCCTAATACAACTAAATATGCCAAATTCCGCCAATACTTGTATTAATTTGCGTTTGGTAATAATATAACGCAAGATAATAAGATAGGATTAATACTTATGGCTAATATAGTTATTATAAACCTAGCTAAGAAGGCTGATGTTATTCTTATAATACCTAATATAGTCTTGCAGACTTGTATATATTCTATTAGTACTATATATATAGTTTTCTATAATAAGGCCAAGAAGGCGTCTAAGCTAGGTAGTCTTGCTAGGTTTGCCTAGAGTAGACTATATTTAATCTAGGGAGGTTTATAGATCTAAGCTAGTGACCCTATGCCTTAGGTTCTCCTTAGTAATATATACTAACTAAAACTAATTCTTAGTCCTGATTTTAATAATCCGTTCTACTATTAGAAATCCATTTTCCTCTATATATGTCTCCTTGCGGCTAGTACGGATATAGTATAGTTCTCGCTGTAATATTAATTTATTAAAGATATTATATATCTTGTAAATACCGTCTTGCCGTATAGCCAGCTTTAGATAAGCCTAATAGTTAAGGACTGAAAGCAGTTAAAGCTGGCGGCGAGCTTTTTTAAGGATATACTACGCTGTGACCACCCTATTGCCTTCCTTGCCGTTAATAGTACTATATAGGTAAATGAGCTTAGCTAATTAACGTATAACCTAGTTTACGCTTAACGCGTATTTTAGGTAGCTATGGCGCTAATAGACTTTAGATTTAAGCTATTAAAGGTTAGCCTTACCGTTCCGTATATAGCCTAACTTGCCGTCTACTCTATAGTGCTGTATGCGCTTAAAGAATAGTGCTACGCCTAGTAAGATGGCAGTAAGTGGCGGGAATTTGCGCTAGTAGTTAGCGAGATTAAGGTCTTTACCGTTAATAGTATCTAAGGCGGCTAGGTGGAGTTATTAGTGTATAATATAACAGTTGCTAGTTTACTAAAATTTGTCTAGAATATAGTAAGAAACCTTTTTATAATTACTAGACTATAAGCGGGCCTTATTATTGTTAGTAGTCCTTAGGTAGTCTATAATTATTATACTAGTAATAAGACCTTTACAAATACCGCGTATTTTAAAATTAAGAAGTGGTGTAAGGATAATAAGGTATTTATTAACCTTAAGAATCCTAAGTAAAAAGAGCACTTCTAGCAACTTATCGCCCTATTTAATGTTAATAAAACTATATAGCGTGTCTACTGCTAGTATATAGCTAATTATACGCCTATTTTATATAGCATGGACGTTAACTTTAATATTACTATTTCTAACTTCGCGGATATAGTAAATATTAGCGGCATTAGTAATTATACTAAAGCGTAAAATAAGGCTAATAGAGAGGGCGCTAATAATAACGGCTAGGGCGGTGCCGGTAATAATAACGAGGATAACAACGATGGAGAGGATATTAGTGGCGTTGGAATATAAGAAGGGTAGTAAGGACGGATGTTATAGACTTTACTAGTAGTAAGACCCTTAAATAGGGATACTAAATAGAAGTTAAAAGCGGTAGTAGCTATAGGCCTTTAATATTTGTAATTTTGCTATAGCATTAGGTAAAATACGGCATATTATAATATTATATATTACAGCTAAATAAGATCTCTAAAATAGATAAGCGTATTATGGTAAAGATAGCCTAATTTATAAAGCCTAGTAATCCTAGTTTCTATCCCTTTTAGGCCAGTAGTTAATTAATACTAATCCGTAATCTAGATTTTAAGGGGTCGTTTAGTTATAATCTATTACTTTTAAATCTAAACTAAAAGTTTAGTAAAAAGAACGCGTTCCTTTCCAATTTAATACGCGTCTATAGCTCTATAGGTTACACAGACATATATAATTTAAAGCCTTTAGATTTAAACTAACGCTAAGACCTTAGTTCAGATTCTGTATATAGTAAAGTTACTAACTTTTTAGTAACTTTTAGCGTGTTTTTTAGAATATTAAAAATTTGTAGCTAAAGTTAAGTTAAACTAGAATTTAACCGAATGGTTGCCTTAGAATTAAATTGTAGCTTTAGATTAACTCTATTCTAAAGCCCTTATTCTAATTTAAACTTATAATTAAATATTCCCTAAGTACTTAACCAGTTAGATTATAGTCTAAATATCTTACTAGTAACCGCAACTATTATTAATTACTCTCCGTATAGTATAGGCCGCCTTTATTTTTACTAAACTATAATAACCTTAAATAGGATCTAATTCTTTTCTTACTATAGCTGCCGCTAAGGCAACGTAACCTAACGCCCTCTCCTGCTTATATTAGGTATGCTATTCCTAGTATTAGTACATCGTTACCATATCTTAAGAAACTTACCGCTAATACTATAGGCCCTTAGAATAATACCTGTCCTACTATACTAGCTACTAGCTAGTAAAACATAGGACAAATATAATATCTATGTAGTTGCCCCTAATAGAAAAGCCTGTAGTAAAGGCAATTTGCCGTACTATATCTAGATAACCTAAGATTATATATATAGGTAATAATCTTAGGGCTTCCTAGTGCGATAGGAGGTCTTACTGTAAGGTAAACTTGACTAAAGTCACTATTTTTACGTAGATTAGATTAGCTATAATTAATTAATGCCTTCTAGCCCGCCTAGTAAAACGTATTGCGCTAAAGATAGGGCTAGATAAACGTTAGTAATATATTATAATTACGACGGACACCTATATACTATCTCTGCGGATAGCCGTAAATATAACCTAGCCTACCTTATAATAAACTACCCTTAATAGAGCAGCCCTTAAGGCCCTATTGTTTTAGATAGGCATAGTCTTTATATAGGCGGCCTATATCTACTCCTTATTATAATCTACCCTGGCCTCTAAAAACATCTTAACCAGCAGCTGATATTCGACTGTGCGTAGGTCTTAAGGCGTATTAGATAGCGACACTAGACTTAAGGCCACGTCTATACTTAGGACTAAGTTTGTACTATTTAGTTTCCGCTTATAAAGTAGTATAACGAGTTATTTAAGATTATAGCCGCAGTTTTATATATGGTTAAGCTAGGACAAACTCTACAAGTTTATGGCAACTGTATGCCCCCTTTTCGTATCTACTATATAGTTAATACTAGGCCGCCCTAGCACCTTTATCTTCTTACGTATATTTAACTATACGTAGGCTAGTATATTCTATATAGCCTTATATACCTATAGCGCTGGTGCCTTTTCGCATTCTACTACCTAACGGATAACTTTCTGGATCGCCTACTCGCGTAGTAAATTATTTAGTTATCCGCGAAATAAAACGTATAGGATGCCGTCCTTAATAATAACCTGCTTAAAAGTCCACTTAATAGTATTAAGTCTCTCCGCAGTAATGCCTAAGCCAGTAATAAGCTGTATATCTTTTTATAGGTCTATAGCGCTCGCAGAGTTATACCACGCCATATTTACGATATACCGCTATTATATATCGCGTCCTATCGTAAAAAACAGTCTAGTATCCTAAGTAGGGAATAGTGGTGTTTAGAATTTTGTGCTTAGTATAATAAAGAGGCGGCGCGACGTTAGTAATAAGTAGAGTTTCCTAGCCTAACGTGATACGATCTAGTGTAAATTAGCGCAAAACGCAATAGGTTGCGCTATTTAGCGCGTTAGTGTCCACGGATATTACTATGCTCTTATTATACTCCTCCTATCTTAACTAGCTTGTAATATAGTATAAGCTATAAACACTACTTTAAATATACGGTTCTATATAGATATTATTTTCGGCTCCCTTTTAACTAAACTGTAGCAAATTACAGCTTAATACGGCAATTTATAAATAAGCTCTATTTAGCGGCAATATAGAAAATACGGGACCAAAGTAAAAAGTATAGGCGGTTTAACCTGTTATAAACAATATTATCTAAGATAATAAAAATAAAAGAAGGGTAGACATAAGGGCGTTAATATTAAAGAGATAAACAATAATATACCCTTACGCTATTAAAGCTTAGAGGAGTATTAGATAGCCTATTATAGGGCTAAGCTAGAGCAATATAATAAGTAGCCACTTACATAATATATAGACGACGATGTACTATTATACTATTAAACCTCGGAAGGGCATTATATAACTAATTATAAGGCCGAATTAAAGCAAAGTAATAAGTAGCCACCTATATAAGCTTTAGGTAATAATATTATTAATAAGCCGAATAACGGGGCTGCGGATATGCACTATAATAATAATTCCGTAATATTTAATAGGGTGTATAACCTGGTAATAGTTGAGACTAATTAGTAAACTTTAACTAGAACATCTATAGACGTCTTTTAGACTAAAACATTTAAAGAGGCCACTAGCTACGCTATAGGAAAGCCTTTAAGACGGAACTAAGGAAATCCGCAAACTGTAGACAATACTACGGCAGTATACGACATTATGCCGCGTATTAAGCGTACTGGCAGTACACTAGATAAGACACCTCCCCCGTTTTATCTATTTGGCAGTAAGGTAGAATATATATAGGTCTTATAGTAGGTAAGCCACAGGACTTCTAACCGCGCTATTAACGAGTGGTTTAACAATATTAGGCTTTAGGGAGTGTTTGCCGACCATTTCTCTTACTAGAGTGCTAATAATATTAAAGCAAAACTACTTTTAAAACAGATGCAATCTAAGAGTAATTAACCGCAGTAAATTAAAACAATTGTAACCGTAGGGGATTAGTAGCTGCTAGTACGTTACTGAAATGCTCTAGAGATTATGTCCTTCCTTATTAGTTACGGCCCTTTTTAAAGAGACATAACTTTCTCACTAGTAAGGTAGTACTTATTAGTAGGAATAAGAATATATAATAAGCTTAACACGGTAAACTGGTAGTAGGAGACGTAAAAGTAGCTACCGCTCGGCGTAACCGTAGTGCCGATTATATTAGTTAGCGATAAGACCCAACTAATATAACACGCCGGCGGCAAGAAGGCATGGCCGCTTTATATTTTAATTAGAAGTATTGGACTGCGCGTTTAACGATCTGTAAATTAACTAGCCTTATTACTGCTTATATACCTCCCGGTCTATATACCTAGCAATTAAGTAATATAACTAGCGGTATAATACGGGACCCTCGCGGCCATCCTTAAACGTATACTTTAGCGACAACCCTACTGCTAGTATAGTTATGCTAATAATGCCTACAGCGTTAGAGAAAGCTAGTAAAGAAAAAGTACGTCTCCTATACGCGGATGGCTAGGATTAACACTACTTTCTACTTTTAGCTATATTTATGGCTAATTATAAAGAATAGGTTACGCTTATAGGTATTAAAAGTGGCCGTAAATGTTTGACTTATCATATATATATAAATAAACGGTATAATTTAACGACTGCTATCTAGCGACTGTGGCCGTTCTATATATACTAATCGATAAAAGACTAAATACGAATACAGTAGGAAGGTTGCGATACTAATAAGAAGGATAACTTAGATTATATTTAGCCGTTCCGCAACTTTATATAGGGCTATAATCTATCTAATATTTACAAGATAATGGCGCCTAATTTCCTATACTAGGTGCTTAAAGGCCTTATTAGTAAATATCTTATATACTGGATTAAGGGGCTTATATAAAGTAAAATATAGGCCAGAAAATATTAGGGCCTTAATATCCCGTGCATAGATAGTTACGGCCAGGAGATATTAAATATTAATGTACTTATTATCACCCGCTTCGCATAGGTGGAACGATTTACCGATATAATAGTGTGGGATAGCTAGGTAAATGTCGGCCAATAAATAGGAAAGATGTATAAATCTCTATTACGATAATTAGTTCCCGCTATAGTACTCTTACTAAAATAGAATAAAGGCGCTATGCTATTTATCCGGGCGTTTATGGACTTTACTATACTATTTTAATATATATTATATAACGAATCAACCATCTGGTACCTAGTAGTAGCTATTTATAGAATAGATAAGATAAAGGATATATTCCTTCCATTTTAACTAAGTAAGGTAGAACTACCACACTTTAATATTCCTAAGCTATATGCTATTACCCACTATCCGGAGAGTATTTAGTAACTAGAAGTAATTAGAGGTATAGATATAGAGTATTTAGAGTAAGTATATAAGCTACAGAAGGTATTTTACCGCAGGACTAATAAACGGAACAACTATAAAGAGTAGATGCTACGATATAACACTATATATCTTAACACTATGCTTTAGAACGAACTTAAGCTATAGGCGTTAACTAATATAATTGATATAGTAGACCTAATAAGCGCAATACAGACAATACGACTAGGCCCTGCAGTTAATATATACGCATATCGCTCGTATATATAGAACTTTAACAACTATATAACTTAGACACTTTAAGATTAGAGAATTAATATATCTATCTAGCGTATGGTTAAGGAGGTATAGCGCTAAATAAAGATTACTAACCTTATATCTAAACTAGCCCCCTTTATAAGGGAATGCTGTAAGCAGATTAACGGAATTTAGTAAATAAACTAGGACGTTAACTAACTAAAGGCCAATAACGATTAGGTATTAAAGATACCCTTAAGCATCTATTACAGCATTATATGCTATATTTGCTTTAGGAAGGATACCACTAATACTAATAAGCTTAATAAGGTGTTTACTTAATATACCCCATTATAAACTAATACTAGAGCCCCCTGCTATAATACTATAATAGTATAAGAATATAAGCGGGCAAATAATAGCCTCTATAGCAATAAAGTAGGGAGGCCTTATCTACTACTTATAATCTAGGATACTAGGTAATTGGATAGTAAGGGTAAATACCTAAAATACGCCGGTGCGTTGGTAGAGACCCTCTAAGTTTATAATAGTGGTAAGATTAACGTAAGAACCGGAATGCTTAGAGTGTAAAGTATAAAGCTATCTAACAGCAGGACAAAACGCACGCTAGATGCCCTTTAGATATATAATATTAACCATATTATAAGGCCTATCTTACTTATACTAACGGATATTAATATTATAGACTATTTCTTTATAAACAACTATAGCAATTAGGATATATATAATACTATATATAACGAAGATTTTAAGCGAATAAATAGGGTATAGGTTAATGTATATACAAGGAAATAGGCTTGCACTAGGCGGTAAATAAATACAACTTAGCCGAAATAGCGGTAAGTTACGACTAGCGGCGCCGGATTGTAATAAAGGGGTAGATTACCGCGACTATAATAAACTAAAACATAATACTACTATATATTACCCTTTACGCGCTAGCTACTCTTTATATTCTATATACCGTACTATCTACCTTAAAAGTAGGCAAATATCGCGAGGAACTAGGCTTCTGTGCGGTATAAAAAAAATATTATATAAAGTAGAACCCTACGCTATAGTAAGGTAATCTAATTACCCCGTTATAAAGCCTAATAAACAGTTAGGCCGCCCTCCTAACTTATTATTATAAGTTTATTAAAGCTCCTTTTTATATACTTAGCGAGAAATACCTAATTTATATTATAAAAGTTAACCAAGTTATTATTTAAAGTATATTAGGTATAAGACTCTAGACTGTCTAGCATCTCTTAGGGAAGTAAGGTGCGTGTAAAAGCTAAATAGTTTTACTAAACTAATATACTTATCCTCTACTTATCCCATAGAAAAGTAAACGAAGACGTTATAAGTTAAGTAGTAGCTCCTAAGATAATTTAGATCTTAAAGGGGATAATGTTAGGCTCTATACTATAACTATCTCTATTAAAAGGTAAGGCTGTTATTAATATACTATAGTACGACCTATTATTATTAATTTCGATAACGTTATCCTAACGGATAGTCCCGTTCTTATTAGACAAAAGCCCGCAAACCCTAAGCGACCGCAAGATATCTAAAACCCACACTCAAAAGAAATATATATATTACTTAAATAAATAACCGCTATAGGATGACTTTAGACGACATATAAAGTAGCTACTTAGCCTAGTTAATATAATAATATACGGTATTGCTTAAATACGTCTTATTATATAAATAATAATAGGCTCTATGCCTAAAGAGCTCTATCTCTCTCCCTGGCCGGAAATAAATATAAGCGGTCTAAACACACTAATAAAGCAGACATGGAAAGAGGTAATTGCTATTATAAACTATTATAAAAACCCGATAAATAGAGCATTAAGTATGCTATTGGGGCCGGTAGTACGCAAGGTTTATGGTCCTTAGATTTAGTAGCATTATACTAACTAATTTTCTAGCTATATAACTAGCTTAGCGTGTTTTAGTATTATATAATAAACGTAGTACATAATATTATTGCTGGGAGCTATAACTGCCTTAAACTAGATATTAAGGCTATAGTAAAGAAAGTAGCGGAACTACTTAAGGATAACCGCTTTACGCTTAGTGGCCCGGTTAGTACTCTGCCTTTTACTACACTTAACTAAGGCTAGAATAGAGAGATAAGATTTAGGGCGCCAATTATCACATGTTATATTAAGCGCGTATTCTTTAATACTAGGCTAAGGTTACTTGCCCTTAATAAGAATAGTACTAACCTCTTCTTGCCTATTATAGCTAATATGATATAGCTTATATATATAGCGATTTAATATACTTTTAAGGACTATAGAAGCAGAATATAAGTTATTTATAAGTTTAAAGCTAACGCTATAATTATAGGTAAATCTATAGGAAGCCTCTTACTATACTTACTAAAGCGTATTATAAATAGTTAGGAGCGACTACGGAATACCTAGAAGAGCTACTAACCTAAGTATAACGAAAGGCTATGTAGGCTACTTCTATAATAAGTTAATAAGATATAGAATATAATTAGAAATAAGATGCTATAAACTTAACAGGCAATTAGTAATCCATTTAAAGATACTATAAAAGATCTAAAGGAACTAGATCCTAAGTATAATAATAGGTTTACCTAATGACCGTATACTATAAGTATAAACATATAATATTACATTAATCGCATCGCAACGTTATATCGCGATACTCGCTGTATACTATAGTACTTTACCGCCGTTTCCTATATTTTAATATTACGCTATTTTAATTATTATATACGAGCTAATAAAGATAATATAATAGGATAACGGTAGCCTAATATATTTGTTATAAAGAATAAACCCTAAAACTATATATAAGGTCTCTTTCTCGCAGTACACTAATAAGACGATTTTAATACTGTATAATTATAATATTAATGCTATCTAAGCGTGCCTTAAATAAATTTAAGGTAACAATAAATAGGAAATAGGAATTGATTACCGTATCTTACGGTATACTTTTACCGGCAAGTCTAAGGTTATAGATATTATAAATAGTGCTATACTAGAGGATATAAAGGCCCGCCTATAGAGTAGAGATAGACCGGTAATACTGGAATTTGCTAATAAAAAGGATAAAAGTAGAGAAGGTAGTGGAATAAATAGGGAAAATAACGGCAACAAAGAGGATAAGAGTAGAGAAGGTAGTGGGATAAACGGGGAAAATAATAGTAAGAATAACGGCGAGAATAAAGATAGTTAGGGGTTTAATAGTATGGTGCTACTATTATAGCGGGACTTATATAAACATTAAACTTAAAATAATAGGTTAACTAAAGGGCGTTATTAGGCGTATTAAGGTTATACTATACTACTATTAGGTTAAAATGTGTTCTTTATATAGTATATGCTAGGTATATAGAATAAGCAGAGAATACTAACTGTGTAAAATAAGTAAAGAGTACTAACTACGCAGACTAAGTAAAGTATACCAATTGCACGGAATGGGTAAATACTACCAACTACGTAAACTAAGTAAATACTATTAAGTACACGGGAAGAGCAACGCTTATCTATTACTTAAAGTGAGTAAGATATATAGAATACGCGAAGGGGGCATTATATATTAATTGCGTATTAAGTATAAAGAGAGCTTAATAGAATAAAGGCACTACTTACCTAGGTAGCTGTAAATGCGTAATTAGCTGCACCGCGTTATTAGATGTGGTAGTATACTTATACTACGTTGCTAAATGCGGCAGTATACTGCACCACGTTATTAGATACGGCAGAATGCTATACTACGTTATTAAATGCGGCAGAATGCTGCACCGCGTTATTAGATGCGGCAGAATGCTACACCACGTTATTAAATGCGGCAGAATACTGCACCGCGTTATTAGATACGGCAGTATACTTGCACCGCATTGCTAGATGCGGCAGTATACTGCACTACGTTATTAGATACGGCAGTATGCTACATCGCATTGTTAGATGCGGCAGTATACTGCACCGCGTTATTAGATACGGCAGTATACCGTACCTAAGTCGATACCATACGCTACACGTTACAGTACGCGGATTGCGCATTTAGCCGCCAAATGCCGCCAAATGCTGCGAAAATGCTGGTAAATTTTTTCCTGACGTAAGCTTATTCCTTTACTGCCGTAGCTCTTATATAAGCTAGATATTTAGAATATCTTCTTCTAAAAGGATAGCTATTCACTTAGCGTTCTCTATAGCTATTATTCTTAACTCTACGGCCTCCTTTAGTCTTTTAAAAATAAGGGTACTAGGCTTGTCTACTACGGCTCCTATCTTTTCTATTATATGCCTATAGTATTTAATAGGGAGTCCTTATATATACCACTACCCCTTCTCTTACTTAGTAAGGTTTCCTATAGCTACTGCTTTAGCTAAGATGGTAGTAAAGTCCTATACGTAGTGACGCAATTCGCCTGGCTGTTCTATAGATTTTTAAATAAATGCTTTTATAAAGTCTTTTATCTCTATACGTTGGTAGTAGTCGTCCGCTTAATATTTAGCCCTAAGCTTTTTTATTAGCTCTATTTAATTACTAGCTATAAATTTAGGTAGACTTTGGATCTATATCCCTATTTAGTAATTGTAGTACTCCAGAAGGCCCTAGTGCTTCTCCTTACTTATAACGTAATATTAGGCGTATAGTTGTTCGTACTGCTTAATAAACTATAATACGTCCTGTCCTATAAAGTACGGAGTTCTAATAGTTTTTGGGGCTAGTATAGGCTAGGTTATAACGTAGATCCTATTTAATTGTCAATTGCTAGTTATAGGGTAATATATTTAGAGCTTTCTTAGGAGCTTATAGGTGGTCCTTACGGCTTATATCCTTTATCTGCTAAGGGTTATCGGTTCTAGGGATCACAAGTAAGCGCTGTGGTAGGTCTGCTTATATAGCCGCGGTCTTAATAAAGGGTGTCCTAAATAGTTGTTCTAGCGGTACCCTAATAGGCGCATACTTTGGCTAGTTCACTTATATAGCTATATCCCTTATAGAGGGCACCTACTTCTTAACGCCTAAGGGGGGGTCTCCCTAAAAGAGTATAGAATCTTTATCTTCTACCACTGCCGGGTCTTAATACGTCCGTCTATTTTAGCCTACTGTTGTTTTACGCGGTAGTTCTTTACGGAGTGCCTTTAAAACTGCTACTAATATAATCTAGATAACTTAAAAGAGGATAAAGCTAAGCTAGAATAGGAAGCTTTTAAGAATAGATCTAATCTTATATGCTTGCGACCTTGCTTGGTATTATATCCTTTATTTATAAAGGGTAGTACTAACTTCCTTTACTACCAGATATTTTAGATCTCGTTTCTATCTAATTAATTAGCCCTTAGCTTGTTATCTTTGTATCTTTAATAAAGGTCTAGCTATGCTCGGTAGTAGATCTTAGTAACTCTAACCGCCGGTTAAAGTTGTTTAATTAGCTCGCTAGTTTGCTTAACGTCCTTATATATAACTTTTTAAGACCATCTAACCCATACTCTTTTGCCTCTTATTGCCACTCTTTAGCCTATACGTTAAGTCTAGCTGTCCTATCTTTTTCCGGTACTGCCTAGTTCCCCTTACTGTTTAATATTGCCTAGTTTTCTTCTACTGTCTTATCTAGCTAGCTGGCGGTTCTTTTATAGCTAGTTATTCTTCCATAGCTAATCATTCTTCTATAGCTGGCAGTTTTTTTATAGTTGTAGTATATTCCTGCGTGTCTCCTATATATATAGCACTAGATTTCTAATCTAAAGAGCTTGCCGTCGTCCCTATATAGAATGCTATAAAATATATAGGAGGGTACGACCTCTCTAAGATAAGAAAGTTATAGTGCTGTCTGTCTATCTGTCTGTCGGTTAGTTAGTTAGTTAGTTAGTTAGTTAATTAGTTAGTTATAATTAGTTAGTAAAACAGTTAGTGGGGTTAGTAAGAAAGAAAGAAAAGAGTATATTTCTGGTAGCTAGTAGGTTTGTAATGTGTATATAGTAGAGGGAAGAAAGAAGGAAGCCAAAGGCTCTATAAATATAGGAAAATGCTAAGTTAGTAGGCGACGTCCAATCTATACCACTATAGTATTAGGTAATTTTAGGTAATTTCTTTAAGGGTTCTAGTCTGTGTGTATCTTGTAGGTCCATTTCTTAGGGTTCTATTCTTTTCCTTTTAGGTCCTATCCATATAGTCCTAGTAATATCCTTAGGGTCTTATTCTATATTCTTATCCTATTTATAGTTTTATAGATATATTTAAGTTCCTTCTTAGAAAGAGAGAGTAGAAAGAGCTTTAGATAATATTAGTAACTTAGTAAATTAAGGTATAAATATAATAAGAGGGACGCGTAAGCCTATACAATTAGATTATCTATACACGAGAATCTAAAGCTAGGGAAAGGAAAGGAGAAGAAGAGTAGCGCTGCTTAATATTTTATAAGATCTTCGCGTTACGTGACCGCAATATGCAGCAATCTATAGCAACTTGCCGGTGTGAAGATCTGCTAAAATCTGCCAACTAAGTTCTGCCATTTTCTACCAGTGCTATAATACCTTTAAGAAAGATATATAGCTTAATTAGCAACTAATTTATATACTACGTCGCCCCCAGACTACCTATATTACACTACCCGTATTAAAGACCTAGGAAGTTAATAGTGACCTAAAAAAGCCCCCTATAAAGAATAGTAAGGGACGTTAAACGTTATACTAAACTAATAAATTAGAGGGATAATGTGTGGAAGATAGAATAGGAGCTAAAAAAGATTATAAACCCTAAACCGCAAAATACAGTCTGGAAAATGGCTATAAGGAAACTAGCGGACCTCCTATTAGTTAATATCTACTATATTAATGCCGTAGGATTCTACTAAAACTTAGTTTAGCCTAATACCGTCGCCTTTACGACTAGCTTATATGAAGTTAATTAGATAATTAAGGAAAAGGAAAGTAAGCTTAGTGGATAAAAAAGTAAGCTTATAGGTAAGGAACTAGTAGAATAAAAGCTCCCCTATTAACACTAGAAATTTAAGGATATATTCTCTAAAGTAGCGTCCGATATACTTCTACTTAACTAACTATATAACTATAAGATTAAGATTAAGTAGGGTAAAGAAAATACCCTTAGCTTTAGCCCCCTTTATAGGTAGTCTATTACTAAATTATAAGCTATAAAGTAGTATCTTATTAATAACCTAAATAGGGGCTTTATTAAGCCTAGCTAAGCCTCTTTTACCTCGCCTATTTTCTTTATTAAAAAGCTAAATAGAGGACTCCGCTTTTATATTAACTACTATAAGCTAAATAATATAACCTATAAGGACCGCTATCCGCTACCCCTACTTAATAAGACTCTAGCCTAAATAGGTAGAGCTAAGGTCTTTATAAAGCTTAATATCTACTAGGCCTTTTACTAAATTAGGATAAACCCTAAGTCTAAAGATCTTACTATATTTTAGACCTGTTACGGAACGTATAAATATAAAGTACTTCCTTTTAGACTAACTAACGGACTAGCTACGTACTAGCGGTATATAAACGATATACTCTTTAACTACCTTAATAACTTCTATGTTACGGCACTGGCAGAACTTGGCAGAACTACGCACCGGCAAGTTGCCACAGATTGCCGCATATTGCGGTCACGTGACGCGAAGATCGTATATAGCTTCGAGCGGCGCTCCCCTTCTTCTCCTTTCCTTTCTTTAGCTTTAGATTCTCGTTTATAGATAATCCAATCATACAGGCTTACGCGACCATTTTGCCGTACTTATGTCTCGATTAACTAAGTCGCTAACATTATCTAAAGCTTACTCTACTCTTTCTTCCTAAGAAGGAACTTAAATATATCTACGAGAACACAGAACAGGACCCTAAGGATATTACCAGAACCATAAGGACAGGACCTAAAAGAAAAGAACAGAACCCTAAGGAAAGGACCTATAAGATACACACAGACCAGAACCCCTAAAGAAATTACCTAGAATTACCTAACACCCCTACCACTATGCCACGAACCACAGCAGCAGGTAAAGCAGCTGTAGGACCCTTAAATACTTTAGATAAAGAAATAATTAACGTTTTAACCCCCTAGGCGGAGCTTACGGCTACTAATACCAAAATTAAATGATTGCGAGAGCTGCTTAAAGCTAGAGATACCCCTATATCTAATAATAAGTCATTATTAGACAACTAAAGACTTACTATAGTCCTTTAGGCCCTATCCTAGCGCCTTAGTGGATCCACTAAGGCCTATATAGCACTAAAGCGGTCAGCAAAGGTCGCGGACCCCCCACTACTTATAGACGGAACCGACCCTATATTTAATAATTAGAAGCTCCAATTATAGGATAAACTTAAAGTTAATGCAGACTACTTCCCTAACGCCCGAGCTAAAATAGCCTACGTCTTCGGCTATACTGGCGGAGACGCCTAGACGTATTTACGCCTGTAATACACTAAAGACTTAGCAGACCCCTTTATCTCTAAAGAAGAAATAATTAAACACTTATCTTCTATTTATAAAGACCCTTTTAAAGTATAGAACGCCCGCCTTAGCTATAAAAGCCTAAATATAAAAACAACGGAGACCTTTTTAGCCTTTTAGACCCACTTTTTTATATATATCTATTTTATTGTACTATATATAATACTACACATACAGCCTCTAGGTTATAGCGCTATAATTCTATATATATAAATCCTTTCTAGGCAGCTTAATATATACTAGTAGCTATATTCTAGTAGTTTATAAACCTCTAAACTAGAGGT
This sequence comes from Cenococcum geophilum 1.58, assembly GCF_001692895.1. Classification (NCBI taxonomy): domain Eukaryota; kingdom Fungi; phylum Ascomycota; class Dothideomycetes; order Gloniales; family Gloniaceae; genus Cenococcum; species Cenococcum geophilum. Next base: position 65,064 of record NW_027137630.1, read on the forward strand.
TTACCGTTTTCTAGTAAAATACTAGGCTATAACAACTATTAGGTAGTATTAAAACAGTAGAAAAATAGTAAAGAAAATGGTAAAAGAGTCCTAACGCCTACCCTTATACTTTTTATAGTTTATTTCTATCCTTTTACTTACTACTATCTATTTACTAGGAGTTTAGTAGGAGTTACCTCCTTCTAAAGGTCCTACTTCCATTAGCCACTTTTTAGTAGCTATTTTTGTCCTACTTAAAAATAAAAAAGCGCCTCTCTTCCTTTCTCTATATAAAAGAGCTTCTCTAAAAAGAGAGAAGAGCTTAGTTGTTTTTGTATTTCTTTTCTTTCTTCCCTATATAGTCTGCATTCTAGTAATAGGTGCTTAGGAGTCTATATAGCTATAATAAAGCCTTATAGTAGGAACCACGGTAGACTTATTAATAGGCTAAGTATATAGGTAAATAAGAAGTTAACAACGTAATAATAACAGGTGGAGTAGTTGCCTAATAAATTAACTCTAATTATATTCTAAGATTTACTATAAAGAAGAAAAACTATCTATAGAGACCCTGTGTCTTTAAATATATAACTCCTCCCTATAGTAAAGGGTTTAGTACGTTAATATATTAGTATATTAGTATATCGCGTTTCTATATTTCCGCGTTCCTATATTCCGAACTTATAATATAACTATCTATATAACTTAGCTACCTCTTATTTTATAGCTTAATTGGTTCTAGCGCCTCCTATACTACCTTAACTAACCTATTTATATCTATTCTTAGTAATTATACTACTACTAATATAAGGTCCGTAACACTATCCCCCTCCTCTTTATTTTTATCCTTAAGGATATCTCCTATCTCTAAGTCGTCTATTAGAGGTATAGCATTCCTATCTTTAACTTAATGACCTTTATTATTCCTAATACCTCCTATTAAATCCTCTACGTTTAATCGTTGTAACTAGCTAGTAACGTTTATTCTATCGCTTAGTGAAGTTATACTGTCCTATTTTTATTATACAGAGAAAAAGCTAGTGTGTATTACGATTACGTCTCTATCTGGTTACTAACCTTCTTTCTATACTAAATATACGCGAGTAAATATGCGATTATCCTATAATATTTAATCCGTCTTTAACGCTAAATATATATATCTTATTATTCTTTATAACCGTCTAGTTCCTTATCTAATCTTCTTTAGGGTTACGCGTATTAGTAGCGGCTAAAAGACTAGAGAGTAAGCTAGCTAAGGCCCTTACTAAAGTGCAGCGTTGTTTTAATAAGGCGTCTTAGGCTCTAAAAGCTTAACTAGATGCTTATACTCGCCTAAGCCATTCAGCAAAGGTCTATAAAAAGGTATACTTAAAAAAGCTTTGTTTAGTAAAGTAAGGTCTATTTAAACTTAAGGCTAAAAAGGCTAAAAAGGATTCTAATTAGAAGAGGCAGAAACAGTTTATATACTAGTAGTAGATCCTTTAAATAATTAGGCTTATCTATTACCTTTAATTAATCCTTTTATCTTTAGCTTCTTCTTAATATTACCTAACCCGTTTTCTTTTAATACTCCTATACCTTTTCTATAGCGTTATTTAGGTTTTATAGTAGTTTCTAAGTAGTCTTATTATAGCCTATCTACTTAACTTTATACTATGTTTTATTATTAATGTCCTTATAACTAACGATCTTTAAAACTTACTATTTATCTTCCTCTTATCCTCTATATGTGTCTTCTTTATAAACTAGTAGCTTAATATTCCTATATATTAGCTCTAACATTATAATATGCTATATAGGGTAGATCTTTATCTTAGCTAATAGGTCTAACTTAAATATAACTAGTAAAATCCTTTAAATAATTTTAAAAGGTCCTAGTCTAACGTAGTTTAATTTTTTACTTAGTCGTTAACTCTTAAAATTTTTATATAGTAGCTACACTTTATCCCCTTCCTTAAGATCTAGTCCTTTAGATCTCTTAGCATTATAATACTTTTTTATTTTTTCTTATACCTTTTTTACTAATTCTATAAGGTCTATATAAAGATTTATTAGTATCTTTATTTTTTCTTTAACTATACTACTTATTTTCTTTGCTTGCCGTAGTAATAATAATATTCTTAGCTTATATCTATAATTTGCCTTAAATAGTAATATGCCTATTCCTTCTTATAGTATTGCATTATATATAAACTATATAACTAGTAATAACAATACCTAATTATTCTGTATATAATTAATATAATGCCTTAGATACTGTTCTAGTGTCTAATTTAATTCTTTTATTTATCTATCCGTCTACGGATAATATACGGTAAAAGTTGCTACTCTAACTTCTTATTCTGCTAAGAATACCTCCTAAAATGCTACTATAAATCTTAAATCTCCATCCGATATAATCTTACTTAGTACTCTATATCTTATAAATACTTCTTTAACGTAAATTCTAGTGACACCTTCTGCTAAAATTTCTTCTGTGCATACTATAAAGTAGCCCTATTTAGTTAACTTAACGTAGTCGGCAAGTCAATAGGCCATGCAAGCCTCCGGGCCACCCCACCAAAATCGCGAAAAACGCGACGCGTTACTCAACTATTACTTTAATGGCTACACCACAATAACAAAACCCCCTTTTTCAAGAGGGTAGACTTATTCTAGCTCTTAATGCCTATAAGTAAGGCCAATTCTCAAGTCTCCAATCTGCCGTAAAGATATATAGTTTGGTGGGGTGGCCCAGAGGCTTGCATAGCCTATTAGCTTGCCGACTACGTTATCTACTATTACTAAGATCGCGTTATACTCTTATCTAGTAATAGGATCTCTTAACTTTAGTAACTTAATAATAAAGTCCTATAATATAACTTCCTATAGTCTCTCTGGTATTTTAATAGGTTATAGCCCTCTATATAGCTTATGCCTTATTAGTTTATTCCTTTAATAATCTAGATATTCCCTTATTACTTTTCTAGCTATACCCTAGATTTAATTAATAATATACCCTTTCTAAAGTCTTAACACTAAGCCTGTTACTTTATTATGTCCTTAAGTTATTCCCCTATAGAAATCTTCTATAAAATACTCTGCTATACTTTTTAGGATATACTTCGCTTCTTAATTTTTGTATATATTTATCTATAGATCTTCTAGCTATACTTTTAGAATTCTTTATACCTAAAAGCTCTCTAGTATCTTATAGACTCTTTTTAGTTTATTATCCTCTTAAGTTACTATTAGTTTGGGGTAATTATATCTAATTAATCCGTCCTTATCTCTATATAGTATTGCTCCTAATAGTTTCTTATTATTCTATAGTTTAGCCTTTCTACTAAGCGCGTCTACTCTTATATTCTTAGTTCCTTTAGTATACTAAATCTTAAAATAGTATTCTGTAAGCATCTCTGCCTATCTAACCTATCTCTAATTAAGTTCTTTTATTATTAGGAACCCCGTTAAGTTCTTATAATCTATTTTAACTATAAATAGTTTCTTTACGCCTTATAAGAATACTCTTTATTTCTTAAGTATTATAACTATACCTAATAACTCCTTATTATAGATATTATAGTTTAACTCTAGTAGTATTATTTTCCGACTATAGTATATTACTAGATGCTATGTATTCCTATACTTCTATAGCAAATATACTCCTAGTATAAAGTCTAATATATCCATTTTTACAATCGTATTTAGTCCTAATTAATAGATCTTAAGGATTAACTCCTAGGTAAATAACTCCTTAAGTTCCCTAAATAACTTCTTTTATTCGTCTCCCTATACCTATAGTTCCTCATTCTTTATAAACCTAGTAAATAGTTTAATATTCTTTAACGACTATACCATAAACCTCCTATAGTAGTTACAAAATTCTAAAAATAACCTTAACTATATCATATTCTTTAGTTTTTGCCAATTTACTATAGCTTCGATCTTCTTTAGGTCTATACTAATATAACCTAGTTTAATAATAAATCTAATAAAATCGGTCTTTCTAGTAAAGAACTTACATTTCTTAATTACTACTAGCATTTATTCCTTTTATAGTCTCTTTAAAACCCATTTAACATATTCCCCGTATTCTTCCTTAGTTATTAAGTAGATAATAATAATATTAAGGTATGCTATAATAAACTTATTAAGGTATTCTCCTAATATACTATTAATTTATTTCTAAAATGTTGCTAGTGTATTTATTAATCTAAATTGTATTACTAATGGCTTATATAGTTCTTCTTTTAACCTAAAAGCTGCCTTTTATTTATTGCCTTCCTTAATTCTAATCCAATGGTACGCCTATCTTAGATCTATCTTTATAAAGATTTACACATTACCTATTTAATCCTAAATTTTGCTAATTAAGGGTAAAGGATACCTATCCTTTTAAGTAATACTATTTAACTGTCTATAGTTAATACATAGCTTAAGTTTTCCGTTCTTCTTTAGTACGAATAATACTAGATATCCCGCTAATAACTATAATGGTCTAATATATCCCTTTTATAAGTTCTCCTAGATAAACTCTTTAAGTGCTCTTAACTCCTCCTAAGTAAGCTTATAGGTTAAAAAGAACCTTAAACTTATTCCTAGTTCTAACTCTATTTTATAGTTCTATACTATATAATTTACTAGCCTTTTACTTTTTAGGCTTTATAGTTTCTTACCATACTTATAGTATCTCTTTAGTATATAACTTAAGCCTCGCTTAGTCTCTTTATATATTACTCTAACTTAGTACTATACTAACTTAGTTTGCTATCGCATTATACAGCGTTAAGTATCCCTAATATTAACCTAACCTATAATCTAATTAATCTTTAGATTATATTTCTGTAACTAAGGTATATATAATACTGCTTCATCCCGTCCTAATAGTAGGATATTAAAAGATATTTTAATTTATCTCCCTTTAATAGTTATCTAAATAGGTCCTATTTTAAAGTTAATAATACCTCCTCTATAGGCTATTAGATCTCCTAAAATTATAATTAGTATATAAGGTTGTTCCTTCTATCTATAAAGTAATCCTATTCTTTAAACTACTACTAGTAAGATATAGTTTTATATTACTCCACTATCTATTAGTGCCTTAAACTGTTAATCTTACTAATTAACTTATAAATTTAGGTATTGTCCTCAAATTCCTTTAAGGGTCTAAAACTCTACTACTAGCTCCCTTTAGTCCTATAGACCTTTACTTCTCCTAACTATTAGCTGCTTAATTCTTATATACTTAGCTTGCTCTTTAGCTAATACTTAGTTTGCTTTTATCTTCTATATACTATAGATATATATTTTTTAGGCATTCCCACTACCATTATCTATCTAAGCATTCTTCTATAAGGAATCTTTTTCGTTAAAGTATTAAGTCTCCTAGCTCTTAAACTTCTACTAGATACCAGCTGTGTATATACTTAGTATTTCTATACTATTGCTTATCTAGCGCCTAATATATCCTTATAGGGTACTTCTAATTTTTTTCTTTTAGATTCTTATGCATTTTATATATATTATCCACGTATACTATCTATAATAACGTATAATGCGCTAGGTGCTTTAGGTTAACTCTTAACTTATCTTTATTTTTAAGTTTAAACCTTTACTATATTAATCTAAATGTTATAACTTTATTCGCAGGTACTAAGATATATCTTTTACTTCTTTAGTCCTCTAATTATTCCTTTATATCTTTTAATATTATAATTAAGGCTCCCTTAATATAAGTTATAGCCTTTTCTATAATTAGGTAGTCTTAAATAACTTATTTATCTAACTATATATAAAAATCTTCCCACTTATTATTGTGTTGCTGCCCATACTACTTTTAGTACAGCTATTAAAGTATATACGGCTTATCCATAAAGAAGTATCTTCTTATTACTACATTATAATAACCCTTTATATATTATTTCTTAAACCTAGTAGGGATTTCTAGATCCTCTTTATCTTCCAGTTTAGTAAGCTACTTAGCTTTTAGCATGCCTACCCTAGGCCTATTAGTAATTCTTTATATAGGTGCTTTATCCCTTATATAACCTAGTATACTAATCTATTAATCTAGCTTTTATTCTTACTATATAAGGATTCTCTATCTAAATTCCTCTCTATTTTTTTTTGGTTTTCGCCTTATAAATAAATTCTTAAAGTTTTCTTACTTCTTAATCTTAGTTTATTTAATAGTCCTTATTTGCGTCTAGAAATCTTAGTCCTATAGGATTCTTAATCCTAAGCTTACTTCCTTCTTAAGCTTTGCTCCAGCCTTAGTCTAACTAGGCTTCTTTAGTGTTCTTATCTTGTCTTAAAAGTCTTAAATCTTACTTATCTCGTCTTAAGAATCTTATGCCTTTAGGAAACTTTATCTTAAGCTTATTTATATATTACTAAACTAAGCTATTACTCTGCTCTGTTAGTTATCGCCTATTATAGGTCCTTAAGCTTATCTTATCCCGTTTTAGAAATCTTAAGCGTCTTATATCTCTTCTTAAGAATCTTAAGCCTTTAGCCTTTTACCTTTATTAAGTGCTAAAGTAGTTCGCTATCCTACTTCTCTTACGTCTTATAAAGCGATAGATATTATATCTAGTAGGGTCTTAATCCCTACTAATATTCCCTATTCCGTAGTAGAATTATCCTCTACCTCTTATATAATATCTTTAAGGTCTATATACTCCTAATAAGCTGCCTTTATTGCCTTATTATTATAGAATGTTTTACCTATATTAAATTTATTATCCTTAATATCCAATCTATAAACTAGTTTGTTGGTTCCTCTAAACTCTAATAATTTTAGCTCTTATAGCCAATAGCTTGTGCTATACTTAGCGTCTTTATAAATTTAGTATGCGTTATTATAACAAAACGTAAAACTTTTAATTAAATATTCTTTTATTCCTTGTAGTATACTATTATCTATCTATATATATATATCTTCTACTAGTCTTATTCCTTTTACTATATAGTAACTCTAACTACTCTTATAGTCTTTAGCGTAATAACCTTATTTCCTATAATTTATATAAGCTCCTTCTTTAAACCATTTTTCTTATTATAAAGTCCGCCTAAACGTCTTCTGCTATTAAGATTCTTAGTTTAGCCTCTGCTCCTTAGACCTTTAATTACTTAATCTTTATCCTCTAGGTTTCTATAGTCGTTTATTCCATTTTCTATTTTCTTTAGTACTACTTAAATCTATTAGCTCTGCGCTATACTATAGTTTTTAACTTTAACTTTGTTATTACGTGCCTTGCGCCTTATATAACTATAGAACTCTATCCTAACCCTTCTTAGTCTACTCTCTTTAGTAAATCCTATTGTCGATCTTAATTACTTAATTAATTAAATCTTTAGGGGTATCCGCATCTTCTATTAGGATAATTACGTTCTAGACTTTTACTTTAAGTCCCTGTTTATACTATCCTATAAGCGCCTTATTATTTTATTTAACTTATATTGCTAATATTTAAAACTATATTATATACTTAATTGCTAAAGTCCTTTATACTAGGTTTTAAAGCTTTTTTCCCGCTATAGTAGTTACCTCTAGGTCTCTAAATATCTGCGTTAAGCGTTCTGTAAACCCGCTCTAACTTAAGAATATATATCGCACCTCCTAGTTAGTAGTCGTTATACTATACTCCTACACCTCTATAAGGTAAGGCTTAAACTACTTAAGTACTCTCCCCGTTAAGAACAATCCTGACCCCTTTACCACATATGCAACCTTACTAAAAGGTAGTGCCACACTCTAAAACTTACGCATACCCATCTTACCATTAAAAACAATCGATTTTCTAACTTTTAAGACCTAATTCCTACTGCCTAGCGAGCTAGAGGTGGATTTATTTGTCGTTTTATCCCCTTTTCCCAATAGAAAAATTTTCTTTAATGGTGGCCCTAGCTTAACATGCGGATCGTTGGTACCCCCCAACGAAAATTTTGACCCGAGTTTATAATTAATAAGCCGATTAATTAACCTAAAGCTTTAATTTAGAGCCTTACGCAGAGCCACGTGTAGACGTGCAGACGTGTAGACGTGCAGCCGTTTGTTCTGGCGATTAATTGCAGAGATATTTGTAGAGACGATTGTATAGGCAATTGTATAGGCGTTTGTGTGGGCAATTAATTGATTAATTAATTATATAGACGTTTGTGGAGCCGTGCGTAAAGCCGTATATAGAGCTATTTATAGAGCTGTTCGTAGAGACGTTCGTATAGGTGTTTAGTTGATTAATTAATTAATGATATAGGCGTTTATAGGCAATTGATCGATTAATCGACTAATTATATGGGCGTTTATATAGGCGACTATATAGACGTTCATAGAGCCGTTTATAGAGCCGTTTGTGTAGACGATTATAGAGCCTTCCTAGTATATTAGTGCTGCATATTAGTAGAGCTTTAGAGCTCCGTATTAAGCTTTAAGTAGAGTTTTGAGTAAAGCTTTAAGCTTAAGGGGGAGACCCCCTTGGACCGTAGGTAGAGTTCTTATAGAGGCTTTAGTAGAGCGCGTTTGGTAGAGCGTTTAGTAGAGCGTTTAGTAGAGCGTTTATAGAGCCTTTCTAGAGCTTTTTATAGAGCTCTGTGTAGAGGCTTCGGTAGAGCTTTTATGTAGGGCTTTGGTAGAAGCTTTTTGTAGAGCTTTTAGTAGAGCTTCGTGGCAGAACTTTTGTAGAGCTTTGTGTAGAGCTTCGGTAGAGCTTTTGTGTGGAGCTTCGGTAGAGCTTTGTGTAGAGCCTTGTGCAGAGCCACATGCAGGCGTTCGCACGGGCGATTAACTGCAGAGACATTTGTAGAGACGATTGTATAGGCAATTGCATGGACGTTTAATTGGTCGTCATATGGGCGTTTGATTGATCGATTGTATGGGTGTTTGATTGATTGTATGGGCGTTTGTACGGGCGATTATGCAGACATTCGTAGAGCCGTTTGTAGAGCCGTCCGTGTAGACGATTATAGAGTCTTCCTAGTATATCAGTGCTGCGTGTTAGTAGAGCTTTAGAGCTCCGTATCAAGCTTCGAGTAGAGCTTCGAGTAGAGCTTTAAGCTCAAGGGGGAGACCCCCTTGGACCCCCCCTGCGCACTACGTGCTCTATTTACTGCGCGGGCAGAGCTCTTGCAGAGGCTTTGGTAGAGGCTTTGGTAGAGCTTTTAGTAGAGCTTTGTAAAGCTTCGAGCAGAGCTTTGTATAGGCGTTCGTGTAGGCGTTCGTGTAGGCGTTCGTACGGACGTTCGTACGGACGATTGTATGGGCGATTGTAGACGTTTGTAGAGACGTTTGTAGACGCTCGTAGAGACGTTTATACGGGCGTCTGATTGATTGTATAGGCGTTTGGTTAATTGATCGTATGAACGTTCGTACGGGCGATTGTGTAGACGTTTGTAGAGCCGTTCGTAGAGCCGTTCGTAGAGCCGTTCGTAGAGACAATTGTACGGCGATTGACCGTATGGGCGGTTATACGGCCGATTGCAGAACCTTCCTAGTATATTAGTGCTGCGTGTCAGTAGAGCTTTAGAGCTCCGTATAGGGCTTCGAGTAAAGCTTCGAGCAGAGCTTCGAGCAGAGCTTCGAGCAGAGCTTCGAGCAGAGCTTCGAGCAGAGCTTCAAAGGGGAGACCCCCTTAGACCCCTGCGCACAGCGTGCTCCATTTACTGCATGGCCAGTACACTAGGTGGGCAGAGGTGCTGCAAAGCTTTTGGCAGAGCCTTTGGTAGAGCTTTTGGTAGAGCTTTTGGTAGAGCTTTCGCAGAGCTTCGTACGGAGCTTTNNGCAGAGCGTTTGTAGAGCCCAATGTTTTGAAGTTNGTCACGTGGATTCTGCCATAACTTACCGCGCGCAACTTTTTTTCTAACCAATGAGAAGCCGGCTTTCTAACCAATCAGAAGCTGGCTTGGCGGGAGTTTGAATTCCAGGACCCCCAACCCGAATATATAGACCACTCGTACCTCGGGTCAATAAGCGAGGCATAGACAGGAACACTGAAACTACTACTACTACTACCAATACCAAAACTACAAAATAGGGGCTAGTTTCTTTACTACCTCTTAGCCTAATCTCCCCAGAAATCTTCTAGTAGGATTAGTAAGGGGAAAAGGGTATAAGGATACGGAGGACGGCCCAGAAAGAAATTTCTCCTTCCTTTTTGGGAAAAGCGCGGTTTTAGCGCCAAGACCCCACCAAAATATACCAGATTTTGACTTCGAGCAACTCTACACCGACTTTTTAATAAAATATTTTCACTCAATCGCTTGCAACGACCTTTGTACACCTTCTACTATTTTTTAAGCCCAAAATGCCTTACTACGGCCTTGCGACGAGGGCGCAGGCCGTGGTAATGAAGGCCCTAAATACTCCCCTAAAAGTGATCACTCGAATTACTGGAATTAGCGGCAGACACATCGGCAACCTAGTAAAAAAGGCAGTAGAGAATGGTTGGCGTGCAGATTAGGTCCTCCTTAATAACCACCTTAAGGATAAGCCCCGCGTAGGGCGTACGAAAAGAATTACCCCTGATATAGAGCAAAAAGTTATTAACGCTGTCACATGCGATCGTTACGGGCGTGAAAAAAGCAGTAAAAAAATCGCTCGCGAAATAGGTATCTCTGCAGCATCCGTTCAAATTATACTTAAGAAGCACGGCTTCCGTAAGATAAAGCCAATAAGGAAGCCTAGATTAACTACAGCTATAAAGAACGAGCGATATAGATTTACATTAGCTCATCGCCATTAGACGCTGGAAGATTGGAAGGCTGTAATTTGGTCAGATGAGACGAGTATCGTTTTGGGCCACCGTCGAGGGGGCTATCGAGTATGGCGACGATCGAATGAGGCCTGCGTACGTAGCTGCGTACGAGAGCGGTGGAAGGGGTACTCCGAGTTTATGTTTTGGGGTTGCTTTACATACGACTTCAAAGGCCCCTGCCATATTTGGAAGCCCTAAAAAAAGAAAGAATTTAACGAATCAAAATCTATTATTAAGATCTGGAATTAAGCTCTAGAGCTAAAGGCACACGAGGCCTAAAAGAAGAGTTAAGCCGCTAAAAGGAGCCTATACGAACTACGTTACAAGAGGCGTATAAGGGGGCCCCCTGCTAAATAGAAATTTACGGTATTATACGGAGCTTTAACTCGATTAGATGGAGGTAGAATTAACTAGTGGCGATATTTAACGAATATCTTAATACCAAAACTTCTTCCGTTTACCTAGAGCCTTATATACTTAAATCCTAATACGATTATATAGGAAGATAAGGCTACTTCTTATATCGCAAAGATTCACCAAACCTACTTTAACGCTTGCGAGATTTAGCGTCTTCTTTAGCTAGGTAATTCGCCTAATCTAAATATAATTAAGCCCTGTTGGAGCTACCTAAAACGGATTACTACAAAAAGAGGCCCACTTACCTCCCGCGCAGCTGTAGAGAAGGCTTGGCTTGGAGCTTGGCAAGATCTTAAGTAGTAGCAAATTCAGCAGTGGATTGAGAGGATCCCTCACCATATTAAGAAGGTTATAGAGCTTAAAGGAGGTAACGATTATAGAGAGGGAGTAAACAAAAAGCAGCGAAGCCGGAAGCAGCTCCGTAAGGAAGCTAATTATAAGCTCTCTGTAATTACTAAGGTGCTTAAAACGGGCTACGAGATATTGCGTAATTACTATAGTCTACCTAACGCCTATCTACAATTCTTCCTTCCTGCGCAGAGCCGTGAGGAAATTGAGGAGATTACCGAGGAAGAGTAGCAGAAATCAGCTGATTTGGTTGTTCCAAATCGACGTTAAAACACTCAAGGCTCTGGCTTAATTGCAGATCGACAGCTCTATAACCAGAGACTTCAAAGAAACGATCGTAATCAGATAATAGAACGGGCAGAGAGACAGCCAGAGAGCCAGCCAGAGAGCCAGCCAGAGAGCTAAGAACAACAGAGGTAATTAAGGCCTCGAAAACCTCAAAAGCCTGTAGAATATAAGGTGCAGTGGAATAAGGTTAACCAGGTAAACGCCAGATACTAAAATACCACGTTTTAGAAGCTATATAGACAATATACTTGTATTAAAAGCTTCAATCAAGCTAATTGAGTTAATTTTGGTGGGGTCTTGGCGCTCAAAACCGCGCTTTTCCTAAAAAGGAAGGAGAAATTTCTTTCTAGGCCGTCCTCCGTAGTAAAAACTAGGAAAACCCCCTTATAAGACACAAAATGCCAAGGCCTAGTAGGCCTAAAAAGAAACCTATAGAAATAAGTGATAATGAGTCTATATCTATATTCACTTTTTCTGGCCCTTCTCCTTCTCCTAGCCTATTTGGGATAGGAGAAAAAAGAGGATATCCTTAGTCTTCTACTGAAAAAGAAAACTAAAAACCTATAAAAAAAGACAACTAAAATAAGGACTTTTACAGCTGGTATACCTAGTATATCTTTCTCTCCCCTTTCTCCAGAATAATACCTATAAAAGGCTTTAGATAGCCTAACCTAGGCCTATAAAGGGCTAAAAGAAGAAGGAGAAGAAAAAGATAAAAAGGAATAAGTTAAATAGCTAAAGGACTATACACGTAGTATCCTAGTAGGAGAAAACCCCTTTATAAAAGGGAAAGAAAAAGAAAAGACAAAAGATGTCCTAAAAGGACTAGTTGAAGAAGTAAGAGCTCTCTATAAGGAGGTAGCCCCTACTAAAGAAACCTACGCAGAGAGACTAAAGAAGGACCTCCCTACTTCGTCCTCTCTACCCTCCTTATCACTACTATTTCCTACTCCTTCTACTTCTACTAGAAGTAAGAAAAAGCAGCTATAAGAAAGAAAGCTAGTCTTAATTACAGACCAAAAGGACCAACCTTTAGATAACTTCTCTATACGAAACAAAGTTAATTAACTATTGACATCAAAACTGCAAGTAGAAAAACCTATTTTAGCATCTATAGCTAGAACTAAGGGAAAACAAAATATTCTCCTTATGACTACGGAAGAGTATAATGTGGATTTCCTAGTTAAATATAAGGAAATCTAGTATAACTGCTTTACCTTTTAAAGAGAACAAAAACTAGAACTATGGGTTTAAATTATAGCCCATAGGGTTCCTACCCTACCTTTTCTAGAAGGAGGCTCTAAGCTTCTAAAAGAAGAAATTGAGACCTTTAATCCTATAAGGATATAAGGACTACCTAGATGGATCTTATCTAGTAAAAAAAGACACAATCCACAGACCAAATTTAGCTCTATAGTTTTTACTATAAAGAACGAAGAAAAAAGACAAGAAATCCTTAAGCAAAAAGAGATATCAACTGCAGGTACAGCTACTAAGGTAGTAAAATACCTTAAAGTCTCTCCTACTACGCAGTGTACGAGCTGCCAAAAATTTGGCCATATAGGAGACAGGTGCTCTACTAGGGCCTATAGATACTATACAGCTGCATATTTATCTAAAGACCGTTCCTGTTTTACCTGTATAATAACAGGTAGGCCTTGCCAGCATACTACCCCTCTTTACATTAATTGTAAAGAAAAATACTTTGCTAATAGTAAAGACTGCAAGACTTTTAAAGCTGCTAAACTAGTACGCGAAGAAGATTCTATGGAAGAATAAAACAGATAGGATTCTAAAAGGGGGTAACTCCTACTAGGCTCTTAAAACGATATTAGAGAGCAAAAGGACAGGGATAGGGGTTAGGATTTCTTATAGTTTTTCTTACCATTTTCTTATTCCCTAGTAGTTGTAATATCTTAGTATTTTACTAGGAAACTATAAACTCCTAATTTAGGGGTTTATAAACTACTAGGATATAGCTACTAGTATATATTAAACTGCCTAGAAAGGATTTATGTATATAGAACTATAGCGCCATAGCCTAAGGCTGCATGCGTAGTATTATACGTAGTATAATATAATAGATATAAAATTTTTTTTAAAAAAAAAAGAACAATCCTATATAAGCGACTTAATCTATAGGCGTTCCTAGTTTAACTCCTTTCTAAGTAACCTTAAAGTGTATTTATATAAGGAATCCCTTAAGCTTTAACTTCTTCCCTAAGAATCGCTTAATTAAGGGTAACTTAACCTTAGCTACTCTAATACTATTAATCCTTTCTTTAAGTATTCTATTATTATCTATTAATCAATTAACCATTTCTTATAGCTATCTAACGGTAACTAGCTAAGAGTTAGTGTTTACTATACTGGTGTCGTTACTTAATCCTAATATAGTCGCTGCCGTCGACGCTATTATAGCTGCTACTTTTAGTGGTATATTATTTGACTTTATTAATACTGTAACCTTAGTAGTAAATATATAACAAAGCTTTATAGCAGGAACTACGGTAGACTTATTAATAGGCTAGGTATATAGTAAATAAGAAGTTAATAATATAATAATAACTAGTAGAGTAGTTACCTAATAGATTAACTCTAATTATATTCTAAGATTTATTATAAAAAAGAGAAACTATCTATAGAGACCGTATGTCTTTAAATATATAACTCCTCCCTATAGTAAAGGGTTTAGTATATTAGTATATTAGTGTTGGAAATAGGGCAAATTGCCGCCATGCGAGGCAAATTGCCGTCACGTAGGGCAAGTTGCCGTCACGTGTCGCCGCGGCGCTAGCGTGGCGAGGAGCCTTAAGCTCTTCGCCCTTCCTAATAGAAGAATTATTTATAGAATAATCATTATACTATCTACGAACCGTAGCTACGTAATATCCCCCTTATATAACTAACACTAATTAGTAGTTAACTTTACAGTTATGCTATAGAATAGCTAGGTATTTACTAAGAAGAGATGAGCCACTATACCAGTGCTACTCGCGCTAAGGGAAGCTGTCTTTTAAGCTTAGAACTGGTCCTAAATCTTAAATAGAACTCTTCTATAAATCTAAGGATCTAAAGGCTAGAACTGGTCCTAAGCCTTCCCCAGATTATAGATTCTTGCGTCTATTACGTAGAATAATACGCTTTATAAGTCTTCGCAATTTAAGGCTAAAACTAGTCCTAAGCCCTATAATCACAAATATATATCACAAATGCGTACTAAAAACGATAATCCCTATACTACTAATATTCCCTTCCTCCGAAGACATAACTATAGCCACTCTAAACAACTAGAGAGACTCCTTATTACTAGGGGTAGCTATATACGCGAAACTTATTAATAAAGATTGGGACGTATTTACCTTTAATATAATAACCTATACCGCAAAATAAGTTAACGGCTTTCTCCTACACCATATTCTATTCTACTAAGATAGCTACTACGCCGATTTATAGTTATGGGAATACTTTAGGGAGGATTTTATAGGATGGACCGCCGACACCTAGGCACTTAGCAATATTAATATTATTTAGGATTTTTGAGACTCCCTCTAAAGGAATGGGGTGTATATTACTGAGGACGGTAACCTAATTACTAGTAATATTTACGCCGTTCTAACTAGTATAGAAGAACTAGTATAAACGGAAGCTAAGATTATACGTTAACTATAGAAACCTAAAACTAACCTATATTCTTTAGAAGGCAACTTTAATTTAGAATAAAACCCCTAGAACGCTACTCTCCCACCTAAAGGTACTTTCCTACCTAGAGGTGCTCTTCCTCTACCTCTACTACCTTTAACTCCTCTATCCTAGCTAACTAATAAGCCTCTATCTTAAGAAGTTACAAATCTAATAAAGGTATATTTAGACGAAGAGAAGAAGTTTAGAGGAAAATTGTATAATATGCTTGGAGTAAAACTATAGGTCTTTTATAACTGCTGTAATAAGGTTGGAATTTAATACCACTAGTTCCATTATGCTTTCTCTATTATATTAAAGGGATAGGCGGTAACGTTCTATTACGACCATATTATAGGTAAAAACTATAGCTTTAATATAATACTTTAGCTTACTAAAGCCCACTTTAAAACTAACGAGAACCGCTAACTCTATATATTTAAATAGCGGGAGACTATATTCTAGAGAGTTATTGCTTTTAACCTAATAACGACTTATCTAGAGTATCTTTAACTACTCTTTAATAAACTCTAGAAAATCTAATATAGTTTTACTAAAACCTACTAAAATAAGAACAGTCTAAGGGACTAGGTTATTTTAGCATGCTATAGCGTTCCTAAGTATAACTTGGCGCTATATAAACCTATAGATATATTTAAAGGAGTATATACTAAACTACGCTCTACTATAGGCACTGTAATACGAATATAAAAACCCCAATAATTCTATACTAAAAACCCTATTTAAACCGGGATTCTAAACTAATATAATTATAACTAGACTAATTAAATATATAGTGGCCGGAGTAGGGGATATAGTAGAGGGTATAATTAACGTTAACTACAAAGCAATTATAGAGGTCTTTGTGGAGGTTTATTTTGGAACAACCGTTAGAAGAAGTGCTATATTTATAAGAAGCTAAATTACTAGTTAAATAGATACTCATTTGACGAGCGAAAGAAGGTATATAATAAGTTCCGACAGAGTATAAGAAACGTTAGAAATTATAAGGTTATTATAGCCTACTTTTAAAGCTTTTTAGTTTAATATAAAGGTATAGAAGACCTTAAGGATAAGGTTAATAAGGCTGAACAGCTCCTTATAGATATAGATATTAAGGACTACTCTCCTAACTAATACTTTACTAAGTATGGTAAGGTAAATGGTACATAAATTGTTGCTATCCTTAATAACTAATTTACGTTCCATTCTATTATAAAGTTAGATATCTTTAATAAGCCAAAAGAAAGTTCCGCGTTCTTCTTTAATAACAGATACTTAGCGAACGTCTTCTATAGTATTATGCTAGATACTGGAGCCGTAGGAGTATCTATAGTAGGAGAACCTTAAGTTTGAGCTCTTTAGCAGCTTAATAGCTCTATTTAAATCGACTAATTAATAGCAGGCTAATATATAATTTGCTTCGGTAAGGGTACTATAATCTCTCTCGGCACAATTAAGGTCTAAACCCCATTAGGATATATTACCTTTTACGTTATTCCCGCGAACACCCCGTTCCTATTCTATATCTAAGATATAAATAAATTAGGCGTTAAGCTTGATAACCTTAAGAATATACTTATTTAGGGAGATAATTGGGTGCCCGTTATACGTAAGTGGGGTTACCCTTAGTTACTCCTCTAATAACTAGAAAGGAGCGTTGCTTAGAGTTACTTAACTAAGTTAGAGCTACGTTAACTATACTATTGTTTTGGCCACCTATCTATTTACTAACTGCTTAGGGTTCTTTAACGAGTAGGTTATAAAGTTAAGGTTAAGGTAATTAAGTATTTTATAAAGTACTACTATTACTGCTAAATGAACCAGAAGTCCCCTAGCCGATTTAAGTTCACCCTTAAAAATAACTACGACTTTAACTTCTATATTATTATTAATATTATATATCTTAACAGTAAGCCAGTTTTCTAAGCTGTTAACTTATTAACCTTTTTCTAAGCCGTACGTTTCTTAAGGGATATGTTAGCTAGAAACGTATAGGATACCCTTTAGTTATACTAGATTAATGTTTACCTAGGACCCCCTAATTAAATTATTTATAACGTAGGAAAGAACTTCTTATCTACGGAGTTTTGATAATAGGTAAAAGTAATAGTAATTAAGGTTAAGGAAGTCCCTGTTAAGGTATATAATAGTATTAAAAAAGTAGAGCGATACTATACACCATTACGCTAAGCATATAAGATTATTTCTTTAGAACTAGAGGACGCTAGCGAAGAAATTATCTTATAGATGGCTGTTAAGGCCATTAACGATTCCGCTGGCCTAAATGGGCTCATACCTACGTTGCTAGTCTTTAGCGCCTACCCTTAAATAACTAACAATTCTCTACTATTTCCCTCTATTGTGTAATAAGCTAAGGCTATTCGTAAAGTAATAAAGGAGGTACGACGTCTATATGTTACGCGCTAAGTTAATAACGTACTAGGAATAAGAAATGGCCTAAATACCTTAACTACGCTTAATCTGCTACTTTAATCTAAAGTATAGGTATGGCGTAAAAAGGGAGGATGGTTAGGCCTATATAAACTTATTATAATTAATAGTTAAACTTGCACTTTTTAGATGCCCTATAAACCTACTTAATTCCGTTTAACCGTTATTAGGCCCTACTATAAAGATAATAGTTCCGAGCCTTTGTAGGATGCCCTAGAAGATGCCCTAGAAGATGCCCTAGAAGATGCCCTAGAGGAGAACCACGATTAACGTGCCCTAAAAGGCAACTGTGATCCTGATATAATTGTAGTAGACGTGCCGCAACTATAACGCGGTAGAGGTCGCCCAAAGGGATCACAAAATCGCTAACATTTTATTAATTTTAAAGAGCAATTTGTTGCTGCTATAAAGAGTAAAGTTAAGTTGTTAATGGCCTTTATAACAGCTAAAGAGAAGGCTAACTTTAAGCTCGTAAAATAGCTCTAAAAGGAAGGTCGTATTATAACTTTAGGAGCTCCTTTCTAAGTATCTAATAAGCAGGAAATCGACAGTCTTATTATAAAAGGAGTCTTTAAATTCGAGAAGTATAACCCTACTAAGTTCGATAGAATTTGCATCTTTAAGTTAAGAATAGTTAATAAGATTAAGGGTAAGGCTACTAACGCCCTATTTAAGAAATTAAGGCTTGTTATCTAAGGCTACAACAATAACAGTAAGGAGACGATCCTTACGTAATTCCCTACAATTTAACGAGTTAGTTAGCGAGTTACTATTACACTAGCTCCCTCCTTAATAAAGAACGGAATAGTAGTTTATTTATAAGATATTACTTAGGCCTATACCTAATTAGAGACGCGCCTTTAGTGCTTAATACTAGCATATCTTCTGGAGTAAATTCGCCACTAATATCCCAAAGATACGATTATGGTTATACTTAAGCCACTATATAGAATTGCAGAGGTAGGAACTTATTAGTAGGCTACCTATAGTAAGCACCATAAAGAGAAGCTTCTAATAACTACCTCTATATTTAATCCCTACTTCCTTATTATAACTATAGGAACTCTATTTAGAATTATCGGCATATAAACTAACAATACAATTATCTTAGGAGATAATTAATTCTTAGCTCTTAAGAAAGATAAGCTAGTAAAGGCAAATCTTATAGTAAAGCTAAAGGAAAGACTTAATATAATAATACTATTGCTCTTTAACAGATATATCCTTTCCCTAAATAAGGACTCCATTACTTTACGCCAAAAGGGTTAAAGTAAGAAGATTAATGTTATTAACGTTAATTCCCTAAAGCAAGGATATATGGAGTAACGCGCTTATAGAGCTTATATTGCTTCTATCTGTTAGCCTAAGGCTTTCTTTAATCTCTCTATTGCCGCTTAACACCAGGAACCAACTAAGGAGGATATCCTTGCCCTAAATAAGCGCCTTTTTTAGCAAATAACCTATCTCGATTGGGGACTACTCTATATATCTATTAATCTTTCCACTACTAAGCTCTTTGTATTTATTAATGGGTCGTTTATAAATAATAAAGATTTTAGCTTCTAGCTAGGATATAAGATTATTATTGCGAATAAATCTACTGGAGAGAATAACTTTATAATCTACGGTAATTTTATCTATTAGAGCTTAACCAAAAGTAAGCGCGTTACTTAAAGCGTTCTAGCGTTAGAGATATATAGAATGGTTAGCGAAGTTAACATAGTAATTATAATTAGAACTACCCTTAAGATAATTATAGATCGGCTTAAACTTCCCGCTATTCCTATAATTATATATACTGACTTATATTCCCTCTATAAGTGTTTAGTTAAGCTTAGTACTATAAAGGAAAAGCGTCTTATAATTAATATTATGGCCCTTTAGCAATCCTATAAGCGTTAAAAACTCTTTAAGATTTAATGGATTAATGGCTAAGATAACCTAGTAGATGTAATAATAAAGGTAAACCTAAATAAGGCACTAGAGACGTTTGTTAACATAAATACTCTACGTGTACGAGTTAAAGGTTAGGTTAAAAGGGAGTAGAAGGATTCTGTAGACCCTAATTCTAAACAGCTAATTAGGATTTTTCATCCCCAAGATGGAAAATCGCTATTGGCTCGCTTATAACTAGCGCCTTAGCGGCCCACTCGTCTTCGCGTTAACCCCTAATGCCCTTCTTTTTCTTTTTCCTTCCCTTAGCTTTATACCTTTATATAGTAGCAATCTATAAGTGTCTATAGATGGCAACTATAAAAAGAAGAATTGCTGGTGTTGGGAATAGGGCAAATTGCCGCTATGTAAGGCAAATTGCCGTCATATAGGGCAAGTTGCCGTTACGTGTTACCGCGGCGTTAGCGTGGCGAGGAGCCTTAAGCTCTTCGCCCTTCCTGATAGAAGAATTATTTATAGAACAATCATTATACTATCTACGAACCGTAGCTACGTAATATCCCCCTTGTGTAACCAACAATTAGTACGTGGGTACGTTATATTCCTATATTCCTATATTCCTATATTCCAAACTTATAACGTAACTAGCTATATAACTTAGCTACCCCTTATCCTATAGCTCGATTAGTTCTAGCGCCTTATATACTATCTTAACTAACCCGTTTATATCTATTCTTAGTAGTCGCACTACTGCTAATATAAGGTCCGTAATAATAGCGCTATAGTCCTTAAAGTATTTACCTTCTTTATCTATCCCAATTGTCTTAAAAAAGGACTTAAAGAAGCCTTTTTTTAGTTTTAGTTAATAGAAAGCTAATTAAAGCCTTTTAGGATATTTATCCTTAGGGGCTTTAAGAGAAAAGGAGTAGTTTCCTCTAGAGATCCTAGTATAGTATTTTCCTTTATTTTCCTTTATTACTAATTATTTTTCCACTATCCTAGTATCTTTTCTCTTACTACTCTCCCTATGTAGGCTAGGGATATATAAAAAGATTATACTTTTTTCCAAAAAGGCCCGTTTTAGCTAGCTTATTTACTATTTCGTTTTTATAGATTCTTAAGTAGCTAGAAACCCAGTAGAAGTTAATAGAGATACCTTTACTAGCTAAATAGGAGCAGCTTTACGTAATTTTAAAGACTAGTTCTTGCCCCCCTATAAGAGAATTAAGCTATAATCTTTTAATAGCTGCTTAGCTATCTATAAAGATATTAACTTATTTCTCTTCTAGTCTTTATTATTTTAAATATTTTAGAGCCCTATAGACTATATAAAGTTCTACGTCTATAATTTCCATATAAGACCCTAGATTCCAATTTATTGCGTATTTAATCCTATTTCTCTCCCCTATTTTATATACGGCTACTATACTTAATTTGCCATCTTTAGAGCTATCTATATAGTATATATCTACTAAATCCCATTCTAGGGATTCCTGTAGATTTTCTACTAGTCTTAAATATTCTTATACAGCTTCTTCTTTACTACCCCTAAAGATAGAAAAGAATGCAGAAATAGGGGGAGACTACGGTTTTTACTACTTTAGAGAGATTTTCTCTATTTTCTAATTTTAAATTAGTTGCTAGACTCTAGAGGCTAAAGATAGTAGTTAAGTTTTTAGGGCTAGAACTAGAGCTATAACTAGCTAGTTTATCCCTATTCTTATTAATCTCTTTTATATAGGCCTTCTTAACTACGTAGTTTTCTTTAAATTTTAGGATTTTTAATATATAGCTATTGTAAAGCTTTTTAAATCTAATTCTAGGAGGAGAAATAGAAGCTTTAATTTTTATAGCTTAGGTAGGAGATCCTTTAAACGCTCCTAAGACTAGTTTTAGGGCTTTATTTTATAGAAATTAATACCTAGCTAATAGGTAGTCTCTAGATTTACTTTCCACTAGCATTATATTTTATAGTCTACTATAGTAGTAACGCAAGCTATATAGAGCTGCCGTAGGGCTTATTAAGATAGACCTCTTTATATATTGCCTAGTCTTCTAATTAAATAAAAGGCTGTTTTTGCTTTAGAGATTTTTATTTCTATATATTATTTAAAAGTAAGCTTAGAGTTTAGAAATACCCCTAGCTACCTAACTAGGGGTTTAGGGGATATTTCTATATCTCCTAGCTTTAGCCCTTATTTATAGTAATGCGTTTACTATAGAAGTATATAAGCTCTGTTTTACTAATATTAAAACTAATAGCGGCTTCTTTAGCTCTAGATATTAGCTTTTACGCTATTCCCTCTAGCTTTTTACAGTTAGATTTAGCTAAATTTAAAGTAACTATAATTGCGAAGTCGTCCATATAGCTAAGGGAATAGGCTCCTTCTGTCTTTAGGCTGTAGATATTGCGTATATATAGTTAAAATAAGATAGGGGATATAGGCGAACCCTATAGTATCCCTATTTCTATTTTTACTTTTCTTATATTTACCTATTAAAGCAGAGCTATAGCTTTCTATTGCTAAGGAAGGTAGCTACCTATTGCGTAAACGCTATAGGTAGTCCTAGTTCCTTACAGATAGATAAAAGCTAGTTTGTAGAGCAGGTAGTTATATAGTAGAGTTTAATATACCTACTTATCTAGGCCTCCACCCAATTTTCTAATAGTATTAATCCCTTCTATAAGCAGTTAGCTGCTACTACTAATATTATAGAGAGTTTTACCAGTTCTCTCGGGTATCTTATAATAGGTTATTAGCCTAAGTACTAGTCTACCCCCAAGCAGTCTATATAAGAGTCTTCTCCTAAAGTTAGTACGCTTTTATACAGCTTAGGAGCCTTTTATAGTCTCTAGTTTTACGCCTCTCTTTATTATTTCCGCCGGTATAAGCATAAGCTACTATTTATAGGGGTCGCAACTCCCATCTTATGTGCCTACTAGCGTAGTTCTATAAGGGCATTATAGAAGCGGTATACCTTCTATAGTTAAGGCCTAGCTAAGCCTCTCTTACCTAAGTAACTCCTGTTTGCTCCTTAAGTATACCTTATTAGCATACTACCCTAGCAAGCAAGCAGTCCTATCTATTAGTATACTAACACGCGCATCCGTTCTCTTAAGCTACGTAGTAGTCTCTCTAGCTAGGACGTAATCCTACCTACTTACTAGGTGTACTAGGGGTTAGAGCCTAGCTAAGGGGTTAAGGTAGGCGAAATCTAATCTTATTGCAATACGGATTAACGATTTACTATTAATACGATATCTCGTATCGTATTAAAGTATTATAATATTCCTTAGCATTCCCCATTAAATTTTCTCTATTAAATTTACTACTTTTCTACTGTAATATTGTATAAAACATAGCTTTAGAAGCGGATTTATCTCTTCTTAAAAATACTCCTAGCTTAATTAAGAGCTCTAGCATATAATAGGCTTAGCTTCAATCTCCAGTCTATAAATTTACTCACCCACTATATAAAAACGAGCTAATATATAATAAAAAGAACTAAAGGCTTATATACTATAACTAGTGCAAAAGCTACTTGGTACTATTAACCATAAATATAAAAAAACACCTTATGAAAGACTACGCAATCTTTATTAACTTAAAATAGCCTTATACTTATATAAAGGAGTAAGCGCTTAAAAAGCTTTAGGAACTTTAGGTATAAGCAGTATTAGAATTTAGAACGGATAAAGTTAATTCTATAATCCTTATAAAGGTTTTAAATAAGGAAGTCATCTAGCAAGCTCTTATTAACTTAGTTATTATATAAAACCTTCCATTTCGGATTATAGAGTGTAAAGAGTTCTATATCTTCTATTAGGCTCTTAACCCAAAGTTATCTAATTTAATAATAACAACACATATAGAAATTTCTCGGATAATTACCTATTCCTTTTAGCTACAGAAAGATATTATACAAAGAAGAGTTCAATCGGCGTTAATAAGTATTTATCTTTTTATTAATATCTAGATATCCCTAAATAACTACCTTCTTCTTACAGTCTACGCCCACTTAATTAATAGCTAGGAAAACCAAATAAAAGCTCTTCTTGCCCTTTATACGGTACCTAGTTATAGTAAAGCTAAATAATAAAATACTCTTCTCTTAGTCTTAAAGGAGTATAGGATTATATAAAAGCTTAGCGCTATTATTATAAATAATTCTATAATAAATAATACTCTTTATTATATAATCTATAAGTATCTTGCTAATAATAAGGATATTACCTAGGATCCTATCTAACAATATATCCGCTGCTAGGGGTATACTATTAATCTTACCGTCTAGGCCTTTCTCTTTAAAGATACTCTTAAACTTAAGGCTATAGAGTTATATAAAAGAAATAATATAAGTAGAAAGAAGTAAAGTTATAAGGAAGAGATTAAGTAAAAATAGTCCTTTTAAGTAATAGGCCCACTTAGCAAGCTTTATAATATTATAGTACACTTCTATACCTTAGTAAGTCGTATAAAGGAGTTTAAGACTTTAGTTAGAAGACGAGTTCCACTTAATAACTATATAAGATGGAATAGCTAGTATTAAATGCTAAGCGTTTTACTTAAACACGAGTTAGGAATTAATAACTATATTAAAAGCAACTTTAATACGCTTAAGGAGGATTATATCTCGCCGTAAGACTAGAAGCTTCTTTATATAATTTATACCTTTTAAAGCTATTTTATTGTGCAATATTAGAGATATAAAGAGATTATATAACACTTAATTAAGTACTCTTTATAATAAATGTACTTATTAAATATATAGAGAACTCTCTTATATATCTCTTCTTCTAGTTACTTTATTTAAGCTAAAGCTAATATTTTATAATAGGCACTCTTTAAACTAAATAAAGCTCTCTTACTTTAAGTAAAAAATATATAGGTGAAGTTTAATAAGTACTACCAGAGAATAGATAACTCCCCTCTTTATACCACTATACTTATTCTTTACCTAAATCGTTATATAAAGTATATTAAGACATTTTAGAAGAAGGAGTAGTAGAAAATAATACTTTTAAAGGTTTAATGGCTCTAGAAAACATACCAAGAATTAGAAAAGCCTATTACCTCTCCTTAAACAGTATTATACGACAAGCTATTATAAGATAAGTTTAAGGAACTTAATAAGTACAATTAAATTATAAACGAATTAAATAAAAAGGTTACTTGACTAGTAAGCCAAGATAAGTATAATAACTACTACTCTAAAGTACCATACGAAATTAAAGTTTCTCCACTTTAATGGTGGTCTTAAGAACAATAAATAAAGCGCTAGCTATGGCTTTCGCTCTTTACAAGAGAGGTACTTTTAATTTTAGCCATAAGTAACGAACTAGAGAGAGTATTTTTAGGAGGGCGTTATATAGTATTATGGGAGAGAATATAGCTTAGATTATAGAACCTTAAGAAGACGGAGCTAGCACTGAAGTAGAATTTTAAAAGGAATATAGTATAGTAAAAACTGGTTAGTCCGATATCTAATTACAACGATATACTCTATATTACGATCTACACCCATTAATTAAAGTATTTTTGGTATAATATTACGATATTCTGACTTTTGATAATATCGTTAAGTCTCCGCTACCAAAATCGTTATAACTAGTAGAGATTTTGTATAGGAGGGAGCCGAATTTAGCCGGCAAGGTAGACGCCTTAAGCCTTTTTAGGTATAAAGCCCCCCCTTTCATTGCTTATTAACCCAACACGTGACTCTTTATATAACAATACCATTGGTATAACAATACGCTTAGCCGTATAAACCATATCGCACTAACCAGTTTTTACTGTAGTAAAATTAAAATCATACTCCCTCCGCAAAATTTTGGTGAGGTGCGATGCAAATTTTTTCACTTGGCGAATTTTTACCGATATTTCGTGAACGACTGTATTTTCATCGGAAGTTACTATTTTTGCGTGTAGTGACTGCCTCTGCACCAGCCGGTAAGCAGTACAGCAAATGGCTGCGAGGATGCATCTCCTATACAAGCCCGTGTCTATATAAGCCAATTAAAGGTAAACAAATTACGGCTAACCTTTCAGCCTCGCATCTAAAGCTAAATTCTACGCCGAAAAGCAGATGTGCTGATACGTATTGTTGATTATAGCGGTAGGCCTATGATATAGAGTAGCTGTATGGGAAGAAGTTGAATATATAAGGGCTGGAGAGAAATGGTCTGCTTTGTTAAAGTAACCCCTTGCCCGCTTAGTTATTTGCTACCTGTTTACGGAACTAGTTTAAGTTATACTTAGACCACTTTATTATAACTCTCTATATATATTAATTTAACAACTTCTAAACCGGGATAAATCTTACTAAAACTCAACTTATATAGGCTAATGTCAATATAACCAATTTCGTTATCTTAGTAAGCGACTTAGCCGGCAACTAAGACAGTAAATCTCGCTAGTACTTAACTAGTATAGCTTTACTAGACCCTTACTAGTGTAATAAAATTAGGGTTAGTTAGGATTACTTAACAATACTATCTTAGTTGCTATCTAAGGGCCTTTAATGCGAAAATGTATAAGTGCCGACTTAGTAGTTATATGTAACGCTACTAAAGAGTAATATATCTTTACTAATTAACTAGTTAACTACTTTAAAAGGTAATCAATTATATTTTAAGAGCCACTTTATTTATCTATATACTTATTTATATATTTTAGCTAAGATAAAGTTCTAAAAATAGGTCGAAATTTCTTAACGTAATATTTTGCGATAACTTGTGAATTTTCTCTTAATACCTTAAAGTAAGCGGTATTACTAACGCCAATATGGCGACTTATGCTATAACCCCTTAACTTCTCTAGCCTCTTTAACTCCTCCTAAGGTCTAATTATATACTGCCTAAATAAAATATATACTAATCTTAACTATCCTATAGCTCTAAAGGCTTATATTAGATATTATAAACGCTTTAAGTATAATATTATAACTACTTAGGGAAGAGTTAAAAGAAGCTAGTTAGTTAATTTAGGCATAGTCTAGAATAAAGCCGATAGAGCTATATAACGAAGAATAGTAACTAAGGTTATATGACGTTATACGCGATATACGCAGTATATAAAGAGAATGTATGTATAATACGTATAACACATATCTTACGTATAAGGGGGATTTCTTAGGAGTACGGTTGTGTATTTAAAGGACTACAGTCCCTACCTAGATAGTTCCTTTCCTTATAGTAATTCTTAGAATATAATTAGAGTTAATCTGTTAGGCAACTACTCCACTAGTTATTACGTTATTAACTTTAATTTGCATCGCCTATACACCTAGCCTATTAATAAGCCTATTATAGTATATACTACAAGGTTCCGTTATATAATTACTACCTAGTTATAGTATTAAATACAGAAAGTTAAACAATATACCACCAAAAGCTGCCACTATAACGCTATTAACGGCGGCAACTACTTTAAGGATAGGTAATACTAGTATAGCAGATACTAACTTATAGCAACCTATAACGGTCGGGCAATTATAAGAGATAGTTAACTAACTAACGGAAAATAATACGATGCTAGAAAATAGGATTAATAAAATAGAAGCGGCAATGATTAAGTTACTATTAATTAAGAGATTCTTAGGAGAAAGCTTAAAGCTTAAAGGATTTCTTATGTAAATGCACTTTAAAGTTATATAAGAAGGGGCAAAGCTGCTAATACCTATAGATTAAATAGCATATACGGGACTATTCCTATTAGGATGGACACTTAAGTAATTTAAGCCTTACCTTATAGAAATATAAGTAAATAGAATAACAACTACTAACTAAGAGGTATAATATATATTCTTAAGTTAGGAGGGATTTACGAAGCGATTTATATAAATGTTTAGAGACCTAAAGGCGGTAACTATAGCAAAAAGAAAACTCTAAGATATTACGTAATAAACCTTAGTAATTAAGTATATAATATAGTTCTAGATATTAGCTATATAAGTTAAGTAAAATAATAAGGCGCATATAGCATAGTATAAGTAAGGACTTAAGGCTAAAGTCTAGGACGTAATTATTCTAATCGAAGATACGGATATCCTAAAAGAATTAATAGATTAAGTGATTAAGATTAATAATTAGATCTACTAAAGGGAACAGGCTAAAAGAGGTTAGGATAGAGTTCTATAGTTATATAAGGCGTAAAGTGCAACGACTAAAGCTAAATTAGAAATTATAGTATAGCGTAGAGCTAATAGACCTAAGCGGTACTAAAGAAGCCTATAAGAGATAAAGTAAGAAACTATAAAAACCTAGAGGTTAAGGATCTAGTAATTAAAGAACTAAAGAGTAAAGGCTAAACTAAGGATCTTAGTAGCAGAAGACGTTTAGGCGGACTCTATAGCAAAATTAGTGGTTTAAAAATAGAGCTTATATAAATTATAGAAAATAAAGTCACTTTATAAGGAATTATAAAAATGGTTAGAGTTATTATATAATAAAGGGAACTAGGCTAGTAGAAGATATATACGTATAGAGGGATAATAGTGTACTATAAGGAATAAAAGAATATTTAATTAGAAGTTTCGCGTTTTATTATAATAACGCATACCAAATTTATAAAGATGCTAAGTACGGTGTAAGCTATTAGCTATAGGAGCTAAAATCCTTAGAATATAGGGGAACTAATAAACTATTACGTAGATTAGATATTAAAGATAACGAGTTTAATATAGGCGAAACATTTACAGATAATAAGGTAATAAGGGCAGCTTACTAGAAGCGTGTAAACCTTAGAGAAGTTATATTAGAAGTAGAGACTAAGACCGCTATAGAGTAAGGTTTAGTGACGGAAATTATAACACCGTTAGATATGGTATTTATTAGGGGTCTTAACGATCACGGGATTCTTATCGATAAAATGATCGTAATCGTTAAGAATCGTGCGTAGAATCGCGATAATCGTTAAGCCATACAGCTAAGCCACAGTTAAGCCATAGCTATCTTATTAATAAGACCTTTACCTAAGTATTTACGCTTATCTATATACACAGCTGTTGCAGAACTTACCTCTTAATTTCTTACTTACAGTGTAGGCGAAAATAAAATCTACTTTTACGGCTCTACGTATGGAAGCTCTGCGGAGGCTCTACACAAAGCCCTATATATAGAGGCTCTGTATAAAGCTCTGCACGAAGCTCTATACAAGGCTCTGCACAAAGCTCTGTACAAAGCTCTGCACGAAGCTCTGCACAAAGCTCTGCACGGAGCTCTACACGAAGCTCTACGTACGGAGGCTCTACGTACGGAGGCTCTGCGCGAAGCTCTGCGTACGGAGGCTCTGCACGAAGCCCTACACGAAGCTCTACACAAAGCTCTGCACAAAGCTTTTATATAGAGCCTCCGTAATAGAGCAGTCGTACGTAGAACCGTTATACGCAGAGCCGTCGTGCAGAGCTTCGTGCAGAGCCTCCGCAAAATGCAAAGGTATTAGAACTAGAATTTTATTGTGGGAATGCCAAGGATAATCGCGATCGTGATTCGATTATCGCGATTCTGGGAATTCTTATCGATAAGATCATAATCGGATCTAATCGCGATAAGATTTAATCGTTAAGACCCCTAGTATTTATCACTTTATAAGATAAAAGGAAGAGTATCTTATAAAGATTAAGTAAGCAGACAACTACTAGTGCTAATTTATTGCTTAATAAAGGTAAAAGGCTAAAGGCTTAAGATTTTTAAGATAAGATAAGAGATAACTAAGACTTTTAAGATAAGATAAGGCATATCTAAGGACCTATAACGGATAGAACCCAATAAAGTAGGGTAATAGCTTAGTTTAAGGATATATAAATAAGCTCGGGATAGAGTTTCCTATAGATATAAGACTCTTAAGACAAGATAAGAATACCTAAGTCTAGTTAAACTAAAGTAGGAGCTAAGCTTAAAATAGAAGTAAGCTTAGGATTAAGAATCCTATAGAACTAAGGCTTTAAGACATAAATAAGGACTATTAACAAGATTAAGAAGTAGGAAGACTTTAAGGATCTACTTATAAGATGCGAAAAGAAAGAAACTATAGAGAAATTTAGAGTAAGAATTACCTTATAGTAAGATTAGAAACTAGATAAGAGATCTAGTATATTAGGTCGTACTAGGGACAGAGCACCTGTATAAAGAATTACTAATAGGCCTAGAATAGGTATATTAAGAGCTAAGTGGCTTATTAAACTAGAATAAGAAGAGGATTTAAAGATCCTAATTAGGTTTAAGGAATAATATATAAAAGGCTATTATAATATAGTAATAAGAAGATACTATAAGGGATATTATTGTAGACACCTTAGGTTACCCTTAGGATAACCCCCAGACGCCCCTTAAATGGTCGCCAGTTACGTACTAAAGGTATATACCCGTAGTATATAGTCTCTATAATCCTAAAAGCCTTACCTCCTTAAGGATTTGTCTCTCTTACCAATCTATCCTATTCTAATCGTGTCCTTATAGCCCCTTATTTACAAAATCCCCTTATTTAAATCCTTCCTACCCTTCTTTAGAAGGGTAGTCGGCTTTAAGGACTAGATTATTTGTTTATATCTTTTATTTATAACTACTATTCTTTCTTAAAATCTCGCGATAACTTAAATGGAAACTCCACGGATACCTTATAGAAAGCCGTCGCGAAAAGGTAAAAAGGTCCCTCTAATAGTAAGAGATTGCGATAATATAACCCTCTAGGCAAGATAGCTAAATAAGCCCTAATACCTAGATGCTCTAGGAGCTTAAAGACTCTTATATACCTATAGTTACCGCTAAGGAAAATATAGACACCCTTTATAACGGTTATAACGCTACTAAAAAGTAACTAAAACCCCTCCGGCCCCACCTAGGCCAATTAAAAGATTAAGCGCTAAAGGTAACTCTAAAATCTTCCTCTAAGCTAGAAATGCTAGAGGAATATACTAATATATCTAACTAGGGAACTAACCAGAACCCTCCCGGAAGACCACTAGCCTATAATTAGTATAGTAATAGTGCATAAACTACTTACAAGCTAAGCAGGCCTACCCCTTTAGGTAATCTAAGCTAATTACTAACTTAAGACCTAAGCCTTATTAGGAAGCCCATACTAGCTACTAGTACTAACACTACCTCTATAGTAGGAGCCTCCCTAGGCCTAAGTTTAGAAGGTTAAGAGCCCTATACCAATCTCCTTTAAAATAGATATTAGGAAGCTATTGTAAGGCTCTTAGAAGCTATATAGGAGGAAGCCACTAATAAATATATTAGAACCTTTTAAGGGCAAATTTAGATCTAGTAGGGTCTAATCTAAGCTAGGTAAATTCTTTTATAACTTAATTAAGGCTAAGGGCTTCTTAGAAGCTACCTAATACCTACTTAAGGAGGTATAGAAGACTTAAAGAGTTACCTATACTATAAATAGAAAAAGGATATAGACCGACTAGCTAAGGCCTTTAGTAGTTTAGAACTCCGCTATAAACCTAACGCCTAGCAGTTAGACGATTGGGTTTGTAAGGTAGACAACTTCTTTAAGATGCTAATAATATGAGATAATACTAAAGAGCGTATACGCTAGATTATTAGCAAGATTAAAAACCAATTACTAAACTAGATCGCACTTAATTAGCTTAATAAAGAGCAAATTACTATATAGCTATAGCTGTAAACCTTTTTAAAGAAATAGACTTAAGATTTATATATTATATAATATAATAATACAGAGCTATTCTAGAATAGGACACAGCTAGACCGCTATAACTTCCACCAGTTTATAAACTTTATAGAAACTTATACTTAGTAGATAAATCTAAAGCCCTTTAAAAATAAGGACGGTAGTATCTATAAGAAGGAAAAGATTGGGTTTATCTAGGCTAGAATTAAGCTAGCAATTTATGACGAAATAAAGTACGTGGGAGCCCTATCGCGGATCACTATATATACGAATTTCGAACGAGTAGTTTTGAACGCTAAAGATATAGTAAGGAACTAGACCTCTTCTAGTAGGAAACTAAGGGGTTACTAAAAGCGTAAGCACTTTAGTAGTAATATAGGGTAGACCTAACCTTTAAAGAAGCCGTTCTTAAAGAGAACTATTAGTTATATAAGGTGATATTATATAGCTACGGTTCGTAGATAGTATAATGGTTGTTGTTCTTATATATCCTAAAGAAAGGGGTAAGGAACTTAAGGTTCCTTACCACGCTAGTGCCGCGGCGACATATGACGGCAATATGCCTTATATGGTGACCACTTGCCTTTATTCCCAATACTGGCAACTCTTCTTTTATAGTGGCCATCTATATATATATATACCGCTTAACTAGCGGAACAAAAATTAATCCTCTTTACTTACTATTGCCATTATAATATAAGTCTCGCTGTTCCAAAATTTGCCTCTTAGCACGTGGTGCTTTCTTACTTATAGGTTGTGGGTAGGTATTTTGTTAGTAGGGCCGCTAAGGCACTAGCGGTAAGCAAGCTAATAACGATTTTCTATCCCGGGGATAGAAAATCCTAATTGGCTAGTTTAAGTCAGGGTCTGTAGAATATTATACTCCCCCCTTTAAAAAAGTCTTAGCAAGAGAATCTAACTAATTAAATAACTTTAACTGCCGGTTAAAGTTCCTGGATATCTTAAGACCTTACGTAACTAAGAAATTTCTAGGGACTCCCTTTTAACCTAACCTTTAACTCATATATATAGAGTATTTGTATTAATAAACGTCTCTAGTGCCTTGTTTGGGTTCGCCTTTATTATTATATCTACTGGGTTATTTTAGCTATTAATCTATTAAATCTTAAAGAGTTTTTAACGCTTATAGGATTGCCGAAGTGCTATAATATTAATTATAAGGCGCTTTTTCTTTGTGGTACTAAGCTTGACTAAATACTTATTAAGGGAATATAAGTTAGTATATATAATTATAGGGATAACGGGAAGTGCGAGTTAATCTGTAATTATCTTTAGGGTAGTTCCAATTATAATTGCTATATTAACTTTGCTAACTATTCTATATATCTCTAACGCTAGAACGCTTTAAGTAATATACTTACTCTTAGTTAAGCTCTAATAAATAAGGTTGCCATAGATTATAAAGTTATTCTCTTTAGTAGATTTATTTGCGATAATAATTTTATATTCTAACTAGGAGCTAAAATCTTTATTATTTATAAACGATCTATTAATAAATATAAAGAGCTTAGCGGTGGGAAGATTAATAGGTACATAGAGTAGTCCCCAATCGAGATGGTTTATTTACTAAGAAAGACGCTTATTTAGGGTAAGAACGTTATCCTTAGTTAGTTTCTAGTGTTAAGTAGCAATAAAGAGATTAAATAAAGCCTTAGGTTAACAGATAGAAGTAATATAAGCTCCGCGAGTACGTTACTCCACGTATCCTTACTTTAGAGAATTAACGTTAATAATATTAATCTTCTTGCCTTAGCCCTTCTAGCGTAAAGTAATAGAATCCTTATTTAGAGAGAGGATGCATTTATTAAAGAGTAATAGTGTTATTAAACCAAGCTTTTTCTTTAACTTTACTATAAGATTTACCTTTACTAGCTTATCCTCTTTAAGAGCTAAGAATTGGTCGTCTCCTAAGATAATTATATTATTAGATTATATACTAATGATTCCAAATAGGGTTCCCGTGATTATAATAAGGAAGTAGGGATTAAATATAGAAGTAGTTATTAAAAGCTTCTCTTTATAGTGCTTGCTATAGGTAGCCTACTAGTAAATTCCTACCTCTGCGATTCTATATAATGGCTTAAGCATAACTATAATCGTATCTTTAGGATACTGGTAGCGAATTTGCTCTGGAAGGTATACTAATATTAAGCGCTAAAGGTGCGTCTCTAATTAGGTATAGGCTTAAGTAATATCTTATAAATAAACCACTATTTTATTTTTTTATTAAGGAGGGAGCTAATATAATAATAACTTACTAACTAGCTCGTTAAATTATAGGAGATTATATAAGAATTATCTCTTTACTATTATTGTTATAACCTTAGATAATAAGCCTTAATTTCTTAAATAGGGCGTTAGTAGCTTTGCCCTTAATCTCATTAACTATCCTTAACTTAAAGATGCGAACTTTATTAAACTTAGTAGGGTTATACTTCTCGAATTTAAAGACTCCTCTTATAATAAGACTGTTGATCTCCTGCTTATTAGATGCTTAGAAAGGAGCTCCTAGGGTTATAATATAACCTTCCTTTTAGAGCTGTTTTGTAAGCTTAAAGTTAGCCCTCTCTTTAGCTGTTATAAAGGCTATTAATAACTTAACTTTATTCTTAATGGCGGCAATAAATTATTCTTTAAAATTAATAAGATGTTGGCGATTTCGTAATCCCTTTAGGCGACCTCTACCGCGTTATGGTTGTAGCGCCTCTACTATAATTATATTGGGGTTATAGTCGCCTTCTAGAGCACGTTAATTATAGTTTTTCTTTAAGGTATCTTTTAGGGCATCCTACAGAGGCTTAAAATTGTTATCTTTATAGTAAGGCTTAATAATAGTTAAATGGAATTAAGTAGGTTTATAAGGCATCTAAATAGTATAAGTTTAACCATTAATTATAATAAGTTGGTATAGGCCTAACTATCCTCCCTTTTTATACTATATGTGTACTTTAGACTAGAGTAGCAGATCGAGCGTAGTTAAGGTGTTTAGGCTATTTCTTATTCCTAGTGCGTTATTAACCTAGTATATAGTGTAGAGACGTTATACCTCCTTTATTACCTTATAAATAGCCTCGGCTTATTATATAATAGAGGGAGATAGTAGAGAATTGTTAGTTATTTAAGGGTAGGCGCTAAAGACTAATAATATAGGTATAAGTCTATCTAGGCTAGCAGAATTGTTAATAGCTTTAACAGCCAATTATTAGGTAAGTTCTTTACTAGCATCCTTTAGTTTTAAAGAGATAATCTTATATACGCGGCGTAAAAGCGTATAATATCGCTCTACTTTTCTAATACTATTATATACCTTAACGGGGACTTCCTTAACCTTAATTGCCATTACCTTTATCTACTATTAGAACTTTATAGATAAGAAGTTCTTTTTTATATTATAGATAATTTAATTAGGGGGTCCTAAATAGATATTAATCTAGTATAACTAAAGGGTATCCTATACGTTTCTAGCTAATATATCTTTTAAAAAACGCGTGGCTTAGAAGGAGGTTAAAAAGTTAATAACTTAGAGCACTAGCTTGCCGCTAAGATATATAACGTTAATAATGATATAGAAGTTAAAGTTGTAGTTATTCTTAAGGGTGAACTTAAATCGGCTAGGGGACTTCTAGTTTATTTGGTAGTAATAGTAGTACTTTATAAGATACTTAATTGCCTTAACCTTAACTTTATGGCTTACTTGCTAAGGAACCCTAAGTAATTAATAAATAGATAGGTGGCTAAAACGATGGTATAGTTGGCGTAATTCTAACTTAGTTAAGTGGCTTTAGGTAATACTCTTTTCTAGTTAATAAAGGAGTAACTAGGGGTAACCCTACTTGCGTATAACAGGCACCTAATTATCTCCCTAAATAAGTATATTCTTAAGGTTATTAAGCCTAATGCTTAATTTATTTATATCTTTAATGCACAATAGAAACGGAGTATTTATAGGAATAATATGGAAAGTAATATATTCTAAGGGGGTTTAGACCCTAATTGTGCTAAGAGAGATTATAGTACCTTTACTAAAGCGAATTGTATATTGGCCTGCCGTTAATTAGTTAATCTAAATAGAGCTATTAAGCTGCTAAAGAGCTTAAACTTAAGGTTCTCCTACTATAAATACTCCTGCGGCTCTTATATCCGGTATAATACTATAGAAGATATACGCCAAGTATCTATCGTTGAAGGAAAACGCGGAACTCTCCTTTAGCTTATTAAAGATATTTAATTTCGTAATAGAATGGAGCGTAGATTAATTATTAAGAACAGCGACGGTTTATATACTATCTACCTTACTATACTTAATAAAGTATTAGTTAGGGAAGTAGTCCTTAATTTCCATATTTATAAGGAGCTGTTTAACTTTATTAACCTTACCCTTAAAATCTTTTACACCTTTTTATTAAACTAGGAAGCTTTAGAAGTAGGCTATAGTAACCTTACAATTTTTAACATTTCTTATACTCTAACGGAACTTGTTATATACCTCTTTTTATTTATTAAGGGAGTATCTAGTTAACTAGTAATTTAGCTTCTTATAAATATAGCACTTTTTTTAGCAATTACTTCGAAATAAATCTCTATAAGGACCTCTATAATTACCTTATAGTTAACGTTAATTATACCCTCTTCTATATTCCCTACTACGGCTACTATATATTTAATTAGTCTAGTTATAGTTGAATTAATTAGGAATACTTAGTTAGGTAGGGTTTTCGGTATAGAACTGTTAAGATTCTTATATTTATATTATAGTACCTATAGCGGAGCGTAGCTTAGTATATACTCCTTTAAACGTATCTATAGGTTTATATAGCGCNAAGTTGCACTTANNAACGNTATAGNANNCTAAGATAACCTAGTCCCTTAGGCTGTTCTTATTTTAGTAAGTTTTAGTAAGGCTATATTAGATTTTCTAGAGTTTATTAAAGAGTAGTTAAAGGCACTTTAGATAAGTCTTTGTTAGGTTAAAAGTAATAACTCTTTAGAACGTAGTCTCTCGCCATTTAGATATATAAAGTTAGCGATTCTTATTAGTCTTAAAGTGGGCTTTAGTAAGCTAAAGTATTATATTAAAGCTATAGTTTTTACCCGCAATATGGTCGTAATAGAATATTACTACCTATCCCTTTAACATAATAGAGAAAGCGTAGTGGTATTAGTGGTATTAAATTCTAACCTTATTACAACAGTTATAAAAGACCTATAGTTTTGCTCCGAGTATATTATATAATTCTCCTCTAAACTTTTTCTCTTTATTTAAATATACCTTTATTAGATTCGTAACTTCTTATAGTAAGGGGTTACTAGTTGGCTAAAGTAGAGGAGCTAGAGGCGGCAGAGGTGGAGAAAAAGTACCTCTTAGTAGGAGAGTACCTCTAGGTAGGAGAGCACCTTTAGGTAGGAGAGTAGCGTTCTAGGGGTTTCGTTTTAAATTAAAGTTGCCTTTTAAAGAATATAGGTTAGTTTTAGGTTTCTATAGTTAACGTATAATCTTAGCTTCCGTCTATACTGGTTCTTCTATACTAGTAATAACGGCCTAAATATTACTAGCGATTGGGTTACTATTCTTAGTAACGTATACCCCATTCCTACAGAGGAAGTCTTAAAAATCCTAAATAATATTAATATTGCCAAGTGCCCAGGTGTTAGCGGTCTATCCTACGAAATCCTCCCTAAAATATTCCTATAGCTGTAAGTTAGCGTAGTATCTATTTTGGTAGCATATAATATAGTGTAGGAGAAAGCTATTAACTTGTTTTGCGGTATAAGTTATTATATTAAAGGTAAATTTGTCCCAATTTTTATTAATAAGTTTCGCGTATAAAGCTACCCCTAGTAGTAAAGAGTCTTCCTAGTTATTTAAAGTAGGCGTAGCCATGTTTTCGGAGGGAGGGAAGTGTTATTGGCGTAGGGATTGTCGTTTAGTACGCGTTCGTGATGTGTATTTGTCGTTTAGTACGCGTTTATGACGTATATTTGCGATTATAGGGCTTAAGACCAGTTCTAGCCTTAAATCGCGAAGACTTATAAAGCGTATTATTCTGCGTAATAGACGCAAGAATCTATAATCTTAAAAAGGCTTAGGACTAGTTCTGGCCTTTAAATCCTTAGATTTATAGAAGAGTTCTATTTAAGGTTTGGGACCAGTTCTAACCTTAAAAGACAGCTTCCTCTAGCACGAGTAGTACTGGTATAGTGGCTTGTCTCTTCTTAGTGAAATACCTAGCTATTCTGTGGTATAATAGTAAAGTTAACTACTAATTAGTATTGGTTACATAAGGTAATATCACGTAGCTACAGTTCGTAGATAGTATGATAGTTATTATTCTTGTATATTCTGAAGAAAGGGGTAAGGAACTTAAGGTTCCTTACTACGCTAGTGCCGCGGCGACATGTGACGGCAATATGCCTTATATGGTGACTACTTGCCTTTATTCCCAACAAGAACTTTAAAAGGGTTAAAGTCGGGAACCTTAAATAACGGGAAAGACTTTTAAGGTTAACCTAATACCTATCTAGCACCTTTATAGGAATACTTTAAGAAGTTAAGAGAAAACTCCGGAGGTAGATCCTATTAGAAAAATAAGTAGGGTAATAACCGCACTAATAATCTAAAAAAAGCCCTAGTTATAAACCTCTCCTAGCTATAACTAGGGCAAGATATAGAAGGAAAGACTCTCTGTATTGCTATTAAGCTAGAAATAACACTCCTTATAAGTAAGGTATAATAGTTCTAAGCACTATATAATAGCGGCGCCGAAATTAATCTTATATAATATAATTTGGTAAAAGAGTATAAACTTATCCTATTATAAAGGTAGCGGAAACCTATTATAGGCTTCCTAAATAAGCATTAGATTAAACTATATAGTGCCTATAAGCTTATAGTATTAGTAGCCAATATATATAACTGTACCAAGGTAGTTAGCCCACAACCCTTTTAGGCGGCTAACTTTGTAAGTTATAACCTTATCCTTAGATACCCTTACCTAGCGGAAGTAGATCCTAAAATACACTTTAAGACTAGAGCTTTTAAATAGTAGAACGATAAAGATTTAAAAGGGCGTATATTACTAATAAGCCTAAAGGATATCCTAAAGAATATAGCCCTAGGCGAAATAATATACGCTCTATACCTAAAGGAGTATTAAATCTAACCCCTATTTAATAGCAAGATAGGTATAAAGCCTAGTATAGGTAATAACCCCTCTATAACGGAGACCCTATAAGGAACTACCGGATAGGTCGCGGAGATATTATAGGGAGGTAGCGATCTTAAGGATCTTATAAGATACTTTAACCGCTATAGGTTACTCTGGCTTAAGCAATATACGGAGAGTATATTACAGCACCTTAAACGCTTTATTAAGGAGTTCTCTACCCTCTACTAGCTACCGCATAAAACGGTTTAATATACGGTGGCAACTATATATAAGCAACCACTATAGCGTATAACGCTGCCCGTAAGTATTTTAAGGGAGCTTTAGGACCTACCTGATGATAATGTAGAGGATAAACGCGACCCCAATTTGTTAAATATTCTAGTAGGCCTAAGGGACTTACTAAGGGTATTTTCGGGTAGGAGAGCTAAAGTCCTACTATAGAACTTAGAGTACGATTATATAATTAATTTAAAAAAAAGGTAAATAACTACTAAACCTTCCTATCTATAACCTCTCGCGTAAAGAGCTTAAGATCCTATAGGAGTACCTTAATAGGTTACTGGAAAAGGGGTAAATCTAGCCTAATAAGTTACCGTTAGGCGTACTAATCCTCTTTATCCTAAAACTAAATAGAACTATAAGGCTATATATAGACTATTACGGTCTTAATAAGATTATAATTAAGAACCGTTACTTACTGCTACTAGTTAGTGAAATGCTAAATCGACTATTTAGGGTGAAGATCTTTATAAAGCTAGATCTATAAGACGCCTATTATAGGCTCTATATTAAAGAAGGGGATAAGTAAAAGACCGCTTTTAAGACCTAATATAGCCACTTTAAGTATCTAGTGATGCCTTTTGGGCTAGCTAATACGCCTATAATATTCTAATCGTATATTTATAGAGCCTTAGGGGGACTAGTTAACCGCATATACGTCGTCTATTTAGATAACATCTTAATCTACTTAGAAGATAAGAATTAACACGAGCAATATGTCCGCGAAGTGCTGGAATGTTTAGATAATTAGGGCCTTTACGCTAAGGCGTTAAAGTACGTCTTTAATACTAAGTAGGTCGAGTTTCTGGGTTATATTATAACGCCTATAGGTATAGTTATAGACCTAGTACAGGTATAAATAATCTAAGAGTGGCCGGAGCTAGAGAGCTACTAGGATATCTAAGTGTTCCTAAGCTTTGCTAATTTCTATAGGCGCTTTATCTATAACTACTTAAACGTCGCCTAATACCTATTTAACTATATTATAGAAGCTTTCTAAGACCCAACCTAAGGAGTAAAAAGCTTAAAGGCGGTAAGGAAGAAAACTAAGAAGGGACTAACTAAATAGTATAAGCTATAGTTATGGCCTAGAAAGGTTTAGGAGGCCTTTTAGGAACTTTGTATAAAGTTTATAGAAGCTCTATTACTATAGTATTTTAACCTAGATTAGCTATTAATAATAATTACTAATATATTAAATTTTGCCCTTATTAGTATTTTACTATAACCTAATAGGCATCTAGATACTACCCAGCTCTATTAAAAACCAGTAGCATTTTATAGTAGAAAATTCTAAGGACCTAAAGTTAGGTATTATACCCACGATATGGAACTACTAGCTATAGTTAACTGCTTTAAATAGTGGCGACACTACCTTAAGTATGTAAGCTATACCACTTATATACTTTTAGATTACTATAATCTACGCTACTTTATAACTATAAAGGAGCTTATACCTTAATAAGCTAGATAAGTAGAGGAGCTTATATAATTTAATTTTGAGATTAAATATAAGCTAGGGGAAAATAACCCTACTAATAAACTGTTATAACGGCTAGACTATGCCAAAGGCTTTAAAATAGGAGAAGGAAAACAGATAATAGATATCTTACTCCCTATATTATAGAATAAGCTCCGGGTATAGGATACTTAAGCACCTATAGCTCTATGCACTAAGTCTTAGGCGGCATAAGCCCTATTAGTTTCTACTAACGTTCCGGCTAGTACCTAGTCCGTTACTAATAAGGGTCTAAATATACCTAGATAGGACGTCCCTAATATATTCTTAGAACCTAGTAATATACCATCCCTAATTACTAAGCTATCCCCTTAAACTAATAGCGAAGCTATAAAGCAATTGGAACTTGGAGCCCTATAATAACTAAAGGACTTTAACCTTGTAGCGGCCTTCCTAATATACGCGCATTAAAGAGTTATAAGATCTATAGTACTATCTAGTCTTATACTTAGAGCAGTATAGGATAAAATAGCTTTTACCCGGGAACTATCTAAAGGGTTAACAGATTTTATCCATAAGGTATAATGGAGGGACGCTTCCTATACCATCCTTAATATAGAAGTAGACCGGAAATGTAATAGAAAGGAAGCTGCTAGGCGCTACTATTAGGAACTAGACCTAATAGGCCTACTATATAGAGGTAGTAAGGTTTAGGTGCTATAAGAAGCAAATCTATAATAGAAGATTCTTATAAAGAATTACGATAATCCTCTAAGCGGCCACTATAGTTAAGCAAAAATAGTAGAATTACTTTAACGCAAATACTATTGGCTAAGGCTTAATTAGGAAGTAAAGGAGTACATTAGCTATTATAAGAAGTGTTAAGTATATAAAATCCATAGGCATAAGCCATAGGGTCTACTTAAATCAGTTCCCCCCGCTAGTAAGCTATAGTAACATTACGCTATAGACTTTATTACGGATCTCCCGCCATCTAAAAATGGCTAAGGACGAATATATAATTTAGTTCTTATACTTATTAATAGGTTTTTAAAGTACGTCTAATACCTTCCCGTTAATAAGACAATTAATATATAAGAGCTTACTAACCTAATTAAGGAGAAATGCTTTCTTAAAGTAGATTAGCTGTACTCTATTATTACTAATAGGGGCAGTATCTTTATAAGTTAGTACTGGTTAAATCTATGCTTCCATTTAAAGATAGACCACTGTTATAGTACGGCTTTTTACCTATAGATAGATGGGTAAATGGAACGCTAAAACTAGGAACTGGAGTCTTACCTATGGATGTATTTAAACTACTAGTAAGATAATTGGTGCGAGCTACTTCCGTACGTAGAGTACGCTTATAATTTAAAGTAATACGTATTATATAAGTATATACCAATCCGGATTGCCTATGGCGTCTAATTATTTGGATTTAATAGTATACCTAATAATTACTAGCTAAGGCCGCATGATTAGTTATGGGATCCTACTAGAAAGTCTAAGAATATCCACTAGAGAGTATAAGGATACCTCTAGGAATAGGAGGAGTAATAAAAGTATATAAAGTAGAGCCTATAAAATGCCTAAAAGTAGTAGAGACTTTAGTATAACTGTAAGCATTAGGATAAGCATTTCGGAGTAGGCGATAAGGTTCTATTACGTTTAATAAATATTAAGACTTATTGACTATTAAAGAAGCTTAATATAAAATACCTAGGTCCCTTTTAAGTTAAGGAATAAATTAATAAGCTAGCCTACTGTCTCTAGCTACCCCTATCTATAGCCCGTATATATTTAGTATTTTATATAAACCTACTAGAGCTATAGTATAGACTACTACTAAAAAAGAACTTCCGTTTAGGCCCAATTAAATACCCTAAGGTAGTAGGTGAGTGGTACGAGGTTAAAGCTATACTACGCTATAAGTCTATTAAGAATAAGCTTTAATTTAAAGTTAAATAGCTAGGCTAGCCTATTAAGGACTTTATATAGGAACTAGAGGATTACCTTAATTATTACAAAGATATTTTAAAAGAATATTAGAACTAAGGTCTACAATCCATAAGTCGCAGAAAGCGCTTTAATACTATAGTGTTATCGCGACCTATAAAGAAAGCTCGCGAAAAGAGTAAATAGGTTAAATTGGATATAGAACGGACAGGCTCCAGAAACTATAGGGATAGGGCTATAGCCTAAGGTAGGACGGGTCCTTAGCCTTTTTACGTATATAGCATAGAGTTAATAGGGCATTTTGCTAGAATTACACTCCTATTTATTAATCTATACTAGGAATATTATTCCTAGGGCTTCTAAGCCCTTTCTAAAAGCCTTATAAGGCCTTCCTAAGCATCTAATTAAGGTCCTTAATTGCTACTATATATAAGAACAAATCCTAAAAGTCTAAACCATAAATGCCAAATCTAAACAGCCACTACGCCTTATCATTATTAGAAGTAGGATTAGTATCTATTAGGCTACTAAGTAATAGCTAATAAAAATAGGATTTAGATGCCTTGGTAAGTATATAAGTAGGTATAAAAATAGGGGTAGAATAATAAGGTGTAGCTAGAGTAGAGACTCTTAAACGCTTAATACTAATATTGGGTCTAAACCAATACTAATAAAGCTCTTGCGGTGTAAGCTTATAGTTAATAAAGATACGCTTAAGCCTAGAATAAATAGAGACGTTAGCTGGCTAGTATAGTCCAGAACCACTAAGACCTTACTACGGTAACTATTAGTTACCTATCTACTAGGTACCTAAAGGGTAACCTACCTAATACCTTATTATATTATGCTCTTTTAAAACTTGACGCGTATACGCGAACTCCTTCCTATAATAAACGGCAACCTTCTTCTTATTACCCCTATCCCTTACCCTATCCTTAGTATACCAACCTTACTCTTATATTAGGCGTTACTAGCTAGCTTACTAAGAATTATAGGCAGTGTAGATGGCCGTGGCATAGTCATAAATTTGGCTAAGTTGTTTAGCATTTACGCTAGAATAAGAAAGAGCCCGGGCGATATATTA
Source organism: Cenococcum geophilum 1.58 (assembly GCF_001692895.1). NCBI lineage: Eukaryota > Fungi > Ascomycota > Dothideomycetes > Gloniales > Gloniaceae > Cenococcum > Cenococcum geophilum. The sequence continues at coordinate 108,470 of NW_027137630.1, forward strand.
GTTAAGGACATTAAAGGAACGTCGCCACTTAGGCCTAGGCTATTAAAGCTTAAAGTCAGTAATAGAAATCTATTAAAGATAGAAAAGCTTACCTTAATGCAACTGCCGCTTTTAGTACGCATGCATTAATTATAAGGACTAAAGGTATTGGATCTAACGCAGTGCGTCTTATTATAAGCCTCTAGAATCCTATTATTAGATTTCTAGTCTTTTAAAGACGTGCAGGTAAAATCATTTAGGTAGGACCAGCACTAGTTGCGGGTTAGTAGAGGTTGGGGTTCTATATATAAAGGTAGGGCTAGGATACGCTATAGAATTTACTTAGAAGAGTAGTTAGCAGGAGAACAAAGAGGTATATTAAATTAATAATAAAAAAGAACAAAATCTTAATAATATATTAAAGATACGTCCAAATTGGACAAAGGTTAATAATGGGAAGTAAGGTATTAAGGAAAAGGATTAAGCTTAATAAGTAAAGTGTCTTTATACTTTACCGTCTAATACCCTTTTAGTAAATAGCCGCAACCTTACCGATATAACTCCGTTATAATAGCGTTATTTAAAAGGAAGGAAACACGCGTATAAGTTATTTAACCATTACTTCCTTATAAAAACTAACTACGCGGCCAGGGGAAGGCAATTAAGATATTAAATTAAAGACGTATATAGGTTAAATTAGACCTAAAACGATACTATAATATTAAAGGATAATGTTATAGACGTTCTTAATAATCGTATAATAGCTATAATTGCTATTACGAAATGTCCCTAGTTGCTAGGTAGTAGAACTACGCTAAATATATAGTACAGGACCACTAGATTTAAAAGCATATATACCAAATCTTAAGAGATAAGTCTCTTTAATTAACTAATTAATACCTCAACCGTATTTAATAGCCTAAGGGTAAATATAGGAGTAATGCGTTAGTAACGCAGAGGATTATAAAAAAAGGATTATAAGAAAGAATTATAAACCATATCTTAGCAGTTAAAGATAATAGCAAGCTAAGGCTCTATACGTTAAATCCCATACTAAAAGGTTCTACGGAACTATACTAGAACACTAAATTACCTATAATACTTGTGATTAATTACAGACTGGCATAAAGGCTTAAAAGCAGAGTTATATAAAAATCCCTATATTAGCTTAGGTAGTTACTAGTATACTTCTAGTAGGCTTCTAATGGGTCTCCTAGCAATCCTCGCGTCTTTTCTCTAGTTATGTTTTTTCCTTATTAAGGTTTTTCAGGAGTTTAAAGCAGGGGTTAGATAGATAGATAATATATAGCGGTATACTAACACCTCTCTAATATCTCTCCGAACCTCTTCCGGGATAAACCCTTATAATCTCCCTACCGCAAGGTAATGGCGATCGGGGGCCGACTATAAGAAGGGGGGGGCAATATAAGGGATATTATTATAGACACCTTAGGTTGCCCTTAGGACAACCCTTAAACGCCCCTTAAATAGTCGCCGGTTACGTGCCGGAGGCACGTGCCCGTAGTATATAGTCTTCACGATCCCAGAGGCCTTACCTCCTTAAGGATTCGTCTCTCTTACCAATCTATCCTATTCCAATCGTGTCCTTATAGCCCCCTGTCTATAAGATCCCCTTATAAGTACTTCCTTATAGATAAGCCGTATATACTTAAGGAGTTATACTAAAAGTGGTATAAACAGCGACATAATAATAAGTAGGAAGATTTCTGTATATAGCTAGATAAAAAAGTTGTCTAAAACCACCTAATTATAGAAAAGGCTATAAGTTACATTAAAGGAGCCTTAATTATAACGTTAAAGGATCTAATAGAGTAATTAGAGGACTAGAGAAGTAAGTAGTAAATCTTAATACCTATAAATAAAGTTATAACGCTTAGATTAATATAAAAAAGGTTTAAACTTAAGGATAAAAACGAGCCGAGAGTTAACCTAAGACACTAAGTATATTATATATTAGTATAGATTATATATATAGATAATATATATAATATATATAAAGCACCTAAAGATAAAAACTAGAAGTACCTAGTAAGGATATATTAGGCAGCGAAATATTAAAACGCTAAATATATATATAGTTAGTACCTAGTAAAAATACAAAGTTAAGGGGATTTAATACTTTAGCTAGGAAGATTCCTTACAGAAGAATACCTAGACGGATAATAGTAGTGGGAATGCCCGGAGAATACGTGTTTATAGTATATTAAAGATAAAAAGCGAACTAAATATTAGCTAAAAGTAAACTAAGTATAAATAGGATTAAGTAGCTAATAATTAGGAAAAGTAGAGGCCTATAAGACTAGAGGGAACTAGTAGTAAAGCCTTAGACCCTTAAGGGAATCTAGGGATAATACCTAAATTTATAAGTTAAGTAGTAAGATTAATAGTTCAAAGTATTAATAGATAGTAGAGTGTTAAGGAACTATATATTACTAGTAGTAGTTAAAAAAAAATAGGGTTACCATACAGGAAAAAAGAGCACTTTTGCCTATTAGTGATAATTTTAGGAGATCTAATAGCCTATAGAAGAGGTATTATTAATCTTAAAACAGAACCTATTTAGTTAACTATTAAAGAAAGATAAATTAAGATATCTTTTAATATATTACCATTAGGGAATAATAAGGCAGTACTAGAAATACCTTAGTTATAGAAATATAATCTCAGAATTAATTAGATTATAGGCTAGGTCAATATTAAAGATACTTAACGATATAAAATGCAACAGTAAGCTAAGTTAGTATAGTACTAAGTAGGAACAACCTATAAGGAAATAGAAAAAGGGTTAAGCTATATACTAAAGAAATACTATAAGTATAGTAAGAAACTATAGTTACTAAAAAGCGAGAAGCTATTAGAATATATAATATAGGACTATAAGATAGAATTAGAACTAGGAATAAGTCTAAGGTTTTTTCTAATCTATAAGCTTACTAAAGAAGAGGGTAGAGCATTAAAAGAGTTTATCTAAGAGAATTTATAAAAAGGATATATTAGACCATCGCAATTATTAGCGGGTTATCTAGTACTATTTATGCCAAAGAAAAATAGTAAACTAAGACTATGTATTAACTACAGACAGTTAAATAACATTACTAGAAAGGATAGGTATCCTTTACCCTTAATTAGCGAAATCTAAAATAGGATAGGCAATGTATAAATCTTTATAAAGATAGATCTAAGATAGGCGTACTATTAGATTAGGATTAAGGAAGGCAATAAATAGAAAGTAGCCTTTAGGTTAAAAGAAGGACTATATAAACGTACTAGCAACGTTCTAAAAGCATATTAACAATATATTAGGGGAATACTTAGATAAATTTGTTATAGTATATCTTAATAATATTATTATCTACTTAATAACTAAGAAAGAGTACGGAGAACACGTTAAATAGGTCTTAAAGAGACTATAAGAAGAATAAATGCTAGTAGTAATTAAGAAATGCGAGTTTTTTTACTAAAAAGACCAATTTTATCGGATTTATTATTAAACTAGGCCAACTTAGTATAGATCTAAAAAAGATTAAGGCTATAGTAAATTGGTAAGAACTAGAGAACGTTATATAGTTAAGATTATTCCTAAGGTTTTACAATTACTATAAAAGGTTTATAGTATAATAGTTAAAGGATATTAAACTATTTATATAACTAATAAAGAAAGAAGAACTATAGGCATAGGGAGAGGAATAGTAAAAATTATTTAAGAAGGTTAAAGAGTTATTTATCTAAAAGCCAGTTTTAAAATCTATTAACTAGGACTAAAGACGGTTATAAAAATGGATATATTAGACTGTATACTAGGGGCGTACTTTATATAGAAATATTAAGACGGATAGCACCTAGTGGCATATTATAGTTAAAAGATAATACTACTAGAGTTAAACTATAATATCTATAATAAGGAGTTATTAGGTATAGTTATAGTATTAAAAAAATAAAAAGCATTCTTATAAGGTATAAAAAAAACTATTTATAGTTAAAACGGATTATAAAAACCTAATAGGATTCTTAATAATAAAGGAACTTAACCAAAGATAGGTTAAATAGGTAGAGATACTTATAGAATACTATTTTAAAATTTAGTATACTAAGGATATAGATAATATACGGGCAGACGCTCTAAGTTAAAAAGCTAAACTATAAAATAACAAAAAGCTATTAGGGGCTTTACTGCAAAAAGATATAGATGGATTAATTAGGTATAATTACCTAAAAATTATAATAACTTAAAAAGAACTAAATAGGGTTTATAAGTTACTAGAAAGCTTTTAGGTATAAAGAATTCTAAAGGTATAACTAAAAGATTTATAGATAGATATATACAAAAATTAAGAAGTAAAGTATATCCTAAGAAGTATAATAAAGCAATTTATGGAAGATTTCTATAAAGAAATAACTTAAGGACATAATAGGGCCACGGGCTTAGTATTAAGACTCTAGGAGGAGTATATTATTAATAGAATTTAGGGCTTAGCATAAGGAGTTATAAAGGAATATTTAGATTGCTAGAGAAATAAACTAATAAGGCATAAGCTATACGGAGGGCTATAACCTATTAAGATACTAGAGAGACTATAGGAGGTTATATTATAGGACTTTATTATAAAGTTGCTAAAATTAAGAGATCCTATTACTGGGTAGGATTATAACGCAATTTTAGTAATAGTAGACAAGCTTATAAAGTGGGGATACTTTATAGCTTATACAGAAGAAATATTAGTAGAAGATATTGCTAAAATCTATATTAAGGAAGTGTTTGCAAGATATAGAGCACTAAGTAAGATTATATTAGATAGAGATCTAAGATTTATAGCAGTATTTTAAAAGGTATTCTTGGCGGAATAAGGAGTTATGGCAGCAACTTCTACTATATATTATCCGCAGACAGATAGCTAAATAGAAAGATTAAATTAGACACTAGAATAGTATCTAAAATACTATATTAATTACGCGTAGAATAATTGGGTATTACTATTACCAGTTATATAATTTATATATAACGCAACACTATAAAAAGGGATAGGTATATTACTATTTAAGGTAAACTATAGATATAAGCTAAGAATATTATTATTACCATAATAAGCAAAGAAAATAAGTAGCACGGCTAAAGAAAGAATAAAGATACTAATAAATCTTTATACAGACCTTATAGAATTAGTAAAAAAGGTATAAGAAAGAATAAAAAAGTACTATAATACTAAGAAATCTAGGGGACCAGATCTTAAGGAGGGAGATAAAGTATAGCTACTATATAAAAATTTTAAGCGTTAATAACCAAGTAAGAAGTTAAATTACGTTAGACTAGGACCTTTTAAAATTATATAAAGGATTTTACTAGTTATATTTCAGTTAAATATACTAGCTAAAATAAAAATCTACCCTATATAGTATATTGCAATACTAAAGCTAGTATATAGGAATATTAAGCCACTAGTTTATAAGGCAGATATATATAAAGGATAAAAAGAGGACAAATAGTAAGTTTTAAAGATTATTAACTATAAGAACATTAATAATAAAATATAGTATAAGGTAAAGTACATAGGCCATAATAAGACTACCTAGAAACTACTAGAGAATTTAAAAAACGCTATAGAAAAGGTATAGGAGTATTAAAGGAGATTAGGTTAAGTAATATTAATAAAAAAGGATCGCTAAAGAATAAGTTACTTAAGGGGGACTTAAGAAGAATAGTTACTGAACTACTTAGATCTATTTCCTTCTTAGTTAAAAAAAGTCCGTCCTTTTATTACTAAGTTCCTACAGACCTTATTTTATAAGCCTCTATTCCTTAAAACGAACCTTTTTATAAACCTTTTTAAGATAGAGTAACTAAGTAGACGCTATAATATAAGCCTTTAGGGCCTTTTACTCCGCATTATAAGAACGTTCTAACTTAATAAGGGCTTAAGATAGTTTACTATCTAGCCGCGTAGCCGTAGATTAAATATAAGACCCTAAGATAAATTAATTAAGGAACTAGACGACTATTAAGAATAATAGGTCGCGTATATTTAGTATTAGAAATAGAGTAAACGTTATAGGACAAATAAATATTTACTTTAGTACACTCTAAATATAAAAAGGGTTACTAGAAAAAAGAACTCGCTAACATAATATAAACTAACCCCTTTTTTAAATAACGAGAATACGGAGATAGTATAATCTCACTAAGAGATAATATCGCAGCAATAGTACAAGCGCGACGTTGCGCCTGCGAGGAGGAAGGAGCTTTAGGTATAATAAGTAATAATATTAACTAAATTAATTAGATGGATATTACACCTCTAGTAAATAACTTAGAGATATTAAGGATCTTTAAGAATAAAGATAAAAAGGAGAGAGATAGTATTATAAACGCTTTAAGTATAATATTATAACTACTTAGGGAAGAGTTAGAAGAAGCTAGTTAGTTAATTTAGGCACGGTCTAGAATAGAGCTAATAGAGCTATATAATAAAGAATAGTAACTAACGTTATATAACGTTATACGCAATATACGCAGTATATAAAGGGAATGTACGTATAATACGTATAACACGTATCTTATATATAAGGGGGATTTCTTAGAAATATGGTTATATATTTAAAGGACTACGGTCCCTACCTAGATAGTTCCTTTCCTTATAGTAATTCTTAGAATATAATTAGAGTTAATCTATTAGGCAACCACTCCACCAGTTATTACATTATTAACTTTAATTTGTATCGCCTATATACCTAACCTATTAACAAGCCCATTGTAGTACTTGCTACAAGGTTCCGTTATATTAGATAGTTTTAAACCCTAAAGTATTAAGCATATATTATAGGATAGGGGTAGTAGCTATAGAGCGTATGTATTTAAGGAGTTTATAAAACGTTACGTAATCGATTATAAGGGTTAAGGGCGTAAGGAGGTAATATACCTACGTGTAGCTAATATAAGCTATACGCGAGGTATATATAAAAGCACGGGGTTCTCCTATAGAGGCCCCTACGGTAGGGTTCTGTAATACTACCCCCTCTTCTATAGAGGCGGAGCTCTGGTAATGCTGTAGTTACTATATATATATAAAAGGGACACTTAAGGTATAGAAAAGAAGAAAGGGGGGGTATTACTAAAGGCTTAAAACAACGTTATATAATAAGGCTTGGCATCTAAAAATCTAACTAATTAGATAACTTTAACCGCTAGTTAAAGTTCCCAGACATCTTAACGATATTCCAGTTATATAATCGCACTTTACTGCAATCTAACGGCAATTTAACGGCAATTTGCCCTTACGTGGCAATATATAGCGGTTTAACTCTATAAGGGCTCCAATAGAGGATTAGGTATAAAATCTCTACTTAAGCCTAGTTTCTATAGGTTTATATAGTGAAAGTCGCTAATTAGATCCTTTGCATTTTTAAAGTCTTCCTATAATTACCATTCTGGCTAATTTATATTAAATCCTATATATATAGCTCTATAGTAGAGCCGTCGTCCTCTACCTTTACTAAAGTATTTAGAGTTAATAATTTATTTAACGGTCCACTCCTTATAGTTCTTATCTTTATTCTTATCTTAAATTAGTACTAGTAGGGGTTTAGGCTATATCTGCCCTAGTAAGGAGTTAGGCTAATAGAGATATAATAACTATAGGTAAAATATAGGCTATATCCAGCGGGTAGCTAGGGTAGCTAGGAGTTTTAGCTTATATACAGCTCCCCTATTAATAACTTATTTAATTAAATAGGGGCTAAGGTTCTTATAATTAAGTAACTTTATAGGCCTCTATATAGAGATATTACGTATATCTAGCCATACCCAGTCGCTAATACGCATCTCCAGTAATAGCGTTCTATAATAGTCGGCGAAGTAGGCCTACTTTACTTAAGCTTAGGCCATTTCTCCCTTATAATAGACGAGTAGATTTTTTATATAGTCTGCATACTGGTCGGCAAGTAGCATCTTGAGGCGTTTTCTATATAGTAGTTTCTTATTAATAGGTTCTGGTAGCTCTATACTAGATTAGGGGTAATAACCCTTATTTGCGAAGAATGGGGTAAGTCTTATAGTAGTTAAGACGTAGTTATTCGCTATAAATTTACTTAGTAAAAGGCAATCTACCCAGTTATTTTAACTATAGGCGACTACCTATTATAGGTATACTTTTATACTAGTATTAGCGTTTTCCGGTTACCTAGTAGTTTTATAATAAAAAAATATAAATATCTTAATAAAGATACTAAGGCCTTAGCAGATTCGTTTCTATATATTAAAGTTAAATTATATACCTTATTTAGACGTAATTAAGTTAGGTAACCTATATAGTTAGTAAACTTTATAAAGAAAGGCGTTAGTAACATCACTAATAGCTACGCCTTTAGTTAAGACGTAGTAGCGTTCTTTTATAAGTCGGTATATTATTATAAGGATATTTTTTATAGGTATAGCCGTATTGTTTATAAGGTAGTAGGTTAATAACGAAATCTATAGCGATATTTACCCATTGTTATATAGGTACTAGTAGAGGGTATAGTAGTCCTTAGTACTTTATATTAAAGGCCTTAGCGCGCTTATAACTATAATAGGCGCCTATAAAGCGTTTAACTAAGTCTATTATTTTTACCTAGAAGCAGTATTAGCTAAGGAGCTTGTAGGTTTCTTTTTTACCTAAGTAGCCGCTTAATTATAGGTTATAGGCCATTTAGATTAGTTGCCGTTATATTTCTAAGTTAGGGATAAATAGGCGGCCTCTATAATAGAGCCTATTCTCTTTTACTTCTAAGGTTGCTATATTAATCTAGCCTAAGCTTTAGAGGTTAATAGGTAGTATATAGGCGCCGGCGGTCTTTGCGGTAATAAGTTAATATAGTAGTAGGTTAATAGAGGTGTTATATACTATAGTAATAAGTTTATTAATTTTCGGAGGTAACTCTAGTTCTATAGTATAAAGCTAAGGTATAGTTAGCTCTATTATAGGTAATATACCTAAAGCTAAATTTCGTGCTTTTAGGATTATCTATTATTAGAACTAATTATAGGGGTTATCTTTAAACTAAGGAAGGTCTTAAGAGTGACGTATTAGGCAATTAGGTTTAGTACCTTATACTCCTAGTTTATATATAATTTTAAAATTAAAACTAGAGAGGAACTCGTTCTAATATACCTAGCATTAGTTTAGCTACTTCGTGGTTATAAAGTACTTAAGGTTATAATAGTCTATAAGGACTTTAGTTAGCTAGTTAGGCTTTACTAAAGAGAGTTCTAGTTAGAATTCCTTAAACGCTTATATAATTATAAGGAGTTCTTTATTATAGATTTTATAGCCACACTCTTATAGTGTAGGAGGGAAGGTCTCTCTCCAGATAAGAAGTCACGGTGCTATTAGTCTGTTGGTCGGTCGTAGTCAGTTAGTAGAAAAGCAGTCCGTAAGAAGAGAAAAAAAGAGTATATTTAGTCTATCCGTCAAGCCTATCTAAGTTGTTAGAAACTCTGGGGCTATAAACCAATATATATATATCTACGGAAGGCCTATACACCCCCTAGATTATGCCTAATCTAGATATTAAATCTAGTGGGCCAATTTACCCTATTATATACCTCCCCTACCTAAGTTGTTGTCCCTTAACGACTTCCAAAACTCTAAAACTCCCTATCTTCGAAATAAAGGCGTAGTAGGTGGCCGTATACGTTCCTTGCCCTTACTATAAACCCAAGATAGTAAGTAAGGAGACTCCGTTCTGGTTAAATAAGACCACTTATATCCGCCTAGTAGGGTAGCATAAGAGGCATTAAGCTAGCGGCTCTTAGATAATATAGCTCTTTCGCGCCCTTCTATTTGCTTAGTTTTGTTCTATAGTTCTTTAGGCAGCTCCGTATAGCTCTATCCTTCTATAATAACTGGGGGCACTCTACTTAGGTCTACTATAACAGTTAAAAGATCAATTCTATTGTTAACGTAGTAAAAGTATAAGCGGCTATTAAAGCGCTTTATTTCGGTTGTATGTATAAGCTAAAACGTATCCTTATAGTTTTCGATAGCCCTAAAATAGTAGGAATATATCTATTTCCTAACTTTATTCCTATTGCTATTAAAAAAAAGGTTATAATCTTAAATTACCGCTAGAGAATCCCATTGCCGTCTACCTAAAAGAGCGTTAGATAAGGCGCTAGTAGCTATAAGTTTAACTATAGTAGGGAAGCGGTATAGGATTACGCCGTAAAGATTAGTATATCCGGCTGGCGTATAGGGCGGCGCTTTTAAGTCTTAGTATATATCTACTAGCTCTGCCTAGGTTCCTCCTTCTATAACCTTAAAGTTATTATAATTATCCTAAATACTAATAAACTATAGCAGTATTGTTTGCTAGGTCCTAGTTAAAGGTCCTTTTACTCTATAAGAAAGGTAAGGTATAGTTATATATATATATCCTTTCTTATATAGCTAAGCTACCTAGTCAGTTATATATTTCTCTATATTTTTAGTAGTTTAGTTATAGTCCGAGATTTTATGCATAAATCTATTGCCCTTAGTTAAACCTTATGCTTTAAGATCTGCCTACTATAATTTTAAGTAATAATATATACCGGGTAGGATAATTATATAGTTATCCTTAGTCTTATTATCTAGAGAAACTCTTTTTTAGATTATATTGGCACCGCGTCTACTTTTAAGGAGTAAGGGAATATTAATATTAATATAGCGGAACGTTGTAGAGTCTCCTTTAACTGCGAATTTTATATAATAAGGGTAGGAAATAAGTCGCCACTAATTATTAAGCCTAAGAGCGTAATAGAGACAATAATATTAAGGATCTTATCTTATTAGCTGTTAGTAGAGACCGTAAACTATTATTCTTAACCAGCTATAATTTAGCCGCCTATTAATTAGACGCTAATAATGGCGGTATATATATATATTCCTTATTAATTATTGTTAAGATGCTAAAATCCCACTACTATTTAAACATCTTTAAAATTACGGATCATTTTTACTACTATACTTCTTAGTCTTTTAGTAACATCATCTAATTAAATAAAGCCTCTCTGTTATAGGAAAACCTTAGCGTTAAGTTATAAATAAACTTATATAGTCTTAAGGAATTAGATAGAACTAGAGGTCTATAAGCCTTTCTAAACTAAGAGTATATAGTAGGATCGGTCTTTATAGTGCTAAGGTAGTTATAAGTATAATATATTAAACGGACTCTGTAATATAGTGCGGTATAGTTTAAACCTTTTATCGCTAAACCTATACGTCCTTCTATTACTTAAGTATATATCTAGTAGACCTTATATATCTCTAGATTAAAGCTAGCCGCCCTATACTAGCTGCGTAAGAGCTTTATAACCTCTGTTAGTTTAATTTTAGTAGTTTAATTTAGGGATACCTTAAAATACGCTAGCATATTATCCTTATAGTTACATCCTAGTCTTACACGGAGTACTACTATAGTATTTATAGCCTCCTTAATATACTCTATATTATCTCCCGGCTTAATAATATTCTTATTAAATATTAATTTTACTCCTAGTCCTCCTACTTCTAGGTAAGTAATTGTTAGCCCCATTTTTAGATTCCTTTTTAATGAAGATATTGGCAGCTATAGGGGAGAGCTAATAGGTATTCTAGCTGCAAGAATGCTCTCGTTTATAAATAATAAAGGCGAGATAACTAATATAGGCGATCCTTGTTGGGATGGACTTGGTATAACGCTAACGCCTCCTCCTTAAATAAGTGTTAATGGCTAAAAGGCTAAGGGATTTATTATATTAGAAGCATACCATAAATATATTTATAGTGCGAGAGCTAAGCTCTCTCTTACTTATCTAATTCCGACATTAGTAACTTCTAGTTCTATAGTAGTTGGTCTTCTACTTCTTAGCAGCAGGTCTTTATTTAGAATAAGGAAGCTAGTTAAGTGTCTTCCTAAACTATACTTATTTACTACCTAGTCTAATATTGCCCTTTCTAATATCTTAAGTACGAGTATAAAATCAGTTAGTTATAGTTAAGTAGTGTTCTTAATACTACGTCCTAGATATTCGAGCCTATTAATTAGAGCTTTATTAACTCTTACTATAACCTTAGGAAGTAGGTATATTGCGAGCTTTTAGACGGCGGAGAGGAAGTTATAGGAGACTGCGTATTTTAGCGGTCCGTTAAGAATATCTTATCCCTAGGCCTTTTAGATAGTTTCTTTAGCTTTATTATATTAGTTTCTCTAATCTTTAGCTATTTTGCTAACGTTAGAGATGTTTTTAAAGATTAATATAAATGCGTCCTTTCCTAGAGATGCTTGCAGTCCGTTATCTTGGTTAATAAAATTAACTACTATACTAGCCGTATCTGCGTAGTTTTCTTATAAGAGCAAAATCTCGTTATAGATTTAGATAAGTACTACTTAATGCCGATTAACTATAAAGCCTCTAACTTGCGTTAGTGTGAGAGGGTACAACCTCTCTAAGATGGGAAAGTCACAGTGCTGTCGGTCGGTCGGTCGGTCGGTCGGTCAGTCAGTCAGTCAGTCAGTAAGAAAGAAAGAAAAGAGTGTATTTCCGGTAACTGGTAGGGCCGTAATATGTATATAATTGAAGAAAGAAGGAAGGAAGCCGAAGGCTCTATAAATATAGGAAAATGCCAAGATAGTAGGCGACGTCTAATCTACACCACCACATTAGGACGTTATTAATCTATTACTTAGCTCCTTTATAAAGGACTAGTAGTTTACTAGATAAAGATATAATAAGTATACCATTATTCTTAATTCTACTTAGTTTATACTTTGGCTAATTATAACTATCTCTAAGGTTTATTAAAGGTAAAAAGGTAAAGTTCTAAATAGGGGTTCTTAATCTAAATAGTCTACTAAATTTAGGTAGTGGTGTAGAGTTCTACTAGATCTAATTATTAAATAGACTAATTATAATTTTCTATGCCCGGTATAGAAAATCGCTATTGGCTTAGTGAAGGTAGTAAGCTAAACTAATATCTTTACAGTGAATAATACTAGATAGTTATACGTAAATATTCTTCTGCCCTTACCTTACTATTAATATATATTAGATTCCTAACTAAAAAAGTAAATAAGAATGTGTAATAGAAAGAGCTTTAAGAAATACGGTAAATAAACGGATTGCACGGCTGTTATTTATATCCCCTCCCCCGCCTTAGAACTTAACTATCCCCTAGTTAAATATTTTATACTTAGTTCTGTTAAACAATCTTTCTAAAACGCGCACTTCTTAAACTACGCGGCGTTGCGATACTAGTAAATCTTATATAACGTCTTCTTTAGGTTCTAGCTTTGCTATTATTTCTTATAGCATAGTTCCGCCTAACTAATTGGGCCTGTCCTCTTAGCGGACTTTAAATATTTATCGCTGATAGAACCTCTTTAATCTATTCCCTAGAGTTTAATCGCGGAATAGCGTACCGTTAAGATCCTTAATTAAGTATTATCCTTTATAAGGGTAACTCTTATAAATACGGAACGGGCCCAGCCACTTTAGATCTAATTTGCGACTACTAGAATAGTCTTACTTAAGCTACGTGTTATAAAGTATAATTATATCTCTAACCTTAAATCCGTCCTAGCAAATATGGTGGGTGTTATTAAAGTACTCCTTATTTACTACCCTTAGCCGTCTTATATATACGATAGCCTTTTTTATATCTACGTCTCTTTAGTTAAACAGCTTTATATAAAGTGCTAGTAGCTCTATAGTAGTCTAGACTGTTTGCCAAGGCAGCGTCTACTAAGTAGGTATGTAAAGTTTAATAGGAAGGACATACTTATATCCGCATATAACTCTTACCGGTGTTATTCCCATAGGCCGCTTAATAGTTATCCTATTTACCTATAAAATAGTATAAAGATTGTCTAGCTATAAGCTATCTATCTTTGCTAAAGCGTCTACTATAGGCTTGTAACCTCGCTCTATTAAGCTTTACCGCTATAGGTAATACGCGAAAGCTATAATCCTTTTAATATTGTAGAGCTCCGTTGTTACGGACGCTTTAAGTACAATGTTACGACTACTTAGGGAAGAGTCGGAAGAAGCTAGTTAGTTAATTTAGGCACGGTCCAAAATAGAACCAGTAGAGCTATGTGACGAGGAATAGTAACCGAGGTCACATAATATAATCTATATAATCTATATAATCTATAATAGAGCAAATAGAGCACACGTATATTACGTACAAGAAGGATTTTATAGGAGTACGGTTGTGTATTTAAAGGACTACAGTCCCTACCTAGATAGTTCCTTCCTTATAGTAATTCTCAGAATACAATTAGAGTTAATCTATTAGGCAACNACTCCACCAGTTATTATTACGTTATTAACTTTAACTTGCTTTACCTACACACCTAACCTATTAACGAGCCCACCGTAGTTCTTACTACAAGGTTCCATTACATAATTACTACCTAGTTACGGTAATAAGTATAAAAAGTCGAATAACATACCACCAAAAGCAGCCACTATAACGCTATTAACGGCGGCAACTACTTTAAGGTCAGGAGGGGACACCAGTATAGCGGACACTAACTCTTAATAACCTATAACGGTCGGACAGCTACAAGAAATAGTTGACTAGTTAATAATAAATAATGCGGCGCTGGAAAAAAGGGTTAATAGAATAGGAGCAGTAAAGATTAAGCTACTATTAATTAAGAGGTACTTAGGAGAGAGATTAAGGCTTAAAGGATTTCTTACGCAAATGCACTTTAAAGTTACATAAGAAGGGGTAAAGCTACCAATACCTATGGATCGAATAGCATATGCAGGACTATTCCTATTAGGAAAAGCACTTAAGTAGTTTAAGCCTTACTTTACGGAAATACAGGCAAACAGAATGACGACTACTAATTAGGAAGTGCGATTTATATTCTTAAGCTAGGAAGGATTCGCAGAGCAACTTATATAAATGTTTGGAGACCTAAAGGCGGTAACTACGGCGGAAAGAAAACTCTAAGATATTACGCAACGAACCTCGGCAATTAAGTATACGATATAGTTCCAGACATTAGCAACGTAAGTAGAGTGGAATAATAGGGCGCTTATAGCACAGTATAAATAAAGACTTAAGGCTAAAGTCTAGGACGTAATTATCCCAATAAAAGTTGCGGACACCCTAAGGGAATTAATAGATTAAGCAATTAAATTAATAATTAGATCTACCAAAGGGAACAGGCCAAGAGAGGTTAAGATAGAGTTTTATAGTTATATAAGGCGTAAAGTACGCATCAACTAAAGCTAAGTTAGAAACTATAGTATAGTGCAGAGCTAATAGACCTAAGTGGTACTAAAGAAGCCTATAAGAGATGGAGCAAAAAACTATGGAAACCTAGAGGTTAAGGGTCTAGTAATTATAGGACTAAGGAGCAGAGGCTAAACTAGGGATCTTATTAGCAGAAGACGTTTAGGCGGACTCTATAGCAAAGTTAATAGTTTAAAGACGGAGCTTATATAAATTGCGGAAAATAGGGTTACTTCGCGAGGGATTATAAAGATAGTTAGAGTTACTATATAATAAAGGGAACTAGACTAGCAGGAGACATATATATATAGAGGGATAATAGTGTACTGCGAGGAACAAAAGAGTGTTTAATTAGAAGTTTTGCGTTCTGTTATAACAACGCATACCGAATTTATAAAGACACTAAGTACGGCGTAAGCTATTGGCTATAGGAGCTAAAATCTATAAAGTATAGAGGAACTAATGAACTAGTTCGTAGATCGGACATTAAGGATAATAAATTTAATAAAGGCGAAACATTTTATAACAATGAGACATTAAGGGCCGCTTACTAGGAGCGAGTAGACCTCGGAGATATTATACTAGAGGTAGAGGATGATTCTACTACAGAATAGGGAACATTAGTAGGGATTAAGACCCCACTAGACACAATATCTATTACTTCGCAAGACATAAGAGAAGTAGGATAGCGAACTACTTCGGCACTTGATAAAGGCAAAAGGCTAAAGGCTTAAGATTCTTAAGACAAGATAAGAGACGATTAAGATTCTTAAGATAAGATAAGGTAAGCTTAAGGACCTATAACGGACGATAACCGATGGAGCAGAGTAACGGCTTAGTTTAGTAATATATAAATAAGCTTAGGACGAAGTTTCCTAAAGGCACAAAACTCTTAAGACGAGATGAGTAAGATTTAAGACTCTTAAAATAAGATGAGAACACTAAGTAAGCCTAGTTAGACTAAGGTAGGAGTAAAGCTTAAGTTAGAAGCAAGCTCGGGATTAAGAATCTAAAAGGGTCAAGAATTTGGAGTACGAATAAAACCCACAAATAAGAGGCAAGAGGCTTCTTTATAGATTAGAGAATCTATAGTATAAATAGTAACTAAACTAGGAGACAGGTATATAGACCTAAAGGACTTACTAGGGGAATATAGTATTTAGCCTAAAGATTGGAAGACTGATACCAAGATTAAGAAGCAAGAGAACTTTAAGGATTTATCTACGAGACGCAAACTAAAGGAAACTATAAAAGAATTTAGATAAAGAATTATTGTATAGCAAGAACAGAAACTAGACAAGAGATCTAGCATATTGGGACGTATAAGGGACAGAGCACTAGTACAAAGAATTACTAATAGGCTAAGAATAGGCACACTAAGAGCTAAGTGGCTTACTGAACTGGAAAACGAAGAGGATTTAGGGATTCTAACTAGGTTCAAGGAACAATATATAAAAGGCTATTACAACGCAGTAATAAGAAGATACTTCCTTACGAATAAGCCGTATACACTCTAGCAGTTATACTAAAGATAGTATAGGTAAAGGCATAATAATAAGTAGGAAGATTTCTATATATAGTTAGATAAAAAAGTTATTTAAGACTACCCAATTATGGAAAAAGCGATAAGTTATATTAAGGGAGCAATAATTATAACATTAAAAAATCTAGAGGAGCGTTTAGAGGACTGGAGAAGCAAAAGATATATCTTAGTACCTGTAAATAAAGTCATAACGTTCAGATTAACACGATAGAGGTTTAAACTTAAAGATAAAGATAAGCCAAGAGTTAACCTAAAGCACCTAGCACACTATACGTTATTATAGATTGCATGTATAGACGGTATATATAAAATATATAAAAATCTAAAAGAAAAGTATCGGAAATACCTTGTAAGGATATATTAGATAATAGATAAGCAATAATACAGGAATGCTAAGTATATACACGGATAGCATCTAGCAGAAGTCTAAGAGGAAGGAGACTTAATACTTTAGCTAGGAAGATTCCTTACAAAAGAATACCTAGACGGATAATAGTAGTAGGAGTGCCTAGAGAATACGTATCTATAGTATATTAAAGATAAAAAACAAACTAGGTATTAGCCTAAGTTAGACTAAGTATAAATAGGATTAAGCAGCTAATAGTTAGAAAAAGTAGAGGCCTATAAGACTAGAGGGAGCCAGTAATAGAGCCTTAGACCCTTAAAGGAATTTAAGGACAATACCTAAATTTATAAGTTAAATAGCAAGATCAGCAGTTTAAAGTATTAATAAATAGTAGAGCAATAAGGAACCACATCTTACTAGCAGTAGTTAAGAGAATGGGATTACTACATAGAAAGAAGGAGTATCCTTACCTATTAGTAACAATTTTAGGAGACCTAATAGCCTATAGAGGAGGCATTATTAATTTTAAAATAGGACCTATTTAGCTAACCATTAAAGGGAAATAAATTAAGATGTCTTTTAATATATTACCATTAGGAAATAATAAGGCAGTATTAGAAATNCCTTAGTTATAGGAATATAATCCAAGGATTAATTAGGTTATAGGTTAGGTTAATATTAGGGATACTTAACGCCGTAAGATATAATAATAAGCCAAGTTAGTATAATACTAAGAAGGAGCGACCTATAAAGAAACAGAAAATAAACTAAGTTATATACTAAAGAGATACTATAAGTATAGTAAGAAACTATAGTTACTAAAGAGTAAGAAGCTGTTAGAGTATATAGTATAGGACTATAAGATAGAATTAGAACTAGGAATAAGTCTAAAGTTCTTTCCNATCTATAAGCTTACTAAAAAAGAAGGGAGAGTATTAAAGGAGTTTATCTAGGAAAATCTATAAAAGGGATATATTAGACCATTATAGTTATTAGTGGGTTATCCAGTACTATTTATACTAAAGAAGAATAGTAAACTAAGGCTATATATTAACTATAGATAGTTAAACAGCATTACTAGGAAGGATAGGTATCTTTTACCCCTAATTAGCGAAATCTAAGACAGGATAGGTAATGCGNAAATCTTTATAAAGATANATCNNAGATAGGCNTACNANNAGATTAGAATTAAGGAAGGCGATAAATAGAAGGTAGCCTTTAGGTTAAAGGAAGGACTATATAAACTATTAGTTATGCAATTCGGGCTTATAAACGTACTAGTAATATTTTAGAAGCGAATTAATAATATATTAAGAGAACACTTAGATGAGTTTATTATAGCTTATCTTAATAATATTATTATCTACTTAATAACCAAGGAAGAATATAAGGAATACGTTAAATGGGTTTTAAAGAGACTATAAGAAGAACAAATGCTAGTAGTAATTAAGAAATATAAGTTCTTTCCTAGGAAGACCGATTTTGTTAGATTTATTATTAAACTAGGCTAACTTAGCATAGATCTAAAGAAGATTAAGGCTATAGTGAATTAGTAAGAACTAGAGAACGTTATATAGTTAAGATTATTCCTAGGGTTTTATAATTACTATAGAAGGTTTATAGCACAGTAGTTAAAGGATATTAAGCTATTTATATAATTAATAAAGAAAGAAGAACTATGGGTATAGGGAGAGAAATAAAGGGAACTCTTTAAAAAAGTTAAAGAGTTGTTTACTTAGGAGCTAGTTTTTAAAATCTATTAACTAGGACTAAAGACAGTTATAGAAACGGATGCATTAGACTATATACTAGGGGCATACTTTATATAAAGGCATTAAGATAGATAGCACCTAGTAGCATACTATAGTTAGAAAATAACACTACTAGAGTTAAACTATAATATTTATAACAAGAAGTTACTAGGTATAGTTATAGTATTAAAGGAATAGAGAGTATTCTTATAGGGTATAGAGAAACTATTTATAGTTAAAATAGATTATAAGAACCTAATAGGATTCCTAATAACGAAGGAACTTAACCAAAGATAGGTTAAATGGGCAGAAATGCTTATAGAATACCATTTCAAGATTTAGTATACTAAGGGCACAGATAACATAAGGGCAGATACTCTAAGTTAAAAAGCTGAACTATAGAATAATAAAAAGCTATTAGGGGCTTTACTACAAAAAGATACAGATAGATTAATTAGGTATAATTACCTAAAAATTATAGCAACCTAGGAAGAATTAAAAAGAGTTTATAAGTTACTAGAAAGCTTTTAAGCATAAAGAATTCTAAAAGAGTAGCTAGAAGATCTATAGACGGATATATATAAGCATTAAGAAGCTAAGTATATCCCAAGAAGCATAGCAGAGCATTTTATAGAAGATTTCTATAAGGGATTAACTTAAGGATATAATAGAGCTATAGGCTTAGTGTTAAGACTCTAGGAGGAGTATATTATTAACAAAATCTAGGAACTAGCGTAAAAGGTTATAAAGGAATATTTAGATTACTAAAGGAATAAACTAATAAGGTATAAGCCATATAGAGGGCTATAACCTATTAAAACACTAGAGAGACTATAGGAGGTTATATTATAGGACTTTATTATAAAGTTACTAAAATTAAGAGATCCTATTACCGGATAAGATTATAACGCGATCTTAGTAATAATAAATAAGCTTATAAAGTGGGGATACTTTATAGCATATATAGAAGAAATATTAGCAGAAGATGTCGCTAGAATCTATATTAAAGAAGTATTTATAAGGTATAGAGCACTAAGCAAGATTATATTAGATAGAGATTTAAGATTTATAGCAGTATTTTAGAAGGTATTCTTAGCGGAGTAAGGAGTTAGAGTAGTAACTTTTACTATATATTATCTATAGACAGACGGTTAAACGGAAAGATTAAATTAGACGTTAGAGCAGTATCTAAGACATTATATTAATTATATATAGAATAATTAGGTATTATTATTACTAGTTATATAGTTTATATATAATATAACACCTTAAAAAGGAATAGGTATATTACTATTTAAGGCAAATTATAGGTATAAACTAAGAATATTATTGTTACTATAGTAAGTAAAGAAAACAAGTAGTATAGCTAAAGAAAGAATAAAGACGTTAATAAATCTTTATATAGACCTTATAGAATTAATAAAGGAAGTATAAAAGAGAATAAAAAAGTACTATAATACTAAGAGATCTAAGGGACCAGATCTTAAGGAAGGAGATAAAGTATAGCTACTATACAAAAATTTTAAGAGTTAACGACTAAGTAAGAAGTTAGACTATATTAGACTAGGACCTTTTAAAATTACATAAAGGATTTTACTAGTTACATTTAGGTTAGACCTACTAGCTAAGATAAAGATCTACCCTATATAGTATATTGTAATGCTAGAGCTAGCATACAGAAATATTAAGCCACTAGTCTATAAGGCAGACACGTATAAAGAATAAGAAGAAGATAAATAGTAAGTTTTGAAGATTATTAGTTATAAGGATATCGACGATAAAATATAGTATAAGGTAAAGTAAATAGGCTATACTAAGACTACCTAGAAACTACTAGAGAATTTAAAAAACGCTATAAGAAAGGTATAGGAGTATTAAAAGAGATTAGGTTAGGTAGTATTAATAAAAAAGGATTGCTAAAGAACGAGTTACCTAAGGGGGACCTAAGAAGAGTAGTTGCCAAACTACTTAGATCTATTTCCTTCTCTATTAGAAGAAAATCCGTTCTTTTATTGCTAAGTTCCTATAAACCCTATTTTATAAGTTTTTACTCCTTAAAACGACCCTTTTTATAGACCTTCTTAAGACGGATTAACTAAGCGGACGCCGCAAGATAAGACTTAAGGGCCCGTTGCTAAGCATTGGCAGCCTCCCGTTTAGCATTATAAGAACGGCGTAACTCCACCAAGGTAACAGACAGTTTATTATCTAGCCGCGCAGCAGTAGATTAAATATAAGACATTAAGATAAATCGGTTAGGGAACTAGACGACTATTAAGAGTAATAGGTCGCGTATACTTAGTATTAGAGACAAAGCAAACATTATAGGACGAATAAATATTCGCTTTAGTGCACTCTAAATAAAAGGACGGTTATTGCGAAGATGGACTCGCCAACGTAATATAAACTAACCCCTCTTTTAAACAGCGAGAATACGGAGACGGTATAATCTCACTAAGAGATAGTATTATAGCAATAGTGCGAGCACGACAAACAGTTAAGGAAGAAGAAATTGCTTTAGGTATAATAAACAATAATATTAACTAAATTAATTAGACGGATATTATACCTCTAGTAAACGACTTAGAGATATTTAGGATCTTTAAGGACAAAGATAAAGAGGAGGGAGATGGTATTATAGACGCTTTAAGTACAATATTATAACTACTTAGGGAAGAGTTAAAAGAAGCTAGTTAGTTAATTTAGGTATAGTCTAGAATAGAACCAGTAGAGCTATATAACGAGGAATAGTAACTAAGGTTATATAATGTAATCTATATAATCTGTATAATCTATATAATTTATAATAAAGTAGATAGAGCATACGTATATTATATATAAGAAGGATTTTATAGGAGTACAGTTGTGTATTTAAAGGACTATAGTCCCTACCTAGATAGTTCCTTCCTTATAGTAATTCTCAGAATATAATTAAAGTTAATCTGTTAGGCAACCACTCCACTAGTTGTCATTACGTTATTAACTTTAACTTGCTTTACCTATACACCTAGCCCATTAATAAGCCTACCGTAGTTCTTGCTATAAGGTTCCGTTACATCCGTAAGCGCAGCGGTTATATTAGCATTTTCTCCACCACTATCTATAGAAAGCTGTCTAAATACTCCCTATCTGCAGATAATATCTTTATAGAGGAACTTCGCTATGCTTTTTACATCCTTTTTCTAAAGGGCTTACGCTTCTACCTATCTAGATATATATTTTTAATTAATAGCTA
This sequence comes from Cenococcum geophilum 1.58, assembly GCF_001692895.1. Lineage (NCBI taxonomy): Eukaryota > Fungi > Ascomycota > Dothideomycetes > Gloniales > Gloniaceae > Cenococcum > Cenococcum geophilum. The sequence continues at coordinate 130,584 of NW_027137630.1, forward strand.
GGTATTGAAATTTAAGATAGGTTATTAGCATAAACGTAATATTTACTGTTACTCGTTGCTATAAAGTAAACTCCTATATAGGGTATATTGCTTCTTCTTCCTATCTTAACTACCGTCCCTAGCATTATAGGTATAACTTAATATGCTATAATATCTGATCCTATAGTCCTAGCTACTAATATTAATTTAAGACTCTCTAATACATCCCTTTTTATTTATAATATCTACTTTGATTATAAAGGCTCTTAATAATCTCTTGCTGAGTATTCTCGTTATTAATTACCCTCCGCATTAGTATATTTTTTAACTGTTAGCAAAAGAGCTGTTAATTACACAATAGGAACTTTAGTGCATACTATTTAAATCTTTTAAATTTCTTAGTATTTATTCCTTCTGGACGTTATAAGGTCACTAGTTACTTTATAATCTTTCAAGATTCCTTTAAATATAAGTCCTCTAGTAGTAAACCTACCTCTATTTTAACTAGGTTAGCTATATATTCTAAGGCACTTAGCTTATAGTTAATAAATTCTTTAATATCCTTAGTTGGGTTGTTAGGCCGTTCTCTATTTAGTAGTTATTATAATAGTCTATTAGTTAGGCTATTCTTCTTCCCTAGTATATATTTAACATTAAAGTCCCATAGCTGAATCTATGCTAGCTATTATATTATTAAGGCTCCTGGTAAATTGGTAGCAGTATAATTTAGCTATATAATTAAGGTATTTATATCTATCTTAACCGTAAAGCGGACGCCGTATAGGTATACTTAACACTTCTTTAATATATATAGTAATGCTTAATATTTAAGCTTTCCTGAATTATACTTCTACTCCGCTTAAGATTAAATACCACTCTTATATTAATATAGGTAGTGATAACCTTATATATCCAGTTAGATAAAACCGCATCCCTATCTATTCTTACATCTGTTAATAGCGAGAATAATTAGCCCAGCCCCCTTACTATAATCCAGTTAAACTAATACGGGTATAGTAGTGATTATATACTTTAAAGTCTCTATAGCGGCTATCTACTCTATACCCTATATAAATAGAACGTTTACTTACAGCAGCCGGAAGATTGGCTCTGCCTTTATTGCAAAGTCTTTTACCTATATTTAGTAATATATAACAACTTCTAGAAATGCTTAGGTAGACGTAATGTTTTTATAGTTTCTCCAGTAAATAATCTTCACAACTTTTAACTCTTCTAGATATTGTCCCTTTCTATTATAGCGGTAACTAACTACTATAATCTCGTCCTTGCAGAAATAAGACTTTGCGCTTAAGATTATACACCTAGCTTATTCCAAATCTATAAGTACTCCGTTTAGCTATATAATATATTTTAGGATATATCTGCGTACGCCTAGAAGGCTTTCTTCTCTATTATACATTATCTGTAGTCCTTTTACTGTAATATTATCTAGAAACGGCAAGGTATAGTATAGGATGTATTGCTCTAGAATCTTAGTAATTATTCTTATAAACTAGGCTACTAAATTTATTCCTTCTATAGGTACCATCATTTATTATAGAAGTCCTAGAGGTATTATAAAGGCTATTAGGTTCCTGCTTTCTATATCTAGCTTTAATTAGTTATATTTAGAGAAGAAGTCCACTAAAGATATAACCTTATACCCCATAAACTCCTTAAAAAACTCATTAGTATATAGCGGCAGATTTACGTCCCTAATAGTCACTCGGTTAATATTTATCGCCGCGTTAATTAGCCGGTACTTCTTATGTTCCTTTTTGCTTATAAGAAACTATAAATTTCTATATAGGCTTTCGCAATATTATAGAGTCCCTTAAGTTAGTCGTTCTTATAATATATTTATTACTTCCCCTTATAGGGCCCTTAGTATAGGAAAGTTTAGTACTTATTATACTTTATATAGGATAGTCTTAATCTTTAATAGTAGAGTTACGTCTCTGCTAACACGGCCTATCTTAGAGAACTTCTATGCTAGAGCCTCTTCTCGGTTAAACAATATAGCCTTAAATATTTCTTATTCTCTTAGCTGGAGGTCTCCTACAATTATACGCTTTAATTATTCTAGCCTTAGTTATGCACTATAGGCCAGCTTAGTATGCTATAGCTTAAGGAAATAATTATATAGACTAAGGGGCAACCCTTAAATAGACGCCTTTTGCCGACGCAAGGCTACCTCTCGCCACTCTATTATACCTTCTATAACTATTCTATCTAGTGCTAACGAATTAACTAGGCGGACTTTCTCTGCCTTTTGTTTATATACAGTTGCTATTCTTATAGTATTCTATTAGGCTTTACTCTAGTAGCCTTCTATTTATATTATAAATAGATCTATTATCTTTAATATTTAATATATAAAGGATCTAGCCTTTGCTTTAAATACTAGCTTCTACCTTCCTCCTAAGTGCTTCTTTAGGACTTCCTTTAATGTTTTACTGTTAAGCTCTCTCTATCTAGCGTTATGCTCTTCTTTCCGTTAATGGCCCTATTTAGCAGATATCTAAAATAGCAAACGTCCTTATTAAAGTCATACCTTATTTCCCTCCTTTCCGTCCTCCTTATCCTAATACACTAGGTTACAAGTAACCCTAGATATAATCCTAGCGGTTATACTGGTTACACGTTTCCCAAACTACTACCTATACTAATTTCTTTATCTAGTCTAAGGAACATTGCGTCCTTATAGAATATTAAAAACCTTATTCCAACTCTACTATCTTTTAATTAAATAATATAAGATACCTGGCCTATTACGGTTCGCTATATTGCCAGTCTAGCCTTTACCAACTATGGCTTACTAAGTATTACCTTGTATAACATTTCTCCTACAGTAATAAAAGTCGTAGATATTAAGACGTCCTCTATAACTATAGGGGCTGTATATACTAATTTAATAAACTTAAACTAAGTCCTATTTGCAAATATTAGATATACGCCCTATAACTATAGGGGTAGACTTAATATTAGTAAGCCGTGTTATAGAGCCACACTTTCCTTAATAAGGTTAAGCTCCGCTCTAGAGTTAATTAAATACTTAACCCTTTTATCTCCTATCTGTGCTTTTACCTTTAGATATTATTATTAAAACTAGGTGAATTCTGCTTCCCATTTAATCTAGTTTACCTTCGCAGTTATTAGGCTAGCTTAATTAGCATTAAACGTTAGGTATACTAACGATATAGATGCCTTAACGCCCTCTTGCTTTTATTGGTAAGGCTTTATAAGAGGTAGCGGGAGAGGCTTAAAGAATAACCTTATAACTTTAGGCATATATATAAGGCAGTCACTAATAGTAACTTTAATAGTTTTTAATAAGATCTTATCCGCTATTATAGTTAGGCTTAAAATGTTCCCTTTTAGTATATCTATTATTCTAACTAGCTTTAGTCGCAATGCTTTAGCAGTCGCGGTCGCTTCCGTTCCTTACTCTACTTCTTTTTTTTAGCTATTTAGCATAGTCCATTTTATTAGTCTCCTTATTATTTACTAGTAATTAGAGAGCCTACCGCTATAGTTATAGTGCAATTTAGATATATCCTCTTAGTTATATATTTTAAACTATTGCCGGTTATAAACTAGTCGGTTTTAGAGGTGGTTTTATTACTTTTATATCTCCTCTTAGCTTCTTAAGATCGTATAACCATATTATAGGCAGCAACTAGGTTACTGCTCTAACTAGATTAATATATACTAACTCTACTTAATATATATCTTCCTAGGACTCGCCGAGCTCTTTTTTACTTTTAGCGCTATTGCTTTCTATAAGCTCTACTAAGGACGTATTTAGTTAGATGCCTGTCGCCGTTATATTGGGATTAATATTTGCATTTTGCCTTAGCTAGTCTTTAAGGAACTAAATTTAATTATTGCTTAGTAAATACGGGAGTGGATTTCTTAAGTGCTAACGTGTTTTAGTACAGATTTAGTTATTCTTATTTATATGCAAAAACCCCTAGCTAACTAGTTCTTAGAGCTCTAAATATTAGTTAATAAAATAATAAGGGTCTCTATATCTATAATATGTCTTAGCTTATACCTAGTATATACTAAAGTTTCTTAGTCCTCTATACCTTCTTAGGCCTAGCTTATATTGCTCTTATAGCGCCCCCTTATAAGACGGCAGCAGTCTATTATTATTTATTACCGGTTATATACCTACTTATTTTTAACGCATTAACGCCTTATTTAGGAGCTGTATATACTATATCGGGTCTTAGTAAATCCTATTAAGGAACGTTATTAAAGATATAACGTTTACTAATTTAACCGTCCTAAGATTAAGCTTCTAGAGTTAACTAGTAAGGTTCTCCAGCTTAGGGTCTATCTCTTAGGTTGTTTAACGGGCACTTACTAACTTATTTAGCTAAGAGACTATAGGCGGCCGAAGAGTAGCATCTCTCTAGTTTAATATAGCCGGCTACTACTTACGGAATTATTTAACCAGCTAATAGAGACCTTGCTCCTTAGGGTTTATTATTAATAAGCGGTCTATACCCTTATGCGAATTAAGCCTATTTTCTATAGCCCTCCCTAGCAGGTAGAAGTTAAAAGACTTTTATCTATCTAGGTTAGCTTCTGTCTTAGTAATAGTATATCTTTAATATTTAAATAAAAGTCCTTTTACAAACCAGTATCCTTATTTACGGTTTTCTAAATTGCTAGCTTTAGTAACCTTCTAGGAAATTAGTGTAAATTATTTATAGTACTTGCGTATATTACTAGGCGGGTTATTTCTATACTGCAGTATATACGCTTCTAAGAATTCTACTATCTTAACTTATTAAAAGTAGTTACTTCCTTAGTAGTCTGTCCGAAGCTTTCCTATAAGTTCCGTCTATCTACTAATAATAAACTTAGGCAGACTTTAGATCTAGGTCCCTATCTAATAGTTATAATATTCCGGAAGTTATTAATACTTCTTATTATTTATAACACAGTGCTGAATGTATAGTCGCTTATACTGTTTAATAAATTACAATATATTTTGTCCCGTTAAGTAAGGAGTCCCTAGAGTCCCTAGAGCTAGTATAGGCTAGGCTATAATATATACCTTATCTTATTCTATTAGTGGTTTATTATAAGGTAATAGACTAGTAGTTTCTTCTAGGATAGGTAAGTTAACCTCCTAGTTTTTATCCTCTTTTTACTAAAGGTTATCGGTTCTAGACGTTATAGGAGTTAGGTCTAGTACCGCATCCTCTAAGTTAGGAAAACTTTGTAGGTTAATAGGCTGCCTATTTCCTTCTCCACCGTTATTATAAAATAGGCCTAGCATCCCTAGTATTCCCTTTATCGGTCCTATCGCTATTGCTCTTATAAATTTAAGGGAGGCTTATATAAATGCTAGAAGAATTATATAAACTGTTATAAATATAGTAAATAAAAAATTAAAGACTTCTTTCTGCTGGTCCTAATGCATCCTAACCCTCTCTTTTATCCTCCGTCCTACTATACCCTATACTCGCATTCCCACTCCTAGTCGTCTATTCCGTCTACTATAGGTCTTAAATAACAATCTTTAAAAGTGTTATTAACTTATCTTAATAATAGTAATGCCTGCGCGTACGTTGCTAATAGTTCCGTGCTTAATTTCCGCACCTATTAGTGACTTAACAACTTTTAGTAATGGTGACTTAACAGTTTTCGGTCCTTTTATGGCTGTAGCACGTTCCTATACGTCTCCTATATATATAGCACTAGACTTCTAATCTAAAGAGCTTGCTGTTGTCCCTATATGGAATGCCATAAAGTATATAGGAGGGAAGGTCTCTCTCTAGACAAGAAGTCACGGTGCTGTCGGTCTGTTAGTCGGTCGTAGTTAGTTAGTAGAAATTAGTAGAAAAGCAGTCCATAAGAAGAGAAGAAAAGAGTGTATTTAATCTGTCTGTCGAGCTTATCTAAGTTGTTAGAAACTCTAGGGCTATAGACTAATCTATATATTTACAGAAGGCCTATACACTCCCTAGACTATACCTAATCTAAATATTAAATCCAGTGGGCTAATTTACCCCACTATAATAGTATAAGCTTAGATAAGTAGAATACGACTAGGTAAAGGAGACCGTCATTACCTATCTAGAAAAGGACGCCTACATTAACATAGTCTAAGGAGTTAGTTTAAGATAAAGTTATTATCCTAGTGTAAAGTAAGCTAGAATAGGTGCTTTAGTGAAGGTATTTTTAAGGTCTTAGAACGCCTTCTCGCATTTAGGCGTTTAGGTAAAGCCTAGGTACGTTTTTCTTCCTTTTATAGAAAGACCCTTTATTTACATTATTACTATAAGTAGTACTACTACGCCTAAGAAGTTATATATAAATTTTTAATAGAAGTTAGTAAAACTAAAAAAGGCTTATATATCCTTAATGCAGTTAGAGGCTTACTATTTAGTAATTATATATACTTTCTTAGGGTCTATACAGACACGCTTAATAGTAATAATTAGTTTAAGATATTTTATTTCTATAACTAAGAATTCGCATTTCTTTAAATTAATATAAAGTCCTATATCCTTAAGGCGCTGTAGAACCTTTTAAACGTATTTAGTATACTTAAAAGGGTTATTATTATAAATAAGTATGTCGTCTAGGTACGTAGAGTAGAAGTTATTAAGGTAGTTCTATAAGGCGTTATTAATATAGCTTTAAAAGGTGCTTGGGCTGTTATATATGCTAAAGAGTATAACGGTATATTTAAATTGGCCGAAGCGTAATACAAATACGGTTTTTTATTTATTACCTTCCTATATTTAGAGATAGTTAAAGGCGGCAATAATATTAAGTTTAGTATAGATTTTAGCTTAACTAAGCCGCTTAAGGGTCTTACGTATAAGCAGTACTAAGTATTAGTTTTTAATCGTAATAGCATTAAATCCTCTATAGTTAACATAGAATTAAATACCTCCTTTTAGTTTCTTAGCAAAAAAAATAGGAGTAGCTGCTAGTAACATGCTAGGACGAATAAATCCTTTAGTAAGGTGCTTATTAATATACTTTTTTATAACTAAAAGTTTATCTTTTAATATTAGGTAGGGTCTCTTATAAGGTAGCATTTTTCCTTATTTAATATTAATAGTATAGTTATTAGGTCGATATAGGGGGAGTATATTTACGCCCTTTTGCAAGTATATATTGGTAAAGTTATAGTACCTCTTAAGGAGGAGCTTGCGGAGTTCTTTATTAGTAAGTCCTTTTTTAAGCTTTATAAACTTCTTAAAGTCTAAAGGTAAAAGTCTATAGAGTTTTATAGGGGCGTTATCTTCTAAAAGGTTAATTATATCTATCCTATTACTATAGAGGACGTAGTCCTATTCTTTATTAAGCTTATATAGTCGTAATTAGGAAGCTATAGCGACGGTTTAGCCTTTCCTACGTACTATATAGTAGAAGGCTAGGGCATTTATATAGTAGTAGTTAGTTATAGGTAGGGTAATAAGGGGTTCTATAGGTTAATATCCTAAGAAGTAAATAGAGGCGGCTAGGCTATACCCTAGGCAAGTCTCTCTACAGTATTTAGAGTTAAAGGTTACTTCTCTCTTCTTCTAGTTAATAGTAGGGTTATATTATTTAAGTTAATTTATTTTAAGAATAATAGGGTAGTTAGTAAGTAGTATAATATAGGCCTAGAGTTCTTCCTAATGCCTATTTATATCTAAGTAGAGTTATACTATATAAGTAATCTTTTATATAGTATAACTACTATTAGCAAGTTATAGGGCGCGGGCTTTAGTAAGGGGTAAGGTAGGTAGGTTATAAGTATATATAAATTAGGTATCTATAAATTTATTAATAGCTTCGCAATTAATTATAGAACAGCTTTTATAATTTTTTTTTTTGCAGTAGTTCCTATTATAGGTAAAACTATCTATTTCCGTCTATTTATCTTTACTAAGTTATTTATTAAATAAGCCAATATATAGATCCCTCCGTCATTAGGGTGTCCTAACCTATAACTTAGAGCTAGGACTTAGCGTTTTTCGCTTTTATATCCAACTCTACTACTATTACTACGTCTTTATTTTATATAGTAGTAGTATATAATAATATATTTAGTATTTGGGGTATTAGGCTAGGTATTAGGCGGCGGCTACTAAACCTAGCTATTAGGTAGTTTAGGTTATCGTAATAGTAGCCTTTTTAACAGCATTTATAGCAGTGTTCTAGTTTCTAGAGTAGCTTATACTCTCTATTTAAGAGTTTTTGTAGGAAGGTTAGTATAGAGAAACCAATATTAGCTCTAGTAGCACTTAAGGTAGTAGGCGTTAGTGGCTTAGTATATAGGTTTAATAGGTCTAGGAGGCTTTTATAAAGAGGTCTTTAGGTAAAGGTTAGTAGTAGTAATCTAATTTAGTTGTTGTTTAATCTTCTATAGAGCTACTATTATATTATAAATATCATTATAGTTATAACTAGCGGCTGCGTAACTAAGGCAATAAGTAACTTTTTTAAGATGGTCCTTTTAGTCTTTGGTATTATCTTAGGCGAGGGCTTTAGTATATTCCTAGAATTTAATATAAAATTTATTAAATAATTTAGTAGAGTTTATTTTTAGGGTACGTAGTTTAGCTTAGCTAGTGGCTAATTGGTTATAGTTATAGTATATTAGGTTAAGATTATTAAGAACTTTTTAGTAGGACTGCTACTTCTAGGGGCTATTAGTCTCCTATTAGGTAAAGAGTCTGTTAAATAGTATACCCTTTATTTACCCAATAATGTAACCAATCTTAGTATCTTCTATAGGAAAAAGGTAGGCGCTCTAGGTTAGTTTTTTACGGATTTGCATCTTCTAATAGCTATATTTCTTGCGGTCTCCCTAGAAGACTAAGGGATTAGGGTAACGTATATTAGACCCTATAGTAGCAGCTTAGGTTTAATTATTATAGCTTTTATTATTACTGCTTTAGTAGGGATTTCTATTAGGTAAGGCTGCTTAGCGCTAACCCTTTATTAAGTATTAAGTAGGTAAAGTTACTAGGGGCGTAGAGACTTAGGTAGCGTTATATGCAGTAAAGAGGTGTCTAGCGTTATTATAAATATGCTCATTAAGCTAAGATTATAGGTATTTAATTATACCGTCTTTTTTAGTAACCGTAGTAATAAGTGTAATCTTAGCCTTCTTTAACCGTTAAACGTCGCGTTTAGATATAGGGAGGTTATCTTTAGTCTCTTAGCGTATATTGTTAGCGAGCGCCTTATAAGCTTATAGGTCTTAAATAATATCGCGATCTTAGGCAGTACGCATTTTAGCTTATATAAGCTTTAGGTAGTAGTTCTATAAAAGGCAATAGTATTTATTAAGTTCTTATGCTACCTTTTTTATAAACGTCTTAGTGTCTTCTATTTTAATTTTAATAGGTAATAGCTCTTCCGCTTACTTATTTGTAGTTATATAGTTAATAAAGGATAAGACATTATCGATATCTACCTTATTAAGGCCGTTGTAATCTTTTAAGCCACTAGGCTTCCCCTTAGGGGTTAAGGCTAGGGCTAATAAGTTAAATTCTCCTAGGGTTAATTAGCGGCGTAGGTTAAGTATAGGTATTAAATTGTTCTTTAGGTTTAATATAGTAGCTAGTAAGGAATATTATCTTACTATTATGGGTTCCTTAGAAGTATAGAGTAGAGTAACTTATAGACACGCTGCTTTTAGCAGCGCCTACAGTATTATAAAGACGTAGAATTGGTCGTAGGCTAAATATTAGTAGTAAAAAAAGGCGCAACGTAATATTATAGGACGGGGGTAGTGGTTTTAGAGCGTATGTATTTAAGGAGTCTATAAGATATTACGCAATTAATTATAAGGGTTAAGGGCGTAAGGAGGTAATATACCTACGCGTAGCTAATATAAGCTATACGTAAGGTGTATGTAAGAGTACGGGGTTCTCCTATAGAGGCCCCCACGGTAGGGTTCCGTGACAGCATTAGATGGAAATGCTTACCTATACTATATACTAACTCCTTAGGGAAAAGAATCCTATACTTAGTAGGTTAGGGCGCTTCGCCGACTAGTTTATAAAATAGGGAACACTATACTTATTACAAAAACTAGCTTTAGTAAAAGTATTATATTCTATACTTTCTTAGTCTTAACTAGCTAGATTATAATACAGCTTATCCTATTAGGTAAGCTAGGGGAGAAATAGGTTAAGTTAATTTATTAATACCCTAGTATAAACCTATATTTAATATTAGCGGATATAAAATTCTAGAACCCTTAACTGCTTAAGGATATTAAGAACGGTGTATATACCTATATACTACTTAGACTAGAGTAAGCTATATCTTCTAAATTTTAGAAGATTCTATAGGATCTATCCTTCTAGTATTAAGTTGGACTAGTAGCTATTAATAAGTATTATATACTCTACTAGTAGAAAGAGTTTTAGAGCAACTTTATTTTAATTTATAAGCTACGCCGATCTCTCCTATTAAGTATTATTTTCTTTAGCTGCTCTATAACTATAGATATTAAAATAGAGTAAGTAGTAAAAAAAATTGTAGGTTTTAGCTAGAGGGAACCAAACTGGGTATATTAGAGATTATTTATACATTAATTAACTAACCGGATATCTTAATTTATATATTTCTAATACTAAAAGGAAAGATAAACTGCTATAAGCAGTTATACTTCTTACTTAACTAAGCAGTTAAGTCTTTAGGCGGTAGCTTAACCCCTTAAAAAATTCTAAAAATAATTATATTTCTTAACGGTAGAAGACGTATTGTAATAGTCTTTTAGTACCTTAAGGAGTCTCTTATCTAGAAGGGCTATATAGCGCGTCTTATAAACCTATAACGGGACTAGCCCAGTTATAGTAGGAATGTCTTAGTGAAACACTTAATAGATAAATTCCGACGCTTTAATCAAATTTTATTAAAGTTTATTAAAGACCGCATACGTATATACGCACGCATTGACCACTAAGCCACTAACTATTTAATTATACGATTCTCTTATTATTCCTCTCTCTTCTTTACGCAACGTCTTGTTCTTAGCGAGAGCTATATACCCTTAGATTTAGATAGAATTTATATTATTCCTTTAAATCTTCCCTAAAGCCTCTTCGCGCCTATTACGGTACTATAACACGTAACCTAGACAGGGAGCCTAGTCAGGGGTTCGGTTAAGGACTTAGCGTTATAACGCGTATATATTGCGCCTTTACCTCCTATATATACCTCTCCTCTTCTCCTTAGCTTAGTATCTTGGTAATATAGTATTCTATAAGCTTCGGTTTAGAGGCATTTATATAAGCCGTAACATTATACTAAGCTTACCCTATATTGCCTGGGAAGGCCTTAATAATATCCTACCCTAAAAGAAACTTCGTCTGCAACGACGCGTTAATACGCTATACTTAGATACCAAAACAACTCTATATTACCTAGGAAGGCCTAGATAATATCCCACCTTATAAGCTAGATAGGACTAGACCTATACCCCCAGAATTAAAACTAAAGCATATAATATTAATAAACCCTAAAAAGCTAACAATGACACCTAAAGCTAGCTTATTTAAAAGAGCTACCTCTACCTAAGAGGAACCTAAGATCCAATTAGGATTAGAAATTAAAGATAATAATAACGTCGTAGACATACGTAAGCAGATTCGCGCCCTTATAGCCAACTAGGAAGCTAATTGTCTAAAGGTAAGAAATATATAAGAGACTCTATAAGAGATCCTAGAAAGCCTTACAGCCCTATAAAATAGCCCGACTTCCTCTTCTTAAAGCCCTAGCTAACCTATTTACTCTACTAAGTATAATATACTAGGGAGTACGGATATAATAATAAAGTAATTAAAGTCCGTTAAGCTCCTTAACCCCCTACTACTAGCTAATAGGATAAACCCTACCTTTAAGAATTAGAGGATTTAAGTACAAGGAAAGTTCTATATTAATTATAACTATTTTCTTTCTAAAGAAGCCAAAATGCTCTACCTCTTTAGTTAAACCACTAGGGACGCCCAACGGCACCTTTAAGCTAAGTTTAAGGACAATTCCCCTGTCCAATTTATATCTGTTAATAAGATAATATAGCACCTAGCTGCTATCTATATTAACCTAAACAAAATATAGGATGCCTAGTATAACTATAATCGCCTAATAATAAAACTAAACCAACCCTTTACTAAGTTCTAAACTCAATTCCTACACCTTATAGGAGAAGGCTAAGTCCCCCTTAAAAATTACCGATTAGACCTATATAATAAACTAATAATTAGGCTGCAAGAGAAGATTATAGTAACCTTAAATAACCTACCAAACTATAAAAGACTCGCGGCTCGTTGCCTATTATTAAATTTAGAACTAAAGCGAATTAACGCCCGCCCTAATTAGTAGAAGCGACCCTAGAACCCGTTAACTACACCTATAGGAGCTAGAGTAGAAAGACAAGTTACAGCAGCCCTTGCTCTAAAAGCGGTTACTACTATATATCCGCGAGCCTCGCCTAACCGACTATATACTACGCCCTTAACTAGTAATCGCCGCAATACCCTAATTAACCCTACTACGGTTATATGTTACAACTGCGATAAGGATAGTTACGTTATCTTATCTTGCCCAGAGCTAAAGGATATAGGCGATATTAAGGAGATAGAGAAAGAAGAGACATCCAACAAGTTAAGAAAAGAAGAACCCTAGGGAAAAACTCCCCCCTAAGGTACCCTATTAATCTTAAAGAAATTAATCTAAGTTAGTTAATAAGTGGAAAACACTTTATAGTTCTATATCTAGTATCTTAAAATAGATATAGTATTAATATAACCGCCCTTATTAACACTAAAGCAAATAGTTTTACCTTTATAAATACTGCCTATATAAATAACGTTACTAAGTTTCTAAATATAAAAGCTACTAAACTAGAGAAGCCTATCTAAGTAAGAGGATATAACGGTTAGGCTAGTAAGCTAGTTACCTACGTCCTAAAGTTATATATCGCTCTTAACGGATAATGCTAGTACGGTATTCCCTTTTATATCCTAAACCTAAGGTCCTATAATATAATCCTTAGCCGAAAATAGATATCCTATTTTAATATTTGGCTAAATATATAATAAAGACAATTTATCTGGCTAGAGGATAGACCAAAATTACCTTCCTTTATTAGGGAAATCCGAACCAACTATAAGACACTAGCCGTAAGGGCTAACCCTACCTGTTAGTAGGATGTTAGGGACCGCGACCTAGCCTTTGCCTAAGAAGATGCCTATTACAAGGCCAGAAGGAACTCTTTTATACCAATAAAGATACTCCCTTAAAGCGCTATAGTTAATAAAGACTCTATATACGGCAGCGGGATAAATAATAACGTAGATAACGTCTAAATTACGTAGATTTAACTAATATGGAAGAGAACATACTAATAGGATATAAGAGATAACCTCCGAAAGATATAACAGAAGCTAAAAGGAGTAATAATAACGCTTTTACCCTAGAAGCCCCTAAGGTCCGGTATACCCCTATTGTCACGTAACCCCCCTATAGTAGATATTGCGGTAATTAGCGCTATAGCATTCTACTTTAATATATACAGGAGGGACAACGAGGTCTTTATAACTAGCTTATATAAAATTAACTAGATTATTAATAAGAGAGAAGAAAAGCTAGCTAAGGAAACTAATAAGAAACTAGTTAAACGTCTCCTTTCTACTATTTATACGGGATATAAGAATGCATTCTTAAAGGCGGCTTTAGATAAGTTACCTCCTTACCAGACGTATAATTATAAAATTTAATTAAAAGCCAATAAATTGCTAGGATATAGCCCTCTATACTAATAATTAATGAATAAGCTAAAAGTAATAAAGCAGTACTTAATTAAGAACCTTAATAAAGGTTTTATCGAGCTAAGCTAAGCCCCTTTTACTTCCCCTATCTTATTTATAAAAAGCTTAATAAAGGCCTTCGTTTCTGTATTGACTATTAAAAGCTAAACGCTATAACTTAAAAGGATTAGTATCCTATTCTTTTAATTAATGAGACTCTTATACGTCTAAGCTAGGTAAAAATCTTTACCAAACTTAATATCCGCCAAGCTTTCCACTAAATTAGGATAGACCCTATATCTAAAAATTTAATAATATTCTATACCTATTACGGGTTCTATAAATATAAAGTCCTTCCTTTTAAACTAATAAATAGGCTAGCTATATACTAAAGGTATATAAATAATGTCCTTTTTAACTACCTTAATAAATTCTACACAGTATACCTAGACAATATCCTTATATACTTAGACAATAAACTTAAGTATAGAGTTTATATAAAGAAGGTCCTAGAGAGACTACAGAATATAGGCTTATAAGTTAATATTAAGAAATGCGAATTTAGAGTAAAACGTATAAAGTACCTTAGGTTTATTATTTTTTATTTTTTATTTTTTTTATATCCGTTGTATTATACTACGTACAATACTGCGCATGCAGCCTCTAGGCTATGGCGCTATAGTTCTATATATATAAATCCTTTCTAGGCAGCTTAATATGTACTAGTAGCTATATCCTAGTAGTTTATAAATCCCTAAGCTAGGGATTTACAGCTTCCTAATAAGATACTAGGTTGCTAACAACTATTAGGTAGTGAGAAAACGATAGGAAAATAGAAGAAAAAATTAGAATAAAATTATAAATAATCCTAACGCCTGTCCCTGTCCTTTTTATAGTTCATTTCTGTCCTTTTGCTTTCTATAGTCTATCTACTAGGACTTTAGTAGGAGTTGCCTCCTTCTAGAGATCCTTCTGCTCTTAGCCACTTCCCAGTAGCTATTTTTGTCCTACTTAAGAATAGAAAAAGCGCCCTTCTTCCTTTCTTTATACAAAAAAGCTTCTCTAAGGAGAGAGAAGAGCCTATTTGTCTTTGTATTTCCTTTTTATCTTTCTAATGTAGTCTGCATTCTAGTAAGAGGTGCGTAGGGGTTTGTACCGCGGTATAGTCCTTAAAGCATCTACCTTCTTTATCCTTCCCTATTGTTTTAGAGAAGGATTTAAAGAAGCCTTTTCCTAGTTTTAGTTGAAAGAAAGCTGATTGTAGCTTTTTAGGATATTTATCCTTAGTAGCTTTAAAAGAGAAAGGGTAGTTTCCTTACAGATTCTAGTATAGTGTTTTCCTTTGCTTTTGTTCTGTTGCTAATTGTTTTTCCACTATTCTAGTATCTTTTCTCTTGCTTGTTTCCCTAGGTGGGCTAGGGAAGAATAAGAAGATTGTATTTTTCTTCTAGAGAGGCCCTTTTTAGCTAGTTTATCTACTATTTCATTTCCGTAAATTCCTAGGTAGCTAGGGACCCAATAGAAGTTAATAGAGATATTCCTACTAGCTAGATAGGAACAGCTTTGCGTAATTTTAAAGACTAGTTCTTGCCCTCCTATAAGAGAATTAAGCTGTAATCTCTTAATAGCCGCTTGGCTATCTATAAAGATATAATAGGTTTATTATTACTACAGAAGAAATTAAAGTTAATCCTAAGAAGGTTAAAGTAATCTGTAACTAGAAACCCCCTTATACCATAAAAGGGATCTAGTTCTTCCTTAATTTTTATAACTTTTACTACCGGTTTATCCGTAACTATGGAGTTATAGCTAAGCCTCTTATATAACTTATCCAGAAAGATACGCCTTTTACCTTTAATAGTAACTATATAGAAGCCTTTAAAGAGTTAAAAGAGCGGCTTATTTCTTCTTTAATCCTTTATTACTATAACCTAGATCTTAAATTAATGTTAGAAACGGATGCTTCTAACGGAGTTATAGTAGGAATCCTATTACAGCTATATTAGGACGATGAATAGTACCCTATTACCTTCTTCTTAAAAACAATAGACCTAGCTAAGTATAACTATAAAATACACGATAAAGAAATGCTAGCTATTATTTAATTGCTGTCCTAATAGCGCGCGGAGCTTAAAGGTATAAACTTCTGGATTAAGATATATATAGATTATAAGGCCCTAAAGTACTTTATAACTATAAAACAGCTTATTAAATAATAAGCCTAGTAAGCTAAAGTACTCTTCTAATTCTTTTTTATAATTATATATTATTCTAGTAAGTAAAACTCTAAGGCTAATACCCTATCTTAAAAAGAATAAGATATAAGACCCTAGGATAAGCTAAAGACCTAATACCGGACGCGCGCGCTTCTCTATCCTAAACAGCTTAACCCACGGATCCTTAAAGAGCTAGACTTCTAGTAAAACAAGCTAGCACTAATAAAGGAGTCTTTAGACAAACTAATAGGGCTAATTAACTACCTCTTAACTATAAACCGCATGGCTAACGCCCTAAAGGCCCTCCGCGATTAAGCTATAAGAAAAGACCCTAATTTTAAAACAGAGGAAGGATTGCTCCTATATTAAGAGCAGCTTATAGTCCCTAACGTTAATAATCTACGGACTAAACTAATTCGCGAAGCCTATTACTAAGTCTCTATAGTATACCCTAGCAAGAATAAGACCTATAAAATTATTAGCAGCCGCTACTACTAGCCTAGAATAGCTATAGATATTAATTAATATATATAGAACTACGACAACTACTAAAGAGCTATAATCCTACGAAATAAGACCCTAGGACTACTAAAACCGCTTTTAATACTAGAGCGCCCCTAGTAGTATATCTTTATAGACTTTTATAAACTACCTATAGACCGTAACGGATATGATATAGTTATAATCCTAGTTAACTACTTTAGCAAGCGCCTATTTTTAATCCCCTACCATAAGAATATTAATACTAAAGAGGCGGCCCGGCTATATATCTACTATGTCTACTAAATTTACAGACCGCTAGATACTATTATATCTAATTATAGGGCGTAGTTTATATTAGCCTTTTAGAACAAGTTTACCTAAATCCTAAGCATTAAGCTAAAGCTCTTTATAGCGTATTACCCTCAGATAGACGATTAGACAGAGATTATAAATTAATATTTAGACTAGAGACTCCAGCCCTTTATTAACTACTTCTAGGATAACTAGTTTAAACTACTCCCCCTAATAGACTATACCTAAGCGACCCTACCCTATAACTCCATAGGGTTTGCCCCTATTTAGCTAGAAATAGGCTACTTACCCTATATAAGCTTTAACTGGAAAAGACTAGAAGAACCCTAGACTATATATAAGAAACTATTTTATAGTAAGGCCTAATAATATGCTAAACGCTTAGAAGAGGCCTAGATAATAGCCTATAAGAACTTAGAAAAAGCCTAGAGGTTAATAAAACAGTAAGTAAACAAACACCGCTAGGAACCTAACTTTGCCCCTAGTAATAGGGTCTAGGTTATAATAAAGACTTAGAAGACTAAGCAGCCTAGCTATAAGCTAGACTATTAGATAGTAGGACTATATAAGGTTCTAGAGAAAGTAGGCAACTTATATAAAGTAAAGCTCCCAGATTTAATTAGAGTTTACCTTATTTTCTTACTGGATAAGTTATAAAAAGCTATAAGTAACCTATTACCTGGGCAGAAGAATAAGCCTCCCCTACCAATTTAAGTTGGTAGCGATAATAAATAAGAAGTTAAGGAAATACTAGTATATAAGCTAGTGCGAGGAGTGCTAAAATACTATATTTAATAAAAGGGCTATAACCTAGACCTAACCTAGTACCCCGCTTAGAACTTTATAGGCTACCCCTAAAAGCTTAAGGAGTTTTATAATTAATACCCTAACTTACCTAGACCTCTAAAGTACCTAGATAAGTAGATAAAATATTAATATAATAGGGACGATAAGTTACCGAAAGAGTATAAAGATAAGAATGCCCCAAGGCCTAAGGAACGAAGCCTACTATAATATACGGCCACCTAAATTTGCGCGTTATATGAGACCTTTAGATGTCCAGGAACTTTAACTGCCGGTTAAAGTTCTCTAATTAGCCAGATCCTTACCAAGAGTTTTAGCGGCTACCCTTTCCACTTTAGCGCTCCTACGTGACCTACGGTCGCTTTATATACTTAGTCTAAATATATTTACATTTCCTTTTCTTTAGTTTTACTTCGTTTCTAATAAAGCCTAAGGGTAGGCATTCTTTTAAAGGGGGGGGGGTAATATTACGGCACTGTAACGCATAACCTAGATAGGGAGCCTAGTTAGGGGTTTAGCTAAGGACTTAGCGTTATAACGCGTATATATTACGCCTCTACCTCCTATATATACCTCTCCTCTTCTTCTTAGCTTAGTATCTTGGTAATATAGTATTCTACAAGCTTTGGTTTAGAGGCATTTGTACAAGCCGTAATAGCGCCCTTATAAAACCAAATAGCTAGGATATATATATCTTATATAACGAAGTATAATCAGAATAGGATATATAATATCTTCTGCAGTAAGCAGTTAGATATTTAGATTATAGTAGCTATAGCTGTTCTCGGAATGGGTATAGATATCCTAAATATTTATATAGTTATTTAATAGAATTTCTTAATTATAGATAATATTAGAGATTTATAGTAGAGGTTTAGTTATATAGTAAGGGGTTATAATAAAACCGGAGTAGCTATATTCTTTATACTATATCAAGCGTTTAATTAGTTAAGATATTAGAAAGAGTTAACTTAAAAAAAGTTACTAGTTAAATAACGTCTAAGCCAAAACGTAAATATAATATACTCTTACGCGATTACTAGGCGAGCCGGTTATAGTAATTATTTTCTTAAGGGAGCAGTCGCAAGTCTAGTTTAGATTATAATGGCAACTTATTAAACTAGTACCCTTATTTAAACCGGGAACTTAACGGCATAGCTACTAACTAGTTAACTAGTAAGAATAAAGTTTATTCTTAGATAAAGCAGGAGATTAAAAGTAGAGACTCTATAAACGATTATTAGAGGGCTATACTAAACAGTAACTGCTACTATAAATACCTACTTAAGTTTTTCTAGGAGGATAAATGTAATTCTAAGACGTAAGCTCTAAAGGCACTATAAGAGAGTTATTGTAACGGTATAGGTTATAACCCTAATTTTCTTATTATAACTACTAAGCTAACTACTCCTATCTTTCTTTAAAAACTAATATCTAGTACTAGGAATAGTAAGCTTATAGCTAATAAATAAAGGGTACAGGTTATAAAAAGATAAACTAAGATTAATAATAAGACTACTTTACTAGTTATATTATAGTAGAAGAAGCTTATAGAGAACTATATACGCTTATTTAGCTAAATACCAGAATTCCCCTTCTTAATAGTAGTGCTATCTTTAGTTAGAGGAGTTACTCTATCCCCCCTTAACTAGTATAGTATGCTATCCCCTCCGCTATAGTATAACTAGTCGCTAGAACGAGGTTATAGTAGTTTATACTAGTTATAGTAGCGAGAAATTAAATACAAGCAGTTATAGGAACTAGAATTATAGAGTAGTAAAAGCGTAATGCTAAAGACTAAACTGCTAGTACTAAAGACTTAACTAATAGTGCTAGAGACTTAACTAATAGTGCTAAAGACTTAACTAATAGTGCTAGAGACTTAACTAGTAAACTTATAGACTACTTTGCTAACTAATAGTATAGAGCCTAGCTTAGAACTACCTATAACTTTTAGTAGTGGAACTTATAGAGGCAGGAAAAGAAGGGTAAAGATTATAGATTTTACTACTAATAAAATATAGCGGGGTTTAGAGGGTATAGCTTCTATCTCGTATAGGCGGTTAATATTAGCACCTATTAGTAAGAATATTAGCGGCCTAGTATTAAAAAACTATAGTAAAGAGATAAAAAATAATGGGCGAGATAGGCGCAAGTGATTGTTAATACTAAAAGCTATATATTTAGGAATGTAGAAGGTATAAATGGGAAGGGCTTAGTATTCTTAGATAGTTTACCTTTATTATATACTAGTAGGGTATAAGTAGTTAATCTTTAAGTAAACTTTTATATTAAATTAAACCAGAAAGCAGTTAAGGAATTAATTAGCCTATTTATTTAACTATTCTAAAGGCTATAAGTTACTACTTATTTATTCTAAAAAGAGGACTATAAACGTATCTATTAAACTATTTACTAAACTACAATCTACTAGTTATATATACAATTTCTAAGTAGCTTATAAAATATGCTCCTTATTATTATATACGTTTATAAATATAGACCTAAGCTAATAGGTTAATTAGGGAGGAGCCTAAGTAGTTAATAATAGAGAATCTTAAGTAGCCTAATTATAAAGAGTAAACCGCTAGGAGAGAGGCTAGTAAGTTAAAGTAGAAGGAGTTTAAGGGGTTAAAGCTAAAGGAGTAGAGCGTTGGAAGGGAGTCTAAGGAATTAAGTAAGAATTTATATATATACGCGAGAGCGGCTAAATTAAGGAGTTAGGAGGAGCTGGTTAATCTACTAGTGGAGGTATACTATTATACTACTTTATCTAGTTTAAAAACTAAGCTACTTATTTTTTAGAGTTACTAGTAAACCGGCTAACCAGTTAACTAAAACTTAAGATATTATTAAAGGAAATTAATAACATGCGTATTATATTGCCGTATAGCAGCAACTTGTTAAAGAATAGATTAAGTAGTTATACTTAATAGTTTAGTTAATTATAAGTATTAAGACTTACTACTACTATATATTAAGATAGAAGGAACGCTAAAGCAGTTAACCTATATATAATGCCAATTACAATAGCGCCTTAATAACTCGCTATATTAAGAAGATTGGTTTAACATTTCTCTATTAGATAGACGTGCTTAAAGCTGCGCCATAAGACGTTAGAGCACTACTACTATAACTAGTTAATATTTAACCTGCGGAAAAGGCATACGGCTATTATTGCCTCTCCCTAAAAGGCGGGGGCTTTTTATTATCTAATAGCTTAATAGGGTTAGACTGCTATAACTCCTATAAGGTATATAAATGTTATTATCTCTCCCTAAAAAGCGGGGACTACTTATTATCCGACTGCTGCGATTACTGCAACTACCGCAACTGCTAAGACTACTAAGTAAAGAAGCCGCTATTAGTTTTAATATTAGCAAAATAGAGCTTATAGACTTCTATAGTAAACGTACTACTATAGAAGAAGGGTTAAAGCTAGGAAATATAGAAATATCCCCTAAACCCCTAGTTAGGTAGCTAGGGGTATTTCTAGACTCTAAGCTTACTTTTAAACAATATATAGAAATAAAAATCTCTAAAGCAAAAATAGCCTTCTATTTAATTAGAAGACTAGGTAATATATAAAGAGGTCTATCTTTATAAGCCCTACGGCAGCTCTATATAGCTTACGTTACTACTATAGCAGACTATAGAATATAATGCTAGTGGAAAAGCAAACCTAGAGACTACTTACTAGCTAGGTATTAATCTCTATAAAACAAGGCCCTAAAACTAGTCTTAGGAGCGTTTAAAGGATCTCCTACCCAAGCTATAGAAATCGAGGCTTTTATTTCTCCTTCTAGAATTAGATTTAAAAAGCTTTGTAATAGCTATATATTAAAAATCCTAAAATTTAAAGAAAACTATATAGTTAAGAAGGCCTATATAGAAGAGATTAATAAAAATAGGGATAAACTAGCTAGTTCTAGCTCTAGTTCTAGCCCTAAAAACTCTACTATAAGGCACCTTCTATAGCTAAAAACTTAACTACTATCTCTAGCCTCTAGAGTCTAGCAACTAATTTAAAATTAGAACATAGAGAAAATCTTTCTAAAGTGGCAAAAACCGTGGTCTCCCCCTATTTCTATATTCTTTTCTATCTCTAGGGGTAGTAAAGAAGAAGCTATATAAGAATATTTAAGACTAGTAGAAAATCTATAGGAATCCCTAGAATGGGATTTAGTAGATATATACTATATAAATAGCTCTAAAGATGGTAAATTAAGTATAGTAGCTGTATATAAAATAGGGGAGAGAAATAGGATTAAATACGCAATAAATTAGAATCTAGGGCCTTATATAGAAATTGTAGACGTAGAACTTTATACAGTCTATAGGGCCCTAAAATATCTAAAATAATAAAGATTAGAAGAGAAATAAGTTTATATCTTTATAGATAGCTAAGTAGCTATTAAAAGATTATAGCTTAATTCTCTTATAGGGGGGTAAGAACTAGTCTTTAAAATCACGTAAAGCTGCTCCTATCTAGCTAGTAAAGGTATCTCTATTAACTTCTACTGGGTTCTTAGCCACTTAGAAATCTATAGAAATAAAATAGCAGATAAGCTAGCTAAAAAGGGCCTCTTTAAAAAAAAGTATAATCTTTTTATATATCCCTAGCCTATATAGGGAGAGAAGTAAGAGAAAAGATACTAGGATAGTAGAAAAATAATTAGCAACAAAAAAAATAAAGGAAAATACTATACTAGGATCTCTAGAGGAAACTACTCCTTTTTTCTTAAAGCCCCTAAGGATAAATATCCTAAAAGGCTCTAATTAGCTTTCTATTAACTAAAACTAGAAAAGGGCTTCTTTAAGTCCTTTTTTAGAACAATTGGGATAGATAAAAAAGGTAAATGCTTTAAAGACTGTAGCGCTATATAGACTCTTAAAAACATTTATTACTAAAATGCAGACTATATAGGAAAGAAAGAAAAGAAATATAAAAATAACTAAGCTCTTTTCTCTTTTTGGAGAAGCTCTTTTATATAGTAAAAGAAAGAGAGGCGCTTTTTCTATTTTTAAGTAGGATAAAAATAGCTACTAGAAAGTGGCTAATGGAAGTAGGACCTTTAAAAGGAGGTAACTCCTACTAAACTCCTAGTAAATAGATAGTAGTAAGTAAAAGGATAGAAATAAACTATAAAAAGTATAGGGGCAGTTATTAGGACTCTTTTATCGTTTTCTTTACCGTTTTTCTACTGTTTTAATACCACTTAATAGTTGTCGTAGCCTAGTATTTTACTAGAAAACGGTAAACCTCTAGTTTATAGGTTTATAAACTACCAGGATATAGCTACTAGTATATATTAAGCTGCCTAAAAAGAATTTATATACATAGAACTATAGCGATATAGCCTAGAGGCTGCATACGCAGTATTGTACGTAGTATCCCTTCGCCCGTCGGATTGCGTCTAACGGTTATCGATAAGAATTAATTAATAAGAATCTCTTGTTCAACCTAATTCTCACGCGTTCCTATCTATGCAGCCTTAGCGTTAGACGTAGACGGGCGAAGGGATAATACAATGGATATTTTAAAAAAAATTTAAAAAAAAAGACTGCTAAGACTGCTCCTAGCCGGTATTACCCTTATCTTTATTACTGCTAATTATAATTAATTCACTAGTATCCTTATTACTCTTATTACTGCTAATTTAAGTTAGTTTACTTAAGAGGTTAATAGCGGTTAACTAGGTCGCGGTTTATATCCTAGGTTAACTACTAGCTTACTTAACCCCTATAAGCGACTACTACCTACCTATCTATAGCGATAGTATTAGAGGGGCCTATTAACTAGTCCTTAATATTATTTAGAGTCACTATATCTACGCCCTTAGGTAAAGTCTAGTTGCAAAGCCTATTAAAGTAGAGGTAAAGTAACAGCTAATAAATCTGTAACTTTAGGAACCTAGTAGTATATATCTTAAACGGGTTAAAATAGAGGATATTAAAAAAGTTAATATTAAGAAGAAAGCAGTTAGGACGGCTAGCGAAGCTATTAGGATTATAAATACTAACTATAATAAGTAATCTTGTTATAAACGCTTTAAGTACAATATTACAACTACTAGGAGAGGAGTTAGAAGCGTCTAGTTGGTTAATTAAGGCATGGTCTAAAATAGAGCCAATAGAACTATATAACGAGGAATAGTAACTGTCGGAATACTTTAATAACGTGCAGAATACATATATCACAATGATATGTACTATGCGGTGTTGTTAATAGATTCTTGAGGTTCTATTCTACAATGCAGTGTTGATAGTACATATACGTGTCTCGCGTAGATCACGTGTCCTATGTACGTAACACGTGAAACGAATATATATATACCGACACTGGCAACTCTTTGAATGTTAGGAAACTAATAGAACCTCTTTTGTAATAGTAAGTGTTACAGGACCATCCTATGACACCTTGCATACGCTACCTGCCACGTCCTGCCGCATTCTGCCGCATTCTGCCGTATTCTGCCACATTCTGCCATATTCTGCCTGCTACCGTAAGATTGTTATATGTTTGCAATATTGGCAATATTTGTAATATCTGTAACTTCTGCCGAATTCTGCCACGTCTGCTAAATTCTACTAGGTCCGTTAAATTCTGCCAAATTCTGCCAAGGCTGTAACGGTAAGTGTTTCAACATATAATTACTTTTAACTTCTTTTATATTGAATCTCTTTTCTTTATTAGATGTCCTTTCGTTCCACCTACTCCTTAGCTTATAGTTCTAAGTAATTGGTATTAATTAGCTTCTTAAGAGCTGTAGATGCCTTGCTCTTAGTTATTAAGTTAGCTGGGTTGCTATTACTATTAATCCATTTCACTTTAGCAATCTTTTTACGTTTATACAACTGGCGGAGGCACATAACATCTATTATAAGTCGTTTCTCTTATATAGTGCCTAATTTAACAAGATAATCGTAAAGTGATCTTAAATCAGTGCAGAGGACGAGTGGAAGTTCGATTTATAAGATCTGTTTAACTGTTGCCTTAATTGCGGCTCCAATATCAAATCCGTGGGCTATTGCGTAGAGTTTAGATGCTAGTACGCTCCTAGTAACTCTCTTGCATTTAATTAAGGACCAATACACGATATTGGCCTTGTTTGTTATGTCTGCCAATACTAGGATATAGCCTATTTGCGATAAGAGGTCCTTATTATTTGTAAATAAGGCGTCCGTAAACACAAGTAGGCGTAGTATGTTAATGTCCAGCTTAACGTACGTAAGGCCTCTTGCTAGGTTATCGATTTACCATTAGAGTCGTTTGTTAAGTGCTATAATATTACTCTTTTTAGGGTTAATTACCTAGGCAGCAAAGGAGAGGTTAAAGGAGGCTTTAGGTTAGCATATAGAGGCAATATATGCACCTTTGGCACGTTGTGCAACGTATTGTTCCTTTATAGTTAGTGCATTACGGACGATGCCTCTTAAGCTTATAGTTATAGCTACTTTACTAGGGTAGACCGTGTTTAGGTTCTTACACTAGCGTTCCTAGGTTATTGTAATATTGCCTTCCTAGGAGAGTTAAATAATGTATCCGTTAAATTTAAGTAACTGCTTAACCGTAAGTTGCTCATGCTCTTTTGCGAGGAAGTAAGCCTTTTCTAGATATTGTTGCTCCGCGTCTATAAAGGTGGTGTTGGCTAGGAAGAGGGTGTCGTTGGTTTAGAGGCTAATAATGCTAAAGTAGTTAGGGCTATTGCTCCATAAGAGGCAAGGGTTGTACATTAATAAGTTCATATCCAATTCCTTAATATAATGATTGTAGTAGGTTATAAACTAGTGGTTACCTGCTTCTAGAACACCGTATAGTGGCTTAATTACCTTTAGGATTAAGTTCTTTCTGATGCCTAGTTGGCTTTTTAATTAGTAAGGTAGTCGGATATAGAAGTCTTAATTTAGCTTTATAAGAGACTAAACATACGCCTAGGAGATATCTCGTAGGTATAACTGTGTGCCGTTACCTCGTAATATCGCTGCGATGTATAAAATAAGGCGTTGGCTGACTCGTTAAATAGTAGGTAACTGGGTTAGCACAGTGCCCTTTTCAAGATTATTGTATGCTTAGACAACAAGTCTTAATTTCTTAAAGGCTTTATTAGTACTGGGGTTCTTAATCTTATCTATGAATTGTAAGTTAAAGATTCTAACTCCTATGGGTACATCCTAAGGGTTAATTATCTTAAATACGCCCTTTTTAATCAGTCTTATAATTTCCTTTTAATAAGACGTTTCAAACTGCTTATGGTTGCTATCCTCTTATAAGAATACAGTAATGTCGGCAGTGTTAATATAAGGGGGGTACTTGCGGGGTCTTCCTCTTCCTCGGCGGGGTGGTTGTGTTTCTTTAGTTTTAGTAGGGGACGGCTTCTGTATAGGGGCGGCTTTTGTAGGTGGTTTATTTATATAGGTAGTTTTTAAGACAGTTTCTATAATAGGTTGAATACCATTAACTTAAATATTATCAATTTGGGTGCCGTTAACTTAAGTGTTTTTAACTTAAATATGTTTAGGGTCTATTAAGTACGGTTTAATAGCAGTGCTACGGAACTTCGTAGGGCCGCTAGGTAGGTTAATAATACACAATTCTCCTTTAATATTTAGTAGGTTATGTGGTCCTATCCAGTATCTAGGTTATCCTATATTGCCTTCTCTCTAGACTAGTACTAAAGAGTTAAGGGGTAGATTGTGAATTGTGGTAGTGCTAGGGCCATTACGCATATTAAGTGCGTCTGTGACTTGGCGCTCCGCTTATATCTTCTTTACTTCCTCTATAGCTTTCTTAAATGCAATCGCACGCTATATTACTATAGGTGAAGGTGCATTAGACTCTGTTATTCGGGGGTACGCTCCAAATACCAATAGTATGGGTATTAGGCCGTCTGGTCCTATGGAGTTGTTAATTACTTTAAAGGCCATTTGCAGTGCTATATCCTTATTAATTCCTAATATCTCGGAAGTGATAATGTGGTATATACGTCGTAAGGGGCCGTGGTAACGCTTTACTATGCTAATTGAGTTATAAGCTTCGACTGGTACGCTCTTTATAGTAGTGCCTATATTAACCACGTATTGCTTAAACTCTTTACTAATAAAGTTCTTTCCTGTGTTATGTGCAATTACATCCGGGGGGCCTAGGTATATGTTAATCCAGCACGTTCGTAACATGTCCTATATATACTTGGCGCTGATATTTTATAGCTATCTACCTATTTAAAATTGGGTGCCTTTATTAACGATATAAAGTACGGGCTTGCTATTAATGTACATAATATTAACAATAATGCAGTAGTTGAAGTTAATGTCGTCCTTTAAGGTAAATCTGAATCTACCTGGTGATTTTCCGTGTTTTTGATAGTACAAGCAGTAGTGGGTAATATGCTTGAGGGTCTTGCGATTGGTATCGTTTTTATGGCTAGCGCGGTCTAGTATTCTCTTAAGTCGCTGTACTAATGGATGTCTAAAGCGTCGGTGTAGGCGTCGCAATTCTATATTAGTTAAATAGCATGGGTTTTGGTTAAAGGACTCGGTGATAAACATATGTAATAAAGTATTCTATAGTAGAAATGGGTGTCTGAATTGGCGTATAACTGGTACGGTCTTTAAGGGGGTTATTAGGACATTCTTTAGGTTGTTAAAGTACACTTGTAATTTGTCTATATCTGCTAGGCAAAGTAGGAAAAGGATGTTAACTTTAACAACGTGGAACTCTACTATATCTATTGGTGTAGCTACCTTAATAGAACTAATAGAAGATGTAGAACCTATTCTAAACTGTATACTAACTATACCTCTTATAGACTTATTTAACTGTACTTTATTAATCTTCTAAAGTATAAGAAATTAGCCGTATCCTGCTGTGGAACGTTTGGAGGCTCTAGTGTTAATCATTACACCTATAAACTTTAAGGAGGTATAGTATAAGGTCGTATTGTACGCAAACGGGTCTGTATTAGTAGGGAATGTATCTATTGTGGTATCGATAGTTGTAACTGCGTGGCTATATGCTCTGTTGGCCAGTTTTAAAGCTATAGCGGTTGCGTTGTCTGGTTTGATCTTATCGTACGAAGTGTAGTATACTGTGGTCTGGTCGTCCTCGTCTAATAGAGTGCTGGGGTCTATGTTAACTACCAGGGCGTTAAATACGTCGGTGATCTCGTTATCTAAGTCATTGTCCTTGTCGTCGTCGCCTTTATAGTCCATAATATATTGTTTTATTCGCTCCTGGAAGCGGTCTTTAAACTTATTTTTAAACTTAGTCTTAGACTCTTTTTACTCCTCCTTAGTGTGTTTCTATAAGCGGTATCCTTCCTTATTATATATAAAGCAACGTGGTTTCTATCGGTTGCGGTTATATAGGGGGTTGCTGCGGTTGCTACGGTTGTTACGGTTATAGTTATTATCTCTTTTATAGAATTGTCGGTCTATAAAGAAAGCTTATATCTTCTCCGTATACTCTTTCTTGTATACTATAACGGATAATTGAAGTTTGTTAATAAGGGCTCTAAAGTTATCCGGTAGGTTAGAGACTGCATATTTATATACTAGTATTCCCTGGCAAGAAGTAACAATTTTGTTATAAAGGAAGTCTATGGTTTATAAAGTAGGTCTAAGGCCATGCTATAGTTAACAAAGTCTGTGGATTAATAATTAGAGGCATTTACTTATAGACTTGTCTGTATTTCCTACCATTACTATTATAAGTGTAATGGTATTCCACTCATTTAGGTTCTTGCGTTAAAATCCTAGTCCTTTAAAGAAATTCCAAAGGTGTTTGCAAGTTTTGGCAAATAGTAGGCGGGACAGTTAGTTTGTATAAAAGTGGTCTAAAGCTAGTCCTTTTAGCATAGTAGGGAATACCTTAAGGTAGGCTTCTTGGGGTACGTCCGCTTAATTACAGATGTTATAAAATATTGTTAATTTATAGTTAAGGCTTTCGTTTGTGCCGCCGTATTTCTGCTCCTCTGTGTATATCTTGGCCATGTTTACAATCTCTTTTCCATAGCCTTGTGTTACATCCGTAGGGGTATATATAGGTATTAGAGTCTGTACAGGTACGGGGGTAGCATGTGTAGGTGTAGGAGTAGTATGTGCTAGTGCAGAGGGTAATATAAAAGGGGAAGTGGTCGGTATACCGGTTGGTTGGGTTGCGGTAGCTTTAGCTTATTATTGCTCCTCTAAAGTACCCTTTATTATATATACCTTAATTAATCTAGATAGTGTCGGTCCATACTTATTGTTGGCTAATTTAATTATCTCTCTGCTCCATTTGGTTTAGTTTTCTTCTTATGCTATATTATATAAAGACTAAGGGAGCGTTTTACCTCGTTTGTGGTTAACATTAACCCATAATCCTCTGATATTTAGGCAGTTACGTAGTTGCTAAAGCCAGTATAAGGGGATTTGCGTAAAGATATTAACCGTAAAGTCCTTAAAATCTCCCTGGAACGATTCCTAGAGTATTAAGTCTAGCTAGTTATATATCTCTGTGTATAGGTATATCTTGCATCGTAAGTAGTTAGTCAGCTCATCCTTAGTGACTTCCGTTAGGTTAATTCCATCTTCCTATTTAGCTGCTTCTTCTTCCTAGTCTTTCTCTGTTCCTAATATCTTATATTTTATATATTATTCAGGTAGGTATAGGTAAGGGTAAGGGTGTTCGTAGGGTAAAGGTAGGGGGACGGTTGAGGAGGCGGTTAAGGGGGCGGTCGAGGGGGTAAGGGGTAAGGTGTTCTGCGTAGTAATCTTCCGGAATAGATAGAACGAGATGTCTAGAAGTCGTCGTGGATACCAGACAAGTACTCCTAGGGGGTTTCTCTTCTTCTCTTTAACTGAAATAGGCTGATACGAAAGGTGGATAAGTACAACTATCTTCCAATCCGCTGCAAGGTGGACAGTATAACTGTCTTCTAAGCTATCTACGTGTTTCCTAATCTATGCGCGCTTACTAATTAGTGTCGGAATACTTTAATAACGTGCAGAATATATATATCATAATGATATATACTATACGGTGTTGTTAATGGATTTTTGAGGTTCTATTCTACAATGCAGTGTTAATATTACATATACGTGTCTCGCGTAGATTATATATCCTACGCACGTAACACGTGAAACGAATATATATATACCGACAGTAACTAAGGTTATATAACGTACTATGTATTAAATAAGAGGAATAGGAGGAACTTACATACCTTATATATGAGACGTACATTATATATAAGAAGGATTTTATAGGAGTACGGTTGTGTATTTAAGGACCCTTAGTCCCTACCTAGATAGTTCCTTCCTTATAGTAATTCTTAGAATATAATTAGAGTTAATCTATTAGGTAACTACTCTACTAGTTATTATTACGTTATTAACTTTAATTTGTATTACCTATATACCTAGCCTAATAATAAGCCTATTATAGTACCTGCTATAAGGTTCCGTTATATAATTACTACCTAGTTATAGTATTAAATATAGAAAGTTAAATAACATGCTACTAAAAGCAGCCACTATAACGCCATTAACGGCGGTAACTACTTTAAGATTAGGAGGCGACACTAGTATAGCGGATAATAACTTATAGCAACCTATAACAATTAGATAATTATAAAAGATAGTTAACTAATTAACGGAAAATAATATAATACTAGAAAATAGGATTAACGGGATAGAAGCGGTAAAGATTAAGTTACTATTAATTAAGAGATTCTTAGAAAAAAGATTAAAGCTTAAAGGATTTCTTATATAAATGCACTTTAAAGTTATATAAGAAGGGGTAAAGCTACTAATACCTATAGATCGAATAGCATATGCGGGACTATTCTTATTAAAAAGGGCACTTAAGTAGTTTAAGCCTTACCTTACGGAAATATAAGTAAATAGAATAACAACCACTAATTAGGAGGTATAATTTATATTCTTAAGCTAGGAAGGATTTATAGAGCAACTTATATAAATATTTAGAAACCTAGAGGCGGTAATTATAGTGAAAAGAAAACTCTAAGACATTATATAATAAACCTTAGTAATT
Organism: Cenococcum geophilum 1.58; assembly: GCF_001692895.1. NCBI lineage: Eukaryota > Fungi > Ascomycota > Dothideomycetes > Gloniales > Gloniaceae > Cenococcum > Cenococcum geophilum. Next base: position 161,201 of record NW_027137630.1, read on the forward strand.
AAGTATATAATATAGTTCCAGACGTTAGCTATATAAGTTAAGTAGAATAATAAGGCGCTTATAGTATAGTATAAGTAAGAACTTAAGGCTAAAGTCTAGGACGCGATTATCCTAATAGAAGATGCGGATACCCTAAGGGAGTTAATAAATTAAGCGATTAAGATTAATAATTAGATCTACTAAAGGGAATAGGCTAAAAAAGGTTAAGATAGAGTTCTATAGTTATATAAGATATAAAGTACGCAACGACTAAAGCTAAATTAAAAACTATAGTATAGCGTAGAGTTAATAGACCTAAGCAGTACTAAAGAAGCCTATAAGAAATAGAGTAAAAAACTATAAAAACCTAGAGGTTAAGGATTTAGTAATTATAGGACTAAGGAGTAAAGGCTAAACCAGGGATCTTAGTAGTAGAAGATATTTAGGCGGACTTTATAGTAAAGTTAGTGGTTTAAAGATAGAGCTTATATAAATTATAGGAAATAAGGTTCCTTCGCGAGGGATTATAAAGATAGTTAGAGTTACTATATAATAAAGGGAACTAGACTAGTAGAAGGCATACCTATATAAAGGGATAATAGTATACTGCGAGGAATAAAAAAGTATTTAATTAGAAGTTTCGCGTTTTGTTATAATAACGCATACTAAATTTATAAGGACGCTAAATATAGCGTAAGCTATTAGCTATAAGAGCTAAAATTATTAAAGTTTAGAGGAACTAATAAACTAGTTTATAAATCGGATATTAAGGATAATAAATTTAACGTAGGCGAAATATTCCGTAATAATAAGGTAATAAAGGCAGCTTACTAAAAGCGTGTAAAACTTAGAGAAGCTATATTAGAAGTAAAGACTAAGACCGCTATAAAGTAAGGTTTAGTAGCGGGAATTATAACACCGTTAAATACGGCATCTATTACTTTATAAGATAAAAGGAAAAATATCTTATAGAGATTAAGCAAGCAGATAACTGCTAGTGCTAATTTATTGCTTAATAAAGGCAAAAGGCCAAAGGCTTAAAATTCTTAAGATAAGATAAAAGACGACTAAGATTTTTAAGATAAGATAAGGTATACCTAAGGACCTATAACAGATAGAAACCGATAGAGTAGGGTAATAGCTTGATTTAAAGATATATAAATAAGCTTAGGATAGAGTTTCCTATAGATATAAGATTCTTAAAAAGAAATAAGTAAGATTTAAAACTCTTAAGATAAGATAAAAACACTAGAGTTTTTTTTTTATATCCATTGTATTGTACTACGTACAATACTACGCATATAGCCTCTGGGCTATAGCGCTATAGTTCTATATACATAAATCCTTTCTAGGCAGCTTAATATATACTAGTAGCTATATCCTAGTAGTTTATAAACCTTTAGACTAGAGGTTTACCGCTCCCTAGTAAAATACTAGGTTACGACAACTATTAGGTAGTATTAAAACAGTAGAAAAATGGTAAAAGAAACGGTAAACAAATCCTAACGCCTACCCCTATATATTTTATAGTTTATTTCTATCCTTTTACTTACTACTATCTATTTACTAGAAGTTTAGTAGGAGTTACCTCCTTCTAAAGCTTCTACTTCCATTAACCACTCTCTAGTAGCTATTTTTGTCTTACTTAGAAATAGGAAAAGCGCCCTTCTTCCTTTCTCTATATAAAAGAGCTTCTCTAGGGAGAGAGAAGAGCTTAGTTGTCTTTGCATTTCTTTTCTCTCTTCCCTATATAGTTTGCATTCTAGTAATAGGTGCTTAGGAGTCTATATAGCTCTACAGCCCTTAAAGTATCTACCTTCTTTATCCTTCTCTATTGTCTTAGAGAAGGATTTAAAGAAGCCTTTTTCTAGTTTTAGTTGATAGAAAGCTAATTATAACTTTTTAGGATATTTATCCTTAGGGGCTTTAAGAGATAAGGAGTAGTTTTCTCTAAAGATCCTAGTATAGTATTTTCCTTTATTTTTTTTCTGTTACTAGCTGCTTTTCCACTATCCTAGTATTTTTTTCTCTTGCTACTCTCCCTATATAGGCTAGTAATGTATAAGAAGATTGTATTTTTCTTCTAGAGAGGCCCTTTTTAGCTAGCTTATCTACTATTTCGTTTCCGTAGATTTCTAGGTAGCTAGAAACCCAATAAAAGTTAATAAAGATATTCTTACTAGCTAGATAAGAGCAGCTTTGCATAATTTTAAAGACTAGTTCTTATCCCCCTATAAGAGAATTAAGCTATAATCTTTTAGTAGCTGCTTGGCTATCTATAAAGATATAAACTTGTTTCTCTTCTAGTCTTTATTATTTTAGATATTCTAGGGCCCTATGAACTGCATAAAGTTCTACGTCCATAATTTCCATATAAGGCCCTAGATTCCAATTTATTGCGTATTTAATCCTATTTCTCTCCCCTATTTTATATACGGCCGCTATACTTAATTTACTATCTTTAGAGCCGTCTATATAGTATATATCTACTAGGTCCCATTCTAGGGATTCTTATAGATTTTCTACTAGTCTTAAATGTTCTTGTATAGCTTCTTCTTTACTACCCCTAGAGATAGAAAAGAATGCAGAAATAGGGGGAGACTACGGTTTTTGCCAATCTAGAGAGATTCTCTCTATTTTCCAATTTTGAATTAGTTGCTGGACTCTAGAAGCTAGAGATAGTAGTTAAGTTTTTGGCTATAGAAGGTATCTTATAGTAGAGTTTCTAAGGCTAGGACTAGAACTAGAACTAGTTACTAGTTCCTCCCTATCCTTATTAATCTCTTTTATATAGGCCTTCTTAATTACGTGGTTTTCTTTAAATTTTAGGATTCTTAATGCATAGCTATTGCAAAGCTTTTTTAATCTAATTCTAGGAGAAGGGATAGAGGCCTTAATTTCTATAGCTTGCGTAGGAGATCCTCTAAACGCTCCTAAAACTAGTTTTAGGGCCTTATTTTGTAGAGATTAGTACCTAGCTAGTAGGTAGTCTCTAGATTTGCTTTTCCACCAGCATTGTATTCTATAGTCTACTATAGTAGTAACCCAAGCTATATAGAGCTGTTGTAGAGCTTGTAGAGATAGACCTCTTTATATATTGCCTAGTCTTCTAATTAAATAGAAGGCTGTTTTCGCTTTAGAGATTTTTATTTCTACGTATTGTTTAAAAGTAAGCTTAGAGTCTAGAAATACCCCTAGCCACCTAAAAACACTAGAGTCTAGTTAGACTAAGGTAAGAGTAAAGCTTAAAACAGAAGTAAGCTTAAAATTAAAAATCCTATAGAACTAAGACTTTAAGATATAAATAAGAACTATTAACAAGATTAAGAAGTAGGAAGACTTTAAGGATCTACTTATAAGATATAAAAGAAAAGAAACTATAGAAGAATTTAGAGTAAGAATTACCTTATAGCAAGATTAGAAACTAGATAAAAGATCTAGTACACTAGGTTATATAAGGGATAGAGCACCTATATAAAGAATTACTAATAGGCCTAGGATAGGCATACTAAGAGCTAAGTAGCTTATTAAACCAGAATAAGAAGAGGATCTAGGGATTCTAATTAGGTTTAAGGAACAATACATAAAAGGCTATTACAACGCAGTAATAAGAAGATACTTCCTTATAGATAAGCTATATACACTTAAAGGGTTATACTAAAAGTGGTATAGATAGCGACATAACGATAAGTAGGAAGATTTCTATATATAGTTAGATAAAAAAGTTATCTAAGACTACCTAATTATAAAAAAGGCCATAAGTTATATTAAAGGAGCCTTAATTATAATATTAAAGGATCTAAAGGAGTAATTAGAGGACTAGAGAAGCAAAAGGCAAATCTTAGTACCTATAAATAAAGTCGTAACGCTTAAATTAACGTACTTAATAAGCGAGTCGGCTATGCAAGCGAGTCGGCCACCTCAAATCTCACCAAAATCGCACTTTAATATCTCGACAACCACTAAATAATAATTAATGCAAATTTAATAGCGGCCTATTAATATAATAACTAACTTATATAGGAAGTATTAGAAACCTTATATAAGCGGAAGTAGGTTAAATACAAAAGTAGGGGCGAAATTTCCCCCACTTTTATATTTAACCTACTTCCGCTTATATAAGGTTTCTAATACTTCCTATATAAGTTAGTTATTATATTAATAGGCCGCTATTAAATTTGCATTAATTATTAACCCAAGGTATAAGTGGTCTATATTTTTAGGTTTTAGAATTTAAACCCCGCCAAGCTAGCTTCTAATTAGTTAGAAAGTAGACTTCTAATTAGTTAGAAAAAAAAGCGCGCGCGGTAAGTTACGGCAGAATTTACGTAATAAACATTAAAATATTATAAACATCAAAATATCTTAGCACGTTCCTTTTTATTAACCTCTATTAATACCACTATATATACAGTAAACATAGCAGATCTTACTGTAATTAAGTGCAGCAAGTGCTATATCCATAAGCCCCACCTTAACTTTATTAAAGACGGCCCTTTAAAGAAGCTTTTAAAGCTATATTAGTTATATCGGTCAAAGGCGCGTCTTCCCTATATACTACTTCTACTTTTACTTACTTTTCTAGATCTCCAAATATAATTTAAATAAGCGGAGAGCTCTTATAGAGCTAGGTTCTACTACTAAAAATTATCCTATAAGGCGCTAGCGAACTACTTCACCTAAAAATAATACTAAGAACGCCTTTCTGCCTCGCGGCCAGAATAGCCAAAATACCCCTAAAATGGCTTAACGGCGGAAGACAATTAGGGCAATATAATAGGAATACCGCGTTCTTAATTAACAGGGTAAAGCTCACTCGCCTACTCCTCCGCTATATACCATAGATAAAGCTCTATATAGTAGAAGAGGCACTCCAAATAGCCTAAATACGTCCTTACTGGAACTAGCTGCTATACCTACTCTACCGCCAATACCTACCCTATCGCTAATACCTACCCTACCATTAATATTACCTTCCTTATAGCAAGCTCCCTCACGGCAAGCTCTCTTATGGTAAGCTCCCTTATAGTAAGCTCCAGCTACAGCCACACCACTACTTATTTTAGCTGTTAATTAGGAGCGAATTAAGAAGTTTAAGAGTATATTACAGGCTAAACGTATAGAGCCGTGCAGTTATTATAAGGAGTAGTGGTTCTAAATAGGCCTAGCTACGGAGGGTAACAATATAGGTATATATAAAGCCTGCATTAAGGACGCCGATAGCCTTAAGGATTTAACCCTTTCTCCCCTATTTAGTAATAGCAACAGGCTTAATCCGGGGCCTATTTCTGGCTTCCTACCTATACTTACCGCGGTAGAGGAGCTTCTAATTGCGCGCGTATACATTTATCTACAAGTCATGCGTATACGCAGCCAGTAATATTACTATACTAGCCACGTCTACTACTTTAGCTAGAACACACTAAAGACCTAAAGGTAGCTGCCACAGCTACCTACTAAACTTAATATACTAGTCGTAAGGCCTATAGTAGTAAAGGGTAGCAAATACCTAAGTTGGCGGTTCACCAAGCAGTATACCGTAAGGCGCTCTACTATAGCATAGTGGCTTTGCTTTCTAAAGGTCAATTATCCTAATTATCGCAATATTAAAATATATAGCACCCAGCTTACTAGCTTACCTAAAAATAGCTCTATATTAGATTAGCTACCTTATATTAATAAGTTAAAGTCTAATTCTAGTGGCCCGATAGCTTACCCTACTACTCCTATGCAACGTCCTACTATTAATCCTCTACCTACTGAGCTTGCCAGTAATATACTAGATAGCGAATTTAATAACGATATACTAGATACTTTAGTTCCTAATCTAATGCCTAACCTTAATAAATTAGAGCTTTTAGGTCGTAAGGTTTAATACTAATAAGACCTATAAGCGGGCCTAAAGGTTCCTACTATATAATAGACACCTCTCTCTAAGTAATCAGCTAGTTTTATTATGCGTAGCGTCTTTCCTACTCTATTTCCTTATAGTAAAGCCAATTTTAATATGCCATAAGGCCGTATAGTTACCCTAGCTACGTACGCCAAGCATATACTTAAGTATTAGGACTGTCAGTTTAGCCGCCACCCCTTATTTCGCTACTATGTGTTTAATCGGATTATAAGAGAGCAAGCCCTTAACGCCACCCACTTCCTCTATAGCCGATTAGATAAGAATAGTCTATCTTTAAATAAGCTTAGTAATCTTATAAATGGCAATAGGGGTGGCCAGTTGCTAAATAAGATTATACGGCATATACGGAACCTTAAGGGCACTAGACCTTACTAGAGGCAGAAGAGAAATAAGCTTACGGCTTATACTAAGAATATTAAAAGCGGGTCTCTATTCTTTACACTTAGCGCTACTAATCTACATTAGTATAATCTACACTCTTATATACCTCTATTTAACAAATATAAGGCTATTAATAAGGCTTAGCGCTACCAGATTGCTTCTTAGAATCTTAACAATAATCCGCATATTGCTGCTTACTGGCTATATCGCCGCTTCAATCTATTTAGGAAGCACGTGCTTATAGGCCTATTTAATAGCACTAACTTTTAGTCCTAATATAAGTGGTAGGTATAAGGTAGCGGCTATATATATAGCTTCTTATAGAGTTTAACAGCCCTAAAGCTAGATCCGTTAGCTATTAAATTAAGGGCGGCTTTTACTAAGTACTAGGCTACTTTTATATCCGCAATTAATCCTAATTAATCTAGGCCTCCCGATCTCCGATATCCTTCTACTCTCAGCTATAAAGAACAGCTTAATACTAGTAAGCTTCTTACTGCCTACCTTAATCGATTTTAACGGCACCGCAATTACACCAAATCTTACTACTTAAGATTAAAGAAAGGCTCCACTAAAGCAAAGGAGTGCCATTTCTATTTTCCACAGTCTCTCTATAATAAGGCCGCTGTATTAAAGGATTAAAATCCATATTACTAGATATTCTATCCACAGCGTAATAATAAGCTTTTTAATAGTTATAATACAGCTATAATATTAGCGTGGATAGCAAATATTAATACGTTACCCGCTATAAGTGTATTAGTAATAGTTAACTATATAGGCAAGTATTGCAGTAAAAAAGAGAAGAAGTCAACTTCCTACTAGGAGTTACTCTAATTAATACAGCCGCACACTAATAGCCTTTATGCCTTTAGTTCGGTCGTGGCCAGGTTTATAAATAAGCTTATTACTAAACGCGATTAGTTAGCGCAGGAGGTATACTATTTACTTCTTAATATTCCCTTTTACAAAGGCTTTAGGAATATAGTAACTTTAAACTACTGCTAGGAGAATAATTAAAGCGCTACGTATAAGCTTAATAATAGGCAACTAAGAGGGTGCGAACTGTCTGACTATAAGAAATATAAGCGCCGCCCAGATAAAATAGAGGACGTTACTTTCCTTAATTTTCTACTCTATTTCAATTACTTTACTTATAGGCGTCGGCTAAGAGCAAGGCCTTAAGTTATATTATACTTTCTGTAATATAACGGCGATTATTCCCATCCGTAGTATCCTAAGTTCTACTATATAAAGCTTATTCTTCATTACCCGTAAAGGGAGTATAAGGAAGTAGCTACTTATACCAATAAATTCGGGGCCCCTAATTATATGGCTTCCTATTAGGCTTACATTAACTCTTATTAGCATCCGCTTAACTACCTCTATAATCAGAAACTAGAGGAAGGTTATAAAACTGCTAATAATATTAATAAGTTTGAGGGCGATTTCACAGACAACTTGGAGCTATACTAGTCCTTTAAGGCCCTATATGCCCGCGTTTAAAATACTAACAGAGTTAAAATTAAGGATCCTAACAGGCTTAGTAATAGGGAGCTTAATTATAACTACGACTAGAGTACGTATTGGGGTACGTACCCGCAGCTTAATAAGAGGACTTATTAGTAGAAAGCATGGCTATAGTCTCTACCGTAGAGCCGCCTATCCCAAATAGCAACTCTATCCTCCTTATAACTAGGTCAGCGTCATATCTATAATATTATAATTAATCACTACAGGCAGATCCAAGCGGGCCTTAGCCCCCCCCTACTACGGATTAATATTAATAGAGAGGCAGGAACCGGTAAATTATATCTTATTACTATTCTTTCTACTACGCTCTATAATATAGTAAGGGCTAATAGTAAGCCATTGCTATTAGCTTGAGCTGCCCCTACTAGGGTAGCTGCCTTTAGTATTAACAGCAGAACTATATATAATCTATTAAGGTTGCTAGTAAATCGTCCGTTTAAGAAATTGCCTACTACTAGTCTTACGCCTCTATAACAAGCTTTTAAGGATATTTACTATCTTATCCTTAACAAAAAATCTATAATCGGGCAAGTATATCTAGCCTAGATTAATCACCGCCTCCGTTAGATTTACCCTACGCGTAACGATAACTACTTTAGAGGCTTAAATATCTTGCTAGTAGGCGATTTCTATTAGCTTCCCCCTATAGGTCAGGCGGCCTTATATAGCAATCTACCCGCTAAGCCGTTAGAGCTCGCTAGCTATAGAAAGGGAGCCTATAAGGCAATTAACCGAACAGCTGTCCTAGATTAAGTTATACAGTAGGGCGGTAATAACGCTAAGAGCTCTATATTTAGGACCGCCCTTACGGAGCTATATAGTAATTCTATAAGTAATTCGACCTAGAAGCTTCTTTTAACTAGGTATAAGTAGGGCCTATCCACCAATAAGGTTGCGGGCTTTAATAACGCAATTTAGCTATATAGCATACGCGCTGCTATAGGTAAGTATAATACCATTCGGCTTCGCAACCTTTTACAGCTAGTAGTGGCTATTAAGTTAGTTAACACTAGTGTAGGTATACGGAAAGTTACTCCTAATTAGTGCGATACTATAGAGAATCTAGCCCTATATATTGGCGCGAAAGTAATACTAATATAGAATATCTGGGTTAAACTAGGCTTAGTAAACGGTACTACTAGTATAGTTAAAGATATTGTATAGAAGGGACACGCGGATATTAAAAAGGATTAGCCTTAATTACTACTAATTATAGTAAATAGGTATAACGGACCTACCCTATTTACTTAGTAGGATAGTAAGAAAGTCGTCCCTATATTTTCTATACTTTGTAAATAGGAGGGTATAAAAGGCTCTTACTTACGGCATTAATTTCTAATTACTCTAGCTTTTGCTCTTACCGTATATAAAAGCTAGGGCCTAATACTTAACCAAGTAGTTCTAGATATTAAGGAAAAGGATAAGACAGCCGGGCTAACCTATATAGCAATCTTACGAGTTAAGAAGCTTTTAGGGCTTATATTTAAATATAGGTTTAATATAGAATAATTTTAGTCATCTATAAGTAAGACTAAAGAGGTATAATAAGAAGATTTTGTATAGAAGTAGCAGTAACTACTTATAAACAACTTTTCCTAATTAGGAAATTATATACTGGCTTAGAGGTAAGCGGAGAATATAGCATTCGTCTTGGTTTCCTAACTTTTAAATAGCTTAACCGCGAAATCCAATTTTCTAAATTTTAACCCCCCTATCCGTTCTACCTTCTTACCGCTTCTAGAGCTATTAGATATATATATAATAGTATATAAGGAGAATTGGCAGTATTGCTAGATCAATATTGCTACTATCTATAGCGTTAATTAATTTTTGGAATTTTTGGAATTTTTTTAAAGGGCGGAAATGTTGCTTATATAAGGAGTTACGTGACCTCCGAGAATATATGCTACTTAGGACCGTATATTAGCAGCCACAACTTCTCTACACTATAGTTAAGATTTTATATATACCGCACCTAGAGCTACTTAAAATAAATATTACCTATAGATCTGCCAATTTATAAATTAAAAATTAGACGTGGTCAGAGCTATTAGTAGGGGTTATTAATCGCGCTCCCTATAATAAAATTCGACTAATTGTTAGGTGAAACCTGAGCAGATAGTTATATAGCTGCGAGGTACAGGCGACCCGCAGGCGACTCGCCTGTGAGGCACGTGCTCTGCACGTGCCTATGGAAACCCCTTACCTCGCACCTTAGACTCCTCCTTCTCCCTTAAGGATTTGTCTCTGTCTATATAATATACCCATTGTTCTATTATTAGACTCCCTATTTACATCCTTACCTTATATTCGAATCCTTACTAATCCCTTTAGGAGGATAGCTAGTTTAATTTTCCTACGATCTACAATGCCTCCGAAGATAAGATCGACCCCTATACTTAACGGCAATACGCCTACGATATAATAGCTAAACGCCTTAGGATCTAGTGCAGACAAAGCCTCTATACTAGTAATATCTAAGCCACCTTCCGAATTTCAAGACGATTAGATATCTATAAACGCTAGAGACTAGTTTAACTTATATACCTGGGCTTAATAGGAGCTTAGTAAGGTTACTAGTGTCTTATTAAATACTACTAACCTAAAGGAGCTAGATGAGCTAGCTAATAAAATAGCTAACTTATGGAGCATTATCAATTTAATAAAGCCCTCCCGTCGCCTCTCTAGTAAAGAGCATAAGTTACGTATTAAACGCGTACGCCGAATAAATCTCAACACCCTAGTTAAGAAGTCACCACCTAATATTAGTGGCATTACTCAACAGAGATTTAACCGGTGAATTATAGTAGTTAAAAACCGCTTCAAGATCTATAACGCTAAATATAACTGCGAGCGACGTACGCGCTAGGCTATTAAAGGTCTTATAAAAGAGAAGACAGTCGCCTAACTAGTGCATCGCCGTCTAGGCGCTAAAGATAAAGGTCCTCTATTATAGGACGAACTTAAGACTATAGTCTAAGACCAGATCAAGAACCCTATAGTAAGACGCTTTAAAAATGCTACTATGTACTATATAACTGTAATAAAGGAGAACTAGAAGTTTAACACCTTCTTAGCCCGTATGCGTAGCTTAGAGGACCTCTTCTTATATACCCCTTTTATCGACCCTAATTAATAGGTAGACTTTTAGTTCTTATGCCTCCCAACCTACCTATAAGCAGAGCTCTTCCGCCAGAACTTTGCTGTATGGGTAAAAACCACTAAGGACCTTTTTGCAGAAATCCGCCGTATAGAGTAACTACTTAACACTATAAAGCTTATGGAAGATCGCGTAGTTAGTAGTAGCAAATCCTTACGCTTAAAGCGCGGTCGTACCTTAAGCTCTATAGGGTTAGGTTCAGAGGACAGAACCTTAGAAAGGCGACGCTTTCTTAACCAAACTCCTAGGGAGACTACTTAACAGCCAGATAGCTCTAAGGACCCCCTAAACGCCGGTACTATATATACGACTTATATAAGGAACGCAGACAGCTGTAGTAAAGACTACTAGTAGCAAGCTACCTAGGACTAGGATAACGCATACCCTAAACGCACATCGTGCGTAGGACATCGCAACCCGACGTTAGAGATATGAAGATAAGGATAACGTATAACCTAAATGTATTATGCGTAGGACATCGCGACCTAACGTCAGAAAACGAGACTAGGATAACGTATACCCTACGCATTGTGCGCAGGATATTATAACCTAACGTTAGAAAACGAGACTAGGATAACGTATACCCTAAACGCATTGTATATAAGATATTGTAACCTAACGTCAGATAGGTAGAAAACTCAAATACCGTATACCCCTAAATATATCTTATACAGGCGCATCGCGACCTAACTACGTCTACGCCTATACTACAAAAGTTGCGGGTTATAGGCCTTATGGGCGGCCCTGGTGCTACTATACTAATAACCTAGCGCTGGCGGACTAGAGCGTCCTACTATTCTCACTAAGACTTTAACCGACCTATAGCGCTAGACCCTTAGCCCAGGCGACGGTCCCCCGCGACGACCCTATAAGTTACCTCGCTGGTACTAACTTTATACAGAGTCTCGTGCTACGGTAAGAGTAGTGGTAGCTACTTTAGCCGAAACGGTTCTACGGAACACCCTCTAAGTTACTAGTTAATTTTATCCGTAGAGTATAAGGGACGCCTTATACTCTATATATAATTAGCTGGCTAGAGGCGAGTTCCTACCGGTAATATAATTAAGGACTCCTAAGGCAAAATAATAAGGTCTAGCCTTACTAAGGACTTCTATAAATACTTAGGTAACTATAATACCTGCTAACGCTCTATTGCGCCGCTATACACCTTATAGTGAGCTGTAGCCTTTTATAGCCCCCTACCCAAGCCTAGCAGTATTATCTACTTAACTTTATTATAGATCTCCCTAAGTCTAAGACACCTCCTTATCCTTATAAACCGTTTTATAAAGCTAGTGTGCTACTACCTAGCCTTGCAGCTAAAGCGTAAGCAAAAGGTAAGCGCTGCTGTTAAGACACAGCCTGTACTAAAGAAAGGTAGAGGATATAGGGATTAAGGAATAAGCTAACGCTTATAGTAAGAGTTACGGTATATATATAGGGTAAAGCTTAATTTATTAATATCCTATATAAGCCACACTCTAACGCAACCCGGCGACTCCCTAGTAACTCCCTAGTGACTTACTGGCAACTCGCAGGTGGGGCTACGTTATACAACGGTGATAAAGCTTAATTCGTTAACATACCGTATATGCTACAACCCTTTAAAAGTACTCTCCTTAGACCTAGTCCGTTACTCTATGCTATCTTAGCAGACTATTTATATATTAGGCGACAGGTCCGTCTATAACTAGGGTTCTTTAACTAGGGTCCTTTAACCCGCTAGTAACCTGCTAGTAGTAACCTATACCAATGATTTATATATTAGACTTGGATAACGTATACCCTAAACGTATATTATGCGTAGGACATCGCGACCTAACGTTAGAAAACAAGATTAGGATAACGTATACCCTAAACGCACATCGTGCGCAGGCACATCGCGACCCTACGTTAGAAAAAGAAGACTTGGATACCGCATACCCCTAAATGCATACCTTATACAGGCGCATCGCGACCCGACGTCTATGCCTATACTATTCCACGTATATACTACGCAGATAACGCAAGGCTAAAGTATAAGGTTAGTGGTGGATTTAACGGGTATACTGCCTTTACCACTATACGTCTGGCTGTATGTGAATAACCTATAACCTACCTACGAAATATATACAGCGCTACGCCGGTATAGCGTAAGGCTAAAGTAGGGTTAGCGGCGGATCTAATAGGTATATAGCCTTACCGTCTATAAATCTGGCTGCATATAAATAACCTACGACCTACCCACAAGGTACTAGCGACCTGCCTATATAAGTAAGCTTTGGAATTTGGCGGAATTTGGTAGAATTTAGCAGAATCTTTACGTATATATAACGCAGGTATAGCGTAAGGCTAAAGTATAGGGTCGGCGGTGGATTTAACGGGTATACTGCCTTACTACTATATGTCTAGCTGTATGTAAATAACCTATAACCTACCTGTAAAGCGCATGCGCTATACCTATTACATATTAGGGGGGCTGATTTGGCGCGGTTACGACCTAGGTTAATATGAGGTTAGGGCTACCCCTGCTGATAACGCGCCCGAACCCCGCATGAGGTCGCGCAGCGACCGCCCCTAAGTACTTTCGCACGCGATTTTAGGCGAAAAGGTACATAATTTATGTTAGATTGGTACTTCTGGACGGTCGCGTAATGTTACTCTAAATTTACAACACCTAAACGGGCTCTATTCCTACATTAAGGCGTCTTAGTTACTATAATATAGTCCTATATTAAGACGTCTTGGTTATTATAGTATAGTCCTATATTAAGGCGTCTTAGTTAATGCAGTGCAGTTATATATTAAGGCGTTTTGGTTACTATAGTGCAGTTCTGCATTAAGGCGTCTTAGTTACTGCAGTACAGTTATATATTAAGGCGTCTTAGTTACTGCAGTGCAGTCCTATATTAAGACGTCTCAGTCACTAGTATAGTCCTATATTAAGGCGTCTCGGTTACTATAGTAAAATAGGTATTATCTACTACTTAAGAGGGAGCCTCCCCTGCCCTAGATATTCTTATAAAGCTAATCTAAAGAATGCCGGCCTTGTAGCTGTTCTAGCTAGTTAATAGCCTATCTCTCGTCTCTTACCGTACCGTCTTCTACGCGCCGTCTTATATCCTTAATAATCCTACGGCGACGGCTATAGAATATAGCCTCGCCGTTAACCCGCCAGCGTGCCCCCTAATAGCGATTAAGAGCTTTAATTAACGGCTTACCCGCTAGCCCTAAAGTCTACTTAGTCCAGAGCTAGAAAACCGAATTACCGCCTTAAAGCATTTTATATTTCCTTAGCGGCGCCTACGGGTTAAGAATAAATAGGAGAGATAGTTAAGTATTAGCTTGTGCCTGCGCCAGTAGGGGCGATGTAGATATAGTAGACGGCTAAGCGGGCGGTGCGGATATTGTAGACAGCTAAGCGGACGGTGCGGATATTGTAGACGGCTAAGCGGACGGTGCGGATATTGTAGACGGCGGCTGAGCGGGCAGTATGGATATTGTAGACGGCTAAGTAGGCGGCGCGGATATAGTAGACGTTATGGTAGACGGCGCGGGCTTGCCTAAAGGTAGACGTATAGACTCTGTAGGCCCTATTTANATACCCGTCTTCCCTTACTNGATCTATATAGGTGCGAATAATGCTAATAACCTTTCTATTTCGCTAAGGCGTTCTAAGATTATCTATACGCGTAATTAAACCCCCTTTACCTTAAAGATCGCGGCCTTATATCTTAGCTTAGCTACGGCCTTATAGGCGGGCCAGTATTTCTGCATTATTAGCTTATTTAGCATAACTACATTAGCTAGCGAACTTTCTACCTACGCGGCGAACCTCCGGTATTCCTTGCAGCCAAAGAGGGGGTTTTTCTATAGGGGGTGGAGCGGGAACTGCTTGCGCAGGATTACTAAGTCCTGTAATAGGATTACCCTAAGCGCGTGGAGGAGGCGTAGAAATCTTAAGCCCGTAAAGTTAAGCCATATAACCTTATTATTGGCCCTATCTAGGTAGTAGGCCTCTATACGTTTTAGCCAGACGTTAGTCTTAGGCTATATCTTTAAATAGAGGGCTTCCTCTAGCACCTCCCGTGCGCGGGGGAGAAAGTAGCCCTTTCCTTTCTTTAGGAAGCCGGCGATCGACTATATAAACGTATAGGGTAGGTAGCTAAGATAGGCTCCTATTATCGTATCCATATTCTAGCGTCTAGCCTATCTAATTTGGGTTTCCTTAACGCCGCTAAGCTTGGTATATCGGACGCTCTGCTTATAGGCGCTATAGGTCTTCTTCTTTAAGTAAATTCCTACCCCCTAGAATATCTTTTTATTCTATTTAAACTGCGTATAATAGCTTAGCGGCCGTTGCGGTACTTTAATACTGCTAGGGAAGACGTATAGGTTATAGTAGTCCTTCGGCTGCTAAAAGGATGGGAAGCTTTTAGCGCCGTCTTTACCCTAGCGGTTAAAGAAGTAGAAGGCTACTGTAGAGAGGGGGTAAAGAATAGGGTTAGCGTTCCGTATATACCCTATATACTTAACCTTGCCATACTAATTCTGCTTCCTTTATGTTATTAACATAATTATATACGGCGCTAACTTGTCTAGTTTAGGCCCTTTATTCTCTAGTTTAATAAGGATAAGGTTAGCAAGCTAAATGTCTTATTTACTTTTACTATGGGTAACGGTAGTATGGCCTAAGGAATGGGTTAGAAAACGGTAGCTATACGGACTAGATAAGGTATATACAAACCTAATAAATGCTTAGCTATAGTTTAAAGGTAAGACTTAACTAAACCTAGCATTTTAGAGCCCGTCTTCTAGCACTAAGTGATCGCCTTTTTAAGCCCTTTAACGTTATAGCCGCCAGTAATTATAAATAGGCCTTAATTGATAAAGTTAACGCGTCGAATCTGGTCCTTATTACGGCGGACGCTATCTAGTACTACTAAGAGCTTTGCCCCCCGTAGCGGCTGCGAGGTCTTACCTTCTAACTACTACGCGTAAAGCTTGGTAATAGTGGAGACGTAGCTATTTATAACTAAGTATTGGACTATCTTATTAAATAGGGCGTTTAGGGCCTCCTCGTCTTATATCTCCCCTTCCTCCTTTATAGCTTCCTCCCCTATGCCTACAGCTGCCCCTATAGCTACCCCTATAGCTACCTTTCCCCCTAGCTGCCCTGCCCGCTTAACTATCTTTTACCTCTTCTTTACCCGCTTACTATCTTTCTATATCTCTTTCCGTTTTAACTTCTGTTTTTAATAGCCAGTAGCCCATAATTCTTAGTTAATAACTTACTACTCTAAAAATAGGTAAAGCTTATCTTCTGTTACCTGGGCGCCGTCCGTATTGCCTTTTAATCTCGCGTACTAGTCTTCCCACTCTTTCTGCTTTAGCTCGTACGCCCTTATAGTATTCTTTAAGCGCTAGGCCTTATAAATATTATATAGCCGTGCTGTCTAGGCCTTGAATTCGCTCTAGAGGCTATAGGGGGAGGAGGCTAAGGGGGCTTCCGTCGACCGTAAAGTGGACCATAGGGTAAGGAGATTCTTAAAAGACTCTATATCCGTAAAAGGTAAGGGGGAGACGCGTAAGCGCGGCGTGGGTAAATAAAGCTACCAAACGCGTAAATATTAAAGGAGAAGAAGGAGAAGAGGGCTCTATATTATATAATTATAATTATAATAGGCCTTTCTATATAAAATCAGAAGCCCTATATAAGCTAGCGCGGGTATAAGGATAGAAGAGGGTTGGAAAATGGATTGTCGAGGCGATAGTAAGGTTGAAGGCGCGCTAAGGCCCTCTATACTAACCTAGTACTAACCTAGGCCTCAAAAACGCGTCCGAAAAGTAGGGGCCACTACTAAAGGGGGGGGGTAATATTTAGACGATATGTCGCGGACTTTAGGGGGTCGTGCGTAACCTAAGGTTATGCTAAGCCTAACCCGGACCTCCAATACCTATTACATATTGGGGGGGCTGATTTGGCGCGGTTACGACCTAGGTTAATACGAGGTTAGGGCTACCCCTGCTAATAACGCGCCTAAACCCCGTATGAGGTCGCGCAGCGACCGCCCTTAAGTACTTTCGCACGCGATTTTGGGCGAAAAGGTACATAATTTATGTTAGATTAGTACTTCTGGACGGTCGCGTAATGTTACTCTAAATTTACAACACCTAAACGGGCTCTATTCCTATATTAAGGCGTCTTAGTTGCTATAATATAGTCCTATATTAAAACGTCTTAGTTATTATAGTATAGTCCTATATTAAGGCGTCTTAGTTAATGCAGTGCAGTTATATATTAAGGCGTTTTAGTTACTATAGTGCAGTTCTATATTAAGGCGTCTTAGTTACTGTAGTGCAGTTATATATTAAGGCGTTTTAGTTACTGCAGTGCAGTTCTATATTAAGACGTCTTGGTCACTAGTATAGTCCCTATATTAAGGCGTCTCGGTTACTATAGTAAAATAGGTATTATCTACTACTTAAGAGGGAGCCTCCCCTGCCCTAGATATTCTTATAAAGCCAATCTAAAGAATGCCGGCCTCGTAGCTGTTTTAGCTAGTTAATAGCCTGTCTCTTATCTTTTGCCGTACCGTCTTTTACGCGCCGTCTTATATCCTTAATAATCCTACGGCAACGGCTATAGAATATAGCCTCGCCGTCAACCCGCTAGCGTGCCCCCTAGTAGTAATTAAGAGCTTTAATTGACGGCCTACCCGCTAGCCCTAAAGTCTACTTAGTCTAGAGCTAGAAAACCGAATTACCGCCTTAAAGCATTTTATATTTCCTTAGCGGCGCCTATAGGTTAAGAATAAATAGGAGAGATAGTTAAGTATTAGCTTGTGCCTGCGCTAGTAGGGGCGATGCGGATATAGTAGACGGCTAAATAGGCGGTGCGGATATTATAGACGGCTAAGCGGATGGTGCGGATATTATAGACGGCTGAGCGAACGGTGCGGATATTGTAGACGGCGGCTAAGTGGGTAGTATGGATATTGTAGACAGCTAAGCAGGCGGCGCGGATATAGTAGACGTTATAGTAGACGGCGCGGGCTCGCCTAAAGGTGGACGTATGGACTCCGTAGGCCCTATTTAGATACCCGTCTTCCCTTACTGGATCTATATAGGTGCGAATAATGCTAATAACCTTTCTATTTCGCTAAGGCGTTNTAAGATNNTNTANACGCGTAATTAAACCCCCTTTACCTTANAGATCGCGGCCTTATATCTTAGCTTAGCTACGGCCTTATAGGCGGGCCAGTATTTCCGCATTATTAGCTTATCTAGCGTAACTACGTCAGCTAGCGAACTTTCTACCTATGTAGCGAACCTCTGGTATTCCTTATAGCTGAAGAGGGGGTTCTTTTATAGGGGGTGGAGCGGGAACTGCTTATATAGGATTACTGAGTCCTGTAATAGGATTACCCTAAACGTGTAGAGGAGGTGTAGAAATCCTAAGCCTATAAGGTTAAGCCGTATAACCTTATTATCGGCCCTACTTAGGTAGTAGGCCTTTATGCGTTTTAGCTAAACGTTAGTTTTAGGCCATATTTTTAAACAGAGGGCCTTCTCCGGCACCTTCCGTGCGTGGGGGAGAAAGTAGCCCTTTCCTTTCTTTAGGAAGCCGGCGATTGACCATATAAACGCATGGGGTAGGTAGCTAAGGTAGGCTTCCGTTATTGTATCCGTATTCTAGCGTCTAGCCTATCTAATTTAGGTTTCCTTAACGCCGCTAAACTTGGCATGTCGGACGCTCTACTTATAGGCGCTATAGGTCTTCTCCTTTAAGTAAATTCCTACCCCCTAGAATATCTTTTTATTCTATTTAAACTGCGTATAATAGCTTAGCGGCCGTTACGGTACTTTAATACTGCTAGGGAAGATATATAGGTTATAATAGTCCTCTAGCTGCTAAAAGGATGGGAAGCTCTTAGCGCTGTCTTTACCCTAGCGGTTAAAGAAGTAGAAGGCTACTGTAGAGAGGGGGTAAAGGATAGGGTTAGCGTTCTGTATATACCCTATATACTTAACCTTGCTATACTAATTCTGCTTTCCTTGTGTTATTAACATAATTATATACGGCGCTAACTTGTCTAGTTTAGGCCCTTTGTTCTCTAGTTTAATAAGGATAAGGTTAGTAAGCTAAACATCTTATCTACTTTCACTATAGGTAATAGTAGTATAGCCTAAGGAACGGGTTAGAAAACGGCAGCTATATGGACTAGATAAGGTATATACGAACCTAATAAATGCTTAGCTGTAGTTTAAAGGTAAGACTTAACTAAACCTGGCATTTTAGAGCCCGTCTCCTAGCACTAAATAATCGCCTTTTTAAGCCCTTTGACGTTATAACCGCTAGTAATTATAAATAGGCCTTAATTAATAAAGTTAACGCGTTAAATCCGGTCCTTATTACGGCGGACGCTATCTAGTACTGCCAAGAGCTTTGCCCCCCATAGCGGCTGCGAGGTCTTACCTTCTAACTGCTATATATAAAGCTTAGTAATAGCGGAGACGTAGCTATTTATAACTGAGTATTAGACTGTCTTATTAAATAGGGCGTCTAGGGCCTCCTCGTCCTATATCTTCCCTTCCTCCTTTACAGCTTCCTCCCCTATGCCTACGGCTGCCCCTATAGCTGCCCCTACAGCTACCTTCCCCCCTAGCTGCCCTACCCGCTTAATTGTCTTCTACCTCTTCTTTACCCGCTTACCATCTTTCTATATCTCTTTCCGTTTTAACTTCCATTTTTAATAGCCAGCAGCCCGTAATTCTTAGTTAATAACTTACTGCTCTAAAAATAGGTAAAGCTTATCTTCTGTTACCTAGGCGCCGTCTATATTGCCTTCTAGTCTCACATACTAGTCTTCCTACTCTTTTTGCTTTAGCTTGTACGCCCTTATAGTATTCTTTAAGCGCTAGGCCTTATAAATATCGTATAGCTATACTATCTGGGCCTTAAATTCGCTCTAGAGGCTATAGGGGAAGGAGGCTGGGGGGGCTTCCGTCGACCGTAAAGTGGACCATAGGGTAAGGAGATTCTTAAAAGACTCTATATCCGTAAAAGGTAAGGGGGAGACGCGTAAGCGCGGCGTGGGTAAATAAAGCTACCGAACGCGTAAATATTAAAGGAGAAGAAGGAGAAGAGGGCTCTATATTATACAATTATAATTACGGTAGGCCTTTCTATATAAAATTAGAAGCCCTGCGCGAGCTAGCACGGGTATAAGGATAGGAGAGGGTTGGAAAATGGATTGTTAAGGCGACGGTGAGGTCAAAGGCGCGTTGAGGCCCTCTATACTAACCTAGTACTAACCTAGGCCTTAAAAACGCGTCCGAAAAGTAGGGGCCACTACTAAAGGGGGGGGGTAATATTTGGACGATATGTCGTGGACCTTAAGGGGTCGTGCGTAACCTAAGGTTATACTAAGCCTAACCCGGACCTCTGATACCTATCTTTATATACATAAAATTAAGACGCTCTTTCCCCTCCCAATTTTTTCCTTATTAAGGTTTTTTATAGGGTTTTATTAAGGCTTAAGTACGTAAAGGATTGGGGACAATCCTTTTAAAGGGGGGGGCATTGTTAGGTAAAACCTGAGTAGATAGTTATATAGCTGCGAGGTATAGGCGACCTGTAGGCGACTCGCCTATGAGGCACGTGCTCTACACGTGCCTATAGAAACCCCTTACCTCGCACTTTAGACTCCTCCTTCTCCCTTAAGGATTCGTCTCTGTCTATATAATATACCCATTGTTCTATTATTGGACTCCCTATCTATATCCTTACCTTATACTAATAAACGAACTAACAAATTAAATCAAATGTTTGGAACGTCTAAATAAGGTTCTACTAAAACGCTAGCTGGACCCTAACCTAGACCCTTCCTAACCTATTAAATTTTAAAAATAACAACCTCTACTAAATTAAAAATCTATTTTATCCTTAACAAACTATTTAATTAGATTTAATAGTTCTTTATTATCTAAAACATAGCTAAAACTAACAAGGTATAGCAGTATATTAACCTATCTAAAAAGAAAGATAATCTTCTAAAGCTAAAACTACTAAGTCGGCCTATACTAAGGGATATACTACCCACAGCTATATTAATAGCAAAGCTAGACCTAAATTAGCTTACTACCTATAACTAGCTCTACGCTAAATATAAGGACAATCTACGCGTATACTAGAAGCAAAAACAGGCTATAAACAATATTAATAACTACATCGTTCGCACCACATTAGTAGCCTACCTTTCACTTATCGATAGCCTTAGTAGTCGGTTATATCAAATATTTAAGGCGTCTCTACTACTATAGTAGCCACTATAGTAACAGAGACACCCCGTATTTTAATAAGTAATTAAGCACATCTTATATAAGAATCTTATACTTATTAGTACTTACCAAATCACGTACTTATAGAGCCTCCTCCCATCTATAAATACTCCCTTCTCTATACCTTCCTCTCTTCTTTTCTTCTTCCTTATAAAAGCTAGAGGTGCTCTAATACCCCTCCCTAGTCCCCACTAAGGGATTTATTAGTTGACGTGGTAATATAAATAGCATCTAACGAGGAGACGGGTAAAAGAGGAGATAGAAAGAACAGAGGGGCGTCCAGTAAGTGTTAGTTAAGTAACATTAATGTCTATATTATAGCTGCCTAATCTCCTATACTCGCAGGCCTCCTCCCATCTATAAATACTCCCTCCTTTATACTTTCCTCTCTTCTTTTCTTCTTCCTTATAAGAGCTAGAGGTGCTCTAATACTCCTTTCTAGTCCCCACTAAGGGATCTATTAGTTAACGTAGCGATATAGATAGCATCTAATAAGGAGACGGGTAAGAGAGGAGATAGAAAGGACGGAGGGGCGTCTAGTAGGTGTTAGTTAAGCAACGTTAATATCTATATTATAGCTACCTAATCTCCTATACTTGTAGGCCTCCTCCTGTCTATAAATACTCCCTCTTCTACACCTTCCTCTCTTCTTCTTTCTTCTTCCTTATAAGAGCTAAAGGTGCTCTAATACCTCTCCTTAGTTCCCACTAAGGGATCTATTAGTTAATATGGCGATATAAATAGCATCTAATAAGGAGATAGGTAAGAAAGGAGATAGGAAGGACGGAGGGGCGTCTAGTAGGTATTAGTTAAGTAACGTTAATGTCTATATTATAGCTGCCTAATCTCCCGTTTGTAGGCCTCCTCCTATTTATAAATACTCCCTCTATACCTTTCTCTCTTTTTCTTTCTTTTTCCTTATAAGAGCTAGAGGCGCTCTAATACCCCTTTTTAGTCTCAACTAAGGGATCTATTGGTTGATATAGCGATATAGACAGCATCGGACAAGGAGACGGGTAAGAGAGGAGATAGAAAGGACGGAGGAACCTCCGGTAGGTGTTAGTTAAGCAATATTAACGGCGGTTTTCGTCACCCAAAAATTGCGTTACGTGACGACAATTGGGAACGTAAGGCGCCTTAACCTTACTACTACTTCTAAATTAAGTAAAAGCTCTATATAGGGGGGTCCCAGGGGGTCTCCCCCTGGAAAACCTTATCTCTATATATATTAATTAAAGTCTATATAATAAAGCTCTAAATTAAAGCTTTAGGTTAATTAATTGGCTTATTACTTATAACCTTAGGTTAAAATTTTCGTTAGGGGGCTAACGATCCGCATGTTTATTTAGTGGTTGTTAAGATATAAAATGCGATTTTTCTAATTTTTAATAAGTTTTAAAGTGGCCGACTCGCTTGCATGGCTAACTCGCTTATTAAGTACGTTAATATAAGAAAGGTTTAAACTTAAGAATAAAGATAAGCTAAAAGTTAACCTAAGACACTAAGCGTATTATACGTTGGTATAGATTATACGAGAATTCCGTTAAATTTTCCAAGGAAAATTTCCAAATTGCTGACTTATAGCTAGCAATTTGGTTCCTTGGGGAAATTTAACGGAATTCTCGCGCCTACGGCGGGCTTTTGTCCTTCTAAACTCAGTCTGCCTTACTACTGCCCTGCTACTGCCCTCTACTGCCTATTACTGCCCTTTACTGCCCCCTACTACCCTTTACTGCCCCACTACTGCCCTTTACTACCCACTACCACTATTATACCATCTTTATTATTACCCTTACTACCTTTACTACTCCCCTTTTAAATACTAAAATAACTTCTTTTTTATTACTCCTAATATATCTTTATTTCCTAATTTATAGCTATATTTATTACTACTTATATACTATATTTTACTAATACTTTAATTACTAATTTATTATTATTAGTATTATTTATATTACTACTATTTCTATATTATTATAATTATTATATTAGTTTATTAATTTTATTACTATATTATAACTATTTTAATTTTAATTTTTATCTTTATTCTTACATTTATTTATATTTATAGTACTATTATTATATTAATTCCCTTTTAATTTACTAACTTTACTACTTAAGATATAGCTATAACTTTTATTTTTACTTTTATTCTAATTTTATATAGTACTACTTTTACTATTATAAAGAGTACTATATATTATAGAATACATTTTATATTTAAAATTAAATTCTTCCTTTAAAAATGTTATATAAGATAATTATATATACTAAAGACCCTACTATAAGGACTATTATAAAGACTATTAATATTTTTATATATATTTATATAAGATAAGAGTAGAAATAAAAATAAAAATTAGAGTATTAAAGCTTTAACTGCCCTTTACTGCCTATTACTACCCTGTACTACCTATTACTGCCCTACTACTACCCTACTACTACCCTATTACTACCCTACTACTACCCTATTACTGCCGCACTACTACCCTATTACTACCCTACTACTACCCTATTACTGCCGCACTATTACCGTACTACTATAGAATTTATATAGCTACCTTATAGTGATATAAAGCTACCTTTATATAATAATCGGCCCGCGAAGCCCTACTGCACGCGTCTACGTCGCCGCGGGTGGAAACATTATCAGGAAATCGTTCCTTTTGATGGCTAAGTGCAGAGGCGATGGTAGGGAGCCGCCGCAGCGCATTCAGCGCTGTCGTCGCGGTCCTGTGGTGTTGAGCTCGCGACGCGTACTAAAGTATCGCCCTTAACAACACCAGGAGCCTTACTGCCTCCGCTAAGGCTCCTGCTCTACCACCTAGGGAGGCCTATTAAGGGATACTGGGATACGAAAACCACCCGATGTACGATTACCTGACTTGTAGCCAGGCCCGAAACTGGCCTTATTATTAGCCAGTCGACGTGGACGCGTCCTAGGCGTACAACAGGACACCCTTAGGCTTTCACTAGCTCTAAAATCGCAAAAGGAACGCAATAAGGGCGTAGGGATCCTCTTTTTATAAGAACTTATTAAGGTTAACGCGTTACAGATACCTTATACGAAACTTATTAAGGCCCCGAGGCCACCGTAAAGAACTTATTAAGGCCCTGCCTAGAGAACTTATTAAGGCCCTACCTAGAGAACTTATTAAGGCTACCTCTATGAGGGTCTATCTAGTATCCGGTACACCCAGGTGACTTAGAAGAGGGTCTTAATAGGCGTAGTGCGCGCGACCTGGACAGAGACGCGACAGCGACGTGATGGCGACGCGACGGCGATTAGAAGGCTTGACGAGGTAGAAACACAGGCAAAGCTCTAGGCAGCGGAAACACAGGCCAGCTTTAACAGCCCCATGGCGTTCGACCTACGATCGCAGGTAACTCACAGGAGGGTCTTAATAGGCGTGGTGCACGTAACCTAACGCATATATAAGGCGACTTACAGGAGGGTCTTAATAGGTGTAGTATATATAACCTAATATATATATATATGGGGGAGGCTATAGGGGAAATACAGGCCAGTTAGACAAGGTCTTAATAAGTTAAAAACATAGGCTAGCTTATAAAAGGGGGGGATACAAGCTTAGTTAGTAGGAGAGGGGGGAGTAGGTTGTTTAGCACGGGACCTAGTTTATAGCCCCCTCCTATAAGACACGGTCGGCCTATTATAAGGAGACTTTTATAGGCAACGCGAAACGAGAACTAGTAGTAGTATAGAATGTAGCGCCCCTATACACTACTAGCCTCCTATAGGGCGTAGTGCGTAGTAGCTACTGCTAGCTTTAGGGACCTTACCCCTTAGCTAGGCTCTAACCCCTAGTGCACCTAGTAGGTAGATAGGATTACGTCCTAGCTAGAGAGACTACTACATAGCTTAAGAGAATGGATACGCGTGTTAGTATACCAATAAATAGGACTACTCGCTCGCTAGGGCAGTACGCTAATAAGGTACGCTTAAGGAGTAAATAGGAGTTACTTAGGTAGTAAAGGCTTTTAGTTAGGCCTTAACCGTAGAAGGTACCTAAGGCTTCTATATTATAGGATACAGCCACAACGCCCTTATAGGATTACGTTAGTAGGCGCGTAAGACAGGAGTTGCGACCCCTATAAATGGCAGCTTATACCCATACCGGCGGAAACAATAATAAGAGGCGTAAAACTAGAGGCTATAGAAGGCTCCTAAGCCGTATAAAAGCGTACTAACTCTAGGAGGAGACTCTTATATAGACTGCTGGGGGGCAGACTAGTACTTAGGCTAATAACCTATTATAAGATACCCGAGAGAACTGGTGAAACTCCCTATATTATTAGTGGTGGCAGCTAACTACTTGTGGAAAGCCCTGAGCCCTTAGGCTTAGTAAGGGAGAGCTACTTAAAAACTGAGGTAGAGGCCTAGATAAGTAGGTATATTAAACTCTACTATATTACTAGCTAATATATAACTACCTATAACAACGCCGGCGCCTTACCCTTAAAAAACTAGACTTATAGGGCCTCCTCTAAAGCATCTAGGGGCTCGACTGGGCTATATCTAAAGACTCCCTATAAGCCCTTTAGGAAGGGATTAAATAAGTACTTAAAGAACACTGCCCGCAAGTATAACCTAGCCAGTAGGCCCGCCGAGAATGGTTACTATATGCCATATAGCTCCACACCAGCGCCCGCTAGGCGCGGCGACAGCACTAGGACTATAACAACCCCTAGGACTTGCAAAGATACCTAGCACTAAGCAACCAACTCTAGAAAGAAACTAGGAGGGTTAGTTGTAATAACTAGAGGCGCTTTACTTATAAACTCACTAAGGATTAATTAAAACCCTATAATAAGGGACTCTAAATCCTATTAAAATGGAGCAGAAAAGTAAGCATAGCGAAGGCGGACCCCCATTTACCAGACCTTAGGAGGTCTATTAAGGACCCCTTAACAGATAATAATACTATAAAAGTAGACATCCTTATAGCTAAATTCTTTTCTAAGACTGGAATAGCGGACCTTAGCGATATTAAGATAGAGACAATAATGGAATAAAGAGTACTCAATATTAGCCCTATTATCTTAACAGAAGAAATTAGTAAGCTAATTAGGAGCCTTCTAAATGGAAAAGCCTTAGGGCTAGATGGTATACTAAACGAAGTTCTTAAAGCAGTTGCCCTAGTTATTATAAAAGACTTAGTAGAAGTAGCTAGCTACTGCTTTACTAATAGAATAATACTAAAAAGTCTTAAAGAATCCACAACTGTAGTATTATGTAAGGAAGGGAAAAAAGACTACTCTCTCCTAGGCAGCTATAGACTAATTGCCCTTAAAAACACGCTAGTAAAAGTCCTAAAAAAGCACGTAGCTAATATTATATTAAAAGCAGCGGAAGAGCATAGCCTACTCCCTTGGAACTAGATAGGAGCAAGGCGCAAGCAATCTACACTATTAGTAGTAGGACTGCTTAGCTCTTGTGTATAAATAGCGTGGCGAACGTGCCATGGGTACGTAGTGTTAATGCTAAGCCTAGACTTAGCAGGGGCATTTAACAACGTATCCTATAAAAGGCTCCTCTATATTCTAAAAAGAAAAGGCTTTTTAAAGTGGCTTATAAACTTTATATAAAGCCTCCTAATAGTACGTAAGACCTGTATTAAGTTTATAAAATATAAGAGCAATTAGATCTAAACACAGATAGGTATCCCCTAAGGGTCTCCCTTATTACTAATTCTGTTTCTCTTTTTTATATTAGAACTATTAAAGAAATTCCAGAGTCCGGACAGTAGTATACTAGGGTTTAGCTTTATAAACGACACAAATTTTATTACCTAGGGGGACTCCGCAGTAGAGAACTGTTAATGATTAAAAGCTGCCTATAACTGCTATACTATATAGGCAAACCGACACGGCGCGGCGTTCGCCCCCAAAAAGTACTAGCTTATGCACTTTATAAGGCGACGGCGCCACGCCACCGCAGACCTTGCGTCTACCGTACGCATTACTAGCTATAAGATAGCTCCCTAGAAAACCAGTATACAAATCTTAGGGATTTAGGTGGACCCTAAGCTACAGTAGAAAGAATAGATTAAAAAGGTAGCAATTAAAGGGTTAGTAGCCTTCAAAGCAATAGTAAGGATCACTATATCTATATAGGGCCCATTAATACGCCGCTCGCGCCTCCTATACACAGCTACTATCCAACTAGCGATGCTATATAGCGCCTAAGTATGGGGAGTATAGGACGACGGCGGAACGCCAGCGAAAAGCTTACTTAAACTACTATAGAAAGTCTAGAACTAATGCCTCTATAGGGTTATAGGAGCATACTAGCAAATACTAATAGCTATAATTGAAAAGGAAGCGGCCATTCCCCCAATCTAACTCTATATTAAAACGACAGCCCTCTAAAGAGCTACTAAGACAGCTTCTAATAGGGTAGAAAAGGAATTAGTAGAGGCACTTAAGGGTATCTGGAAAACACTAATAAAGCGCTAGCGGAAAATAAGACGGCTACTAGTACTACTAAAAGTGCTTAGGGACCGCGTAAAGGACCGTAAGAATAAAATATAGGGGTTCCTTGCATACTAGAAGGATTATATAGAGTAGGAAGCTGCAATAAACCCCCGTAGGCGTAGCCAGCGGAACGCTAGCAGAGCGTAGGTGGAGCGCCGCCACCGTATAGAAGGCCACCAGCACCGCTAGCGGGAAACCACCCTTATCGCGAAATAGGCAGACCTAGAATAGCGCCGACGGTAGCAGATAAAGGCTAAAAACCGCACAGAAACCATGTGGAAGACCCTATAGGGGAAACCTATAATCTTATTATATAAAGATCTAATAAAAGCAGAGGCTATAGCGCTATTTCTCCTTCGTATAGAGGTAATAGGGCTTAACGCATAGCTTATATCTATTAGAGTACTAGAAATTCTCCTATGGTATAAATATGGGTAGATAAGGCAGATAGTACACCATATATTATTCTAATGTCCATAATACTAAAGGGCGGACCTTATAGCATAATATGCCTCTAAACGCCTCTAAGACGTCTTAAGTAAGAAGTGCCTACGTGGCTGCAAAGTAGCTAGTATAGTTAGGTGCGTTAGCCTAGTTCTGGGCTATAAAGGCAATAAACACAGAGGATATAAGGGGATACTAGCCCTTTTAAAGCTTAGAGGACTGGTAAAAGAATATAGGTAAAAGGATATAGGTTAAAGGATAAGGGAAGAAGGGGCAGTATAAGATCGTCCGCGAAGCGCGGTCAGTTGGCTTAATATGCAGACTCTAAGCCAGGTAGAAGGTGAGTCGCCGGCGTCCCGATATCGGAACGCTGTCGTCTCTCTAGCGCGGCCCGCGATCGGGTTTTCTCTAAGATAGAGTTTTTCCTATAGAAGGTATTAGCCTGCGTGGACCCACTAGGGGGACTAGGACGGGCGGTAAATTGAATTTATTATTATATAATAATCGCGTAATATAGATTTATATAATTAATTATATAACATATTTTAATAATAGCTATTTATATTATTATCGTCGTTATTATCTTCTTCCTTAAGTAACAGCACTACTATTACCACTATTACCATTACTACTGCTGTTGCTGCTGTATTATCTACTCCTACTCTTACTACCGCTACCGCTGCTACTTCTACTTCTACTGCCGCTGCTACTGCTGCTCCTACTCTTGCTCCTCCACTACTACTACTACTACTACTACTACTACTACTACTACTACTACTATTACCATCACTACTACCGCTGCCGCTGCCGCCGCCATATCTACACCCGGCCGCCGTTACTCCTCTATACCTCCTCCTATATAGGGCCACGCCGCCTTTATATAGGACTTCGGTCCTAGCAGATAAGTATACTAGTAAGTATTAGTACTATAAAGAGAACCGCAGGAATATACTAACCTATAAATAGCTACTGCGGCTACTACTGCGGCTAGGCCCCTCCCTATTACTTCCTCTTTTCCCACTGTCTTAGCTACCACCGCCACTACTACCGGCGCTGCTCTCGCAGTGCTTAGCCCGGCTGGCTTTACGGCAATTAATTAGCCGCCCACCGCCCTCTCTACCCTCCCCCTTTAAAATCCCCTACCTACCGCGCTCGCCACCGCTACTAAAGCTGCCGCCGCTAATATAGCTATAATGTGGGCGTTACATCCCCTACTACGCGTTTAGGGTATATCTTTACGGTAGGTTCCTAGCCTAGGTAGAGCTTTTAGTGTCTACTAGGGGGTCCGCCTAAAGGCTAGGGCCCTAAATATAGAGGCCGCCCTAGCGTAAAGCTAGGGTATGGTAGCCCCGTAGGCTTATACGTCGTATATATAGGGCGGTAGCCTATTTATAGAGTGTGTGCTAGTTGCGGGCTAGCTACGCGGTAGCTGTACTAACTGCTATTATAGCAGCAAAGGGGCGCGCTACTCCTTTTAAGCCTGTAAGTTAGTAATATAAATAGTAAAAGCATAACTAATAGAGATAATCGCAGCTACTACCGCCACTGCTACCACCCTACCAGTTCGCCGCGGCGGCCCTTCCTCCCACGCCTCGGCGCCTCCCGCTACTGCTGCCGTTAATGACGATAATAACGACGATAAGGAGGAGGAGGAGAGGGAGGGGGAGGGGGAGGGGGAGGGGGAGGAAAAGGGGGAGGAAGAGGAAGAGGAAGAGACCCTACCCGCCTACGTCCATTCCTACTCTACGCGGCTCCGGCAGATTGCGAAGCTATATTATAACTTAGCAGTTCTATATAAGGAGGAGGCGGAGGAGAATAAGGAGTAGAGAGGGGGGGTAGAGGAGAAAAAGGGGGTAGGGGAGGGGGGGTTTACTAGGCCCTATAGGGCATTTATAAAAGTTTTACTAGCCCTATAGGGCAGTTATAAAAGTAGTTATATAATAAAATAATATACCTTATTACGAAAGCAAAACCTCTAAATAAATACTATAGCGGGCTTTTAGCTTTCTAAACTTAGTCTGCCCTACTACTGCCCTACTATTACCCTATTACCCTACTACTACCACTGCTGCTATACTATCCCCCTATATCTTAGCCCGTAATAGGTAATAATACCTCTAGATATATAATATTAGTAATAGTAGTAGTAGCGGTATCGCCTCCCTGTGGTAGTAATAGTGAAAGCCCGTATATATCCGTTACTCTTAATAGCGTAATATATAACTACCTATACGTAAAAACTAGTATACGCAAATTAACACCGATAAAGTTAAAAGACTACCCCTATGACTTATTTACTATTATAGTAAAGTATAGTTAGATTAGAAACTGCCTTCTACTAATAATAAAAGGTAGTTCTCTGTCCGTAAAGGTAAGCTTAATATAAGGGATTAGCCGTAACTGCCCGTAAAAGCTGCCGCTAAGTATCTAAGTTTTAATATAGCGCCAGCCTAAGCGCGTAATAACTATATAGGTGCCGTTATAGAGCCCTTCCTTAGGGTAGAGGTTCCGTAGAAGGATTATAGGCGCCCCTACCTTTAGGGAAAGCTTTAATAGAGGTAGGCTAGTAGGGTTAAATGTTTATAGGAGCTTTGCTAGCGGTAGTTCTATATAATCCTCTTCTCTATTTTACTCTATAGAGTGTATAAAATAAAAGGTACTTAGGGAGCCGTAGAGCCGCGTAAGGATAGCCTCGTTAATCTTAGCCACGGTATTATTATAAATAGTTAAAATAGCGCGATTATAAAAGGTATTAAAAGTAGTATATGCCTAAGTAAGCAGTTATGGAGGGTATATATACCTATAAAAGGGTTCCTAGGACTAGAACTGGCCTATACTAAGTAGGAGAGTAATACTACCGGCTAGGGCTATATTATAAGATAAGTTTTATACCTAATCTGCGAACTGCTAATTTGTCTTACCCTAGCGGATATACATATTTAACTATAGGGATAGTATACGAAAGGTAGGCTAAAGGAACGACCGCTATAGGTAGGCACCTATAATAGCTACGCGGTTCCCCTATAGGATAACAGGTAGTATTTAAGTAAAGTTATTACCTAAGATAATAGGGAGCCTACTAAAGGTAGAGTTATTAGAACGGACGTCCGTAAGTATACGGTATACAGCTTTAAAGTAGTAGCGGTGCTATATTAGCACATTATCCTAAATAAGTAAAGTGGTATAGCATAAAAGCTTAGCTAGATTTAAGTTTTTAGAGATATTATAAGTAGATTCTTTATATAGATTAATAGGTCTCTAAAAACGAGAGTGGGTAGTACGGCCGCTGGGTAGTAGGAGGGCTATAATACTAAAAGAAGCTATATAAAGAATAATCTTACTACGTAAGTAGTAGTAGTAGTAAAGGCAGCGATAGAGAAATATTTTACTAGTGCTTATAGGGCCCTAAAGAAAGAAGCGGACTGTCCACAGATCTATATCTATAGTAGTAACGATAGTATTAAAGCACGCTGCTTGGTCTGTATTTAGCTATTAATATAACTTAATAAACTAGCGTTCTTCCTCTATAGTGTTATATTACTATAGCTTAGCTATAAAAAGTAGGTTAATTTCCTCCATAATAATACCCTATTAGTGCTAAAACTAGGGCAGGCTATTATTTATAAGTATTTTTTGGTAATTTATAAGTATCTAATAGATAAGGTATAGGCCATAATTAAAATAGGCGTTATTATTCTTACCGACTATAAAAGGAGTATTAGGCTAGTAGGCTAGAAAGCGAGGCAGATTATTATAAATAGATTGTTTAAAGCGGTTCTATAAAGCAACTAGCTCCGTAATAGGGCTATAAAGTAAAGCTGTTATAAATAAAAAGCGTAGCTAGGCGCTAATGGTAAAAATAGCAGCCTCCATTAAGTAATTAACCTACTTATAATTATTCTCTAGTAGCCCTAAGGCTATGTAGGCGGCCTAGAAGGTTAAATAAACTATACTAGTAATAGTATAGAGGTCCTTAAAGGAGGTAGGGCTAAAAACGGATATTAGTAGTAGCTGTAAATAGAACCTCTTACCTATAATAGGACTGCAGTAATATATATGGCCTATTATAAAGCCTTACTAGCGTAAACGCCACTCCCGTTACTTTAAAATAAAGGTATACCGCTTAGGGAAGTCTTAATATAGGTAGTTACGGGCATTATTATACTCCGTATTATACTTAAAGAAGGCCATTAGTATAAAGCAAGAGAGCTTAAGGTGCTACTAAATCTCCTTAGTAGACTAATTAGGCTAAAAGTATACGGGCTGCTTATCTAGAAGATATATCGTAAGCTGGATTATAGGGGGGTACTCCTTATAAATAGGAAACTTAAATAGCCGCTAAATAGCCTTAGACGGGCTAATATAACGGCCCTATAAATACTAGCTTACCTTATTACCATCTATAAGCCGTAAAGTGGTATAGTCGCTCCCCTTATATATATACTTATAGATATACTTAACGGACTTTACGGAGGCGTAGATCTTAACATTTATATATATATAATACTTTACGGTTAGATATAAGGAGTACGGAATAATCTAGTGGTTATCTATTTTAAATATAGCTCCCCCTAGTAAGCGGATAGACTATAACCGTAGATTATTACAACAGTAGTATTCTGGATAGCCGTCTTTATATACAACAGTAGTAGGGTTAAAATACTTAGGGTACCGCTTTAAGTAGGTTAGCGGAAGGCCTAGCCCTAGGGTAACTATATAGGGGGCTCGCGGATTCTAGAAACCGTAAGGGCCGTAAACTATTATTGACTTTATAATCTTAGTAAAACAACTAGTAGGATTATCCTCTGGCTACGGAAGCTTAGCGGATATAAAACGGTTAATAACGGCTAGGTTTAGCAGCTTATTGCGGTTATATAGATATAGGAAGAGTAATAGGTACTAATAAGGCAGGCCCTATTTTTAGTACTTAATAGTCTAAATAGAGCCGCGGTACTAGCCAAAGATCTACTTCCATTTTAGGTTATATAAAAGGTAGGCAACTTTTATACGGAAGACGCGTATAACTAAATTGGGCCTATCTATAGCGGTCTAGCTAGGTAGTAGCTTATAAGTAATCTCTTCCTATCTAGGGTTAGCAGTAAACGTAATAAATATGCTTAGACGGCCGTATTTACGGATAATAGCTATTAAATTTTAATAGCACTGGCTAATAAAGCAAGCTCCGCTAAGGAAACTTAATAGAAGAACTACGCGGTGGCCTAATAATTAAGGGTCTAGATTATAGCGGGTACAAGCATTTATAATGCTATTATACAGCTCCGTACGGAGGTTTAATTAGTAGAAGCGGATTTAGTTAAGCTTATTTTAATTATATAACGCCTATGCATTTATAATATACTACTAAAATAGCCGGTAGTAGGTAAAAGGAACTAACCTAAAGTTGTTACGGATATGTAGGTAGAACTAAAAGTACGCCTACTATATTAAACGGTCTTACTAGCGGGCTTACTAGCGGGCTTAATTAGAGTCGCGTAGCTAGAGACCCTAGTGCTAGCCAGTATTACCGTAAGGGAAGAGTAGTATATAGTAAAGCGGCATATATTCGGCATGCGTTAAGTTAATACAACAGTATTGCGGCTGCTTATTAGGCGTATAACGCTCCATAAGTATAATATCGCGGAAGCTAGTATTACTATACTTATTTGGTATAATAATAGCCACCTTATTACTTATTAGTAGGTTCTTATAGTGGTAATTAGTATTAGCCTCTAAGATAAGCCATATCTATAGGTTTAAGATAATCCGCAATAGGGTTATTATAAGCTAATCTTAAAGCCGTTCCCTTATAGTTTAAGAGAGGGTAATAAAAGGGTTCTGTACCTTAGATAGTATAGCAATAAGGCACTATAAAATAGTCGCATTTAGCTAGGTATTAGAATGGGCCCGTAGCCGGATATCTATAGTATAGCTAGGGTTATAAAAGTATAGCTAGGCATACCACGGAGTAACATTAGTAGGAGGCTCTAGCGGGCCCTATAGATGGTAAAGCTTACTATATATCTAGAAGCAATTTAGGCCGCCGCGAGCTATACTATAGTTAGTAACGGTATAGTTTATAAACGTAAAAGCTAATGCTATATTATATACGCGGAGCCGCTTTTTAAACTGCCTAGTAGAAGTATTACAGAACTCTAAAAGGCCGCGTAGATATTTTAGCGGAGGCTAGAATAGGGGGGGGTTTGTGTTACTATGCTTATAGTAGGCTTTATATTACGGACGCTTTAAGTACAATGTTACGACTACTAGGAGAGGAGTTGGAAGAAGCTAGTTAGTTAATTCGGGCATGGTTTAGGATAGAACCGGTAGAACTATGTGACAAGGAATGGTAACCGAGGTCACATAACATGCTATATATTAAACGAGAGGAACGAGAGGAACTCACGTACCTTATATATAAGACGTACATTACGTATAAGAAGGATTTCATAGGAGTATAGTTGTGTATTTAAGGACCCTTAGTCCCTACCTAGATAGTTCCTTCCTTATAGTAATTCTCAGAATACAATTAGAGTTAATCTGTTAGGCAACCACTCCACCAGTTATTATTTACGTTGTTGACTACTATCTTTACATTTTCTACACACCTAGCCTATTAACAGAACCCACTGTAGTACTTACTATAAGGTTCCGTTACACAATTACTACCTAGTTATAGTATTAAATATAGAAAGTTAAACAACATGCCACTAAAAGCAGCCACCACAACGCCATCGACAGCGGCAACTACGTTAGGGTTAGGGGGTGACACTAGTATGGTGGACACTAACTCGCAACAACCTGTGACGGTAGGACAATTATAAGAAATAGTTGACCAGTTAATAGAAAATAATACAGTACTTAAATAAAGGATTAACGGGATAGGCGCAGTAAAGGTTAAGTTACTATTAATTAAAAGATTCTTAGGAGAGAGATCGAAGCTTAAAGGATTCCTTACGTAAATGTATTTTAAAGTTGCGCAAGAGGGAGCAAAGCTAGCGACACCTATAGATTAAATAGCATATGCAGGGTTATTCTTAATAGGAAGAGCACTCGAATGGTTTAAGCCTTACTTTACAGAGATATAAGTAAACGGAATAATAACTACGAACTAAGAGGTACGGTTTATGTTCTTAAGCTAGAACGGATTTGTAAAGCGACTTATATAAATATTTAGAGACCCGGAGGCAGTAACTACGGCGGAAAGAAAACTCTAAGACATTACGTAGCGAACCTTAGTAATTAAGTACATAATGCAGTTTTAAATATTGGCAATATAAGTTAAGTGGAATAATAAGGCGCTTATAGCACAGTATAAACAGGGACTTAAGGCTAAAGTCTAGGACGTAATTATTCTAATAGAAGATGCGGACACCCTAAGGGAACTAATAGATTAAGCGATAAAGATTAATAATAGGATCTACTAAAGGGAACAGACTAAGAGAGGTTAGGACAGAGTTCTATAGTCGTATAAGACGTAGAGCACGTAACAACTAAAGCTAAGTTAGAAACTATAGTACGGCGCAGAGCCAATGGACCTAAGTGGTACTAAAGAAGCCTATAAGAGATAGAGTAAGAAACTATAAAAACCTAGAGGTTAAGGATCTAGTGATTACAGGACTAAGGAGCAGAGGCTAAACTAGGGATCTTAGTAGTAGAAGATGTTTAGGCGGACTCTATAATAAAGTTAATAGTTTAGAGATAGAGCTTATATAAATTGCGGAAAATAGGGTTACTTTGCGAGGGATTGTAAAGATAGTTAGAGTTATTATGTAATAAAGGGAACCAGACTAATAGCAGAAGACACACACGTATAGAGGAATAATAGTGTACTGCGAGGAACAAAAGAGTGTTTAATTAGAAGTTTTGCGTTTTGTTATAATAACGCATACCAAATTTATAAAGACGCTAAGTATGGCGTAAGCTATTGGCTATAGGAGCTAGCACCTATAGGATGTAGAGGAACTAATAAACTAGTTCGCAGATCGGACATTAAGGACGATGAATTCGACGCAGGCGAAACATTTTATAACGATAAGGCAACGGAAGTAGCTTACTGGGAGCATATAGACCTTAGAGATGTTATACTAGAGGTAGAGGATAATTCCACTACAGAATAGGGAACATTAGTAGGGATTAAGACCCTACTAAACACGATGTCTATCGCTTCGCGAGACGTAAAAGAAGTAGGATAACGAATTACTTCGGCACTTAATAAAGGCAAAAGGCTAAAGGCTTAAGATTTTTAAGATAAGATAAAAGATAACTAAGATTTTTAAAGCGAGATGAGGTATACCTAAGGACCTATAACGGACAAAAACCAATGGAGTAGGGCAGTAGCTTAGTTTAAAGATATATAAATGAGCTCGGGATAAGAATTCCTAACGGTATAAGATTCTTAAGATAAGACAAGTGAGATTTAAGACTCTTAAGATGAGATAAGAATACTAAGTAAGCCTAGTTAGACTAAGGCGGGAGCTAAGCTTAAGTTAGAAGTAAGTTTAGGATTAAAGAATCTAAGGGACCAAGAATTCGGAGTACGAATTAGGATACCCATAAGTAAGGAGTAAGGAGCTTCTTTATAGATTAGAGAATCTGCGGCGTAAACAGCGATTAGATTAGGAGACAGATATATAGACCTAGAGGACTTACTAGGGGAACACAGTGTTTGGCCTAAAGATTAAAAAGTTAATACCAAGATTAAGAAGTAAGGAGACTTTAAGGATCTACTTATAAGACGCGACATAAAGGAAACTATAGAGGAATTTAGAGCAAGAATTACCTTATAGCAAGAATAGAAACTAGATAAGAGATCTAGTATATTAGGACGTATAAGGGATAGAGCGCTAGTATAAAGAATTACTAATAGGCCTAGAGCAGGTATACTAAGAGCTAAGTAGCTTACCGAACTGGAATAAGAAGAGGATCTAGGGATTCTTATTAGGTTTAAGGAATAACACACTAAGGGCTGTTATAATGTAGTAATAAAGAGATATTTCCTTACGGATAAGCTGTATATACTTAAGCAGCTATACCAAAAGTAGTATAGGCAACGACACAATGATAAGTAGGAAGATTTCTATATATAGTTAGACGAAAAAGTTGTCTAAGACCACCCGATTATAGAGAAGGCTATAACTTATATTAAAGGAGCCTTAATTATAATATTAAAGGATCTAGAGGAGTAATTAGAGAACTGGAGAAGTAAAAGGCAAATCTTAGTACCCGCGAACGAAGTTGTAACGCTTAAATTAATATAAGATAGGTTTAAACTTAAGGACGAAGATAAGCCAAGAGTTAACCTAAGACATTAAGCATATTACACACTATTATAGATAGCATGCGTGGATAATGCGTGTAATATACATAGAGCACCAAAAGATAAAAATCGAAAGTATCTAATAAGGATATATTGGATGACGGATAAGGCGAAATATTAAAACGCTAAGTATATACATAATTGGTACCTAGTAGAAGTTTAAGAATAAGGGGACTTAATACTTTAACCAGGAAGATTCCTTACGGAAAAATGCCTAAATGGATAACAATGGTAGGAATATCTAGAGAACACCTGTTTATGGCATATTAAAGATAAAAAACGAACTAAGTATTAGCCTAAGTTGGACTAAGTATAAACAGGATCTAGTAGCTAATAGTTAGGAAAAGTAGAGGCCCATAGGACTAGAGGGAGCTAGTAGTAGAGCCTTAGACCCTTAAAGGAATTTAAGGACAACACCTAAATTTATAAGTTAAATAGCAAGATTAACAGTTTAAGGCATTAATAGATAGTAGAGCAATAAGGAACCATATCTTACTAACAGCAGTTAAAAGAATGGGGTTACTACATAGGCAGAAGGAACGTCCTTACCTATTAGTAACAATTTTAGGAGATCCAATAGCCTATAGAGGAGGCATTATTAATCTTAAAACAGGACCTATTTAGCTAACTATTAAGGGAAAACAAATTAAGATGTCTTTTAATATATTACTATTAGGAAATAATAAGGCAGTATTAGGAATGCCTTAGTTACAGGAATACAATCTAAAGATCAATTAGATTATAGGTTAGGTTAATATTAGGGATACTTAACGCCGCAAGATACAATAATAAGCTAAGTTAGTATAGTACTAAGTAGGAGCGACCTACAAAGAAATAGAAAAAGGGCTAAGCTATGTACTAAAGAGATACCATAAGTATAGCAGAAAACTATAGTTACCTAAGAGTAAAAAGCTGTTAGAGTATATAGCATAGGACTATAAAATAGAATTAGAACTAGGAATAAGTCTAAGGTTCTTTCCAATCTATAAGCTTACCAAAGAGGAAGGTAGAGCACTTAAAGAGTTTATCCAGGAGAACTTACAAAAGGGATATATTAGACCATCGCAGTTATTAGCGGGTTATCTAGTACTGTTCATACTAAAAAAAAATAGTAAGCTAAGGCTATATATTAACTACAGACAGTTAAACAGTATTACTAGAAAGGATAGGTATCCTTTACCCTTAATTAGCGAAATTTAAGATAGGATAGATAATGTGCAAATCTTTACAAAGATAGATCTGAGATAGGCGTACCATTAAATTAGAATTAAGGAAGGCAACGAATAGAAGGCAGCCTTTAGGTCAAAGAAGGGACTATATAAACCATTAGTTATGCAATTTAGGCTTATAAACGCACTAGTAACGTTCTAAAAGTATATTAACAATATATTAGGAGAATACTTAGATAAATTTATTATGGTATATCTTAATAATATTATTATCTACTTAATAAATAAGGAAGAGTATAGAGAACACGTTAAATGGGTTTTAAAGAGACTACAAGAAGAACAGATACTAGTAGTAATTAAGAAATGCGAGTTCTTTACCAAGAAGACCAATTTTATTAGGTTTATTATTAAATTAGGCTAACTTAGCATAGATCTAAAGAAGATTAAGGCTATAGTAAATTGGCAAAAACTAGAGAATATTACGTAGTTAAAATCGTTCCTAGGGTTTTATAATTACTATAGGAGGTTTATAGCGCAGTAGTTAAAAGATATTAAACCATTTACGCGACTAATAAGGAAAGAAGAACTATAGGTATAGGGAGAGGAATAATAGGAGCTATTTAAGAGGATTAAGGAGTTGTTTACCCAAGAGCCAGTTTTTAAGATCTATTAACTAGGACTAGAAACGGTTATAGAAATAGATATATTAGACTTTACACTAGGAGTATACTTTATATAAAAGCATCCAGATAGATAGCACCTAGTAGCATACTATAGTTAAAAGATAATACCACTAGAGTTAAACTATAACATCTATAATAAAGAGTTATTAGGTATAGTCGCAGCACTAAAGAAATAAAAAGCATTCTTATAAGGCATAGAGAAACTATTTATAGTTAAGACGGATTATAAGAACCTAATAGGATTTCTAATAATAAAGGAACTTAACTAAAGATAGGTTAGATGGGCAGAGATGCTTATAGAATACCATTTTAAGATTTAGTATACTAAGGGCACAGACAATACACAAGCAGATGTATTAAGTTAAAAAGCTAAACTACAAAACGACAAGAAGCCATTAGGGGCTTTACTGCGAAAAGATACAGATGGATTAATTAGATATAATTATCTAAATATTATAATAACTTAGGAAGATAAACTAAAAGGAGTTTATAAGTTACCAGAAAGCTTTTAGGCATAAAGAATTCTAAAAGCACAGCTAGAAGATCTATAGTTAGATATATACAAAAACCAAGAAGTAAAGTATATCCTAAGAAGCATAGCTGAGTAATTTATAAAGGAATTTTATAGGGGATTAACTTAAGGACATAATAGAGCTATAGGCTTAGTA
Source organism: Cenococcum geophilum 1.58 (assembly GCF_001692895.1). NCBI lineage: Eukaryota > Fungi > Ascomycota > Dothideomycetes > Gloniales > Gloniaceae > Cenococcum > Cenococcum geophilum. The sequence goes on from NW_027137630.1 coordinate 201,266, forward strand.
TTAAGACTCTAAGAGGAGTATATTATTAATGGAATCTAGAGGATAGCTAGGAAAGTTACTAAGGAATATCTAGATTACTAAAGGAATAAACTAATAAGGTATAAGCCATATAGAGGGCTACAACCTATTAAAATACTAAAGAGACCATAGGAGGTTATATTGTGGGACTTTATTATTAAGCTACTAAAGTTAAGAGATTCTATCACCGGATAAGATTATAACGCAATTTTAGTAATAGTAGATAAGCTTACAAAGTAGGGATACTTTATAGTATACACAAAAGAAATCTTAGCAAAAGATATCGCTAGAATCTATATTAAAGAAGTGTTTATAAGATATAGAGTACTAAGTAAAATTATATTAGATAGAGATCTAAGATTTATAACAGCATTCTAGGAGGTATTTTTAGCGGAACAAAGAGTTTAAGTAGTAACTTCTACCGCATATTATCCGCAGACAGACAGTTAAACGGAAAAATTAAACTAGATACTAAAGCAGTATCTAAGGCATTATATTAATCACATATAAAATAATTAGGTATCGCTATTACCAGTTATATAGTTTGCATACAATATAACACCACAAAAAGGAATGGGTATGTCACTATTTAAAGCAAATTACGGATATAAGCTAAGAACATCATTATTGCTATATTAAGTAAAGAAAACGAGTAGTAAAGCTAAGTAAAGGATGGAGACTTTATATAAACCTTAAGGAAATAGCTAAGGTAGTACAGCAAAAAATAAAAAAATACTATAATGCTAGGAGATCTAAGGGACCAAATCTTAAGGAGGGAGATAAAGTATAGTTACTACACAAAAATTTTAAGAGTTGATGACTAAGTAAGAAATTAGACTATGTTAGACTAGGACCTTTTAAAATTATATAGAGGATTTTACTGGTTATATTTAAGTTAAACCTACCAGCTAAAATGAAGATCTACCCTATATAGTATATTGTGATACTAAAGCTAGTATATAGGAATGTTAAGCCACTAGTTTATAAAGCAGACATATATAGAGGTTAGGAAGAAGATAAATAGCAAGTTTTAAAGATTATTAGCTATAAGGACATTAATAATAAAATATAGTATAAGGTTAAGTAAATAGGCTACACTAAGACTACCTAGGAGCCACTAGAGAATTTAAAGAATGCTATAGGAAAGGTATAGAAGTATTGGAAGAAAATAGGTTAGGTAATATTAATAAAGAAGGATTATTAAAGAATAAGTCACCTAAGGGGGACCTAGGAAGAGCGACTGCCGAACTACTTAAAGTTGTTCCCTTTACTATAGGAGGAGAGTTAGTTCTCTTATCACCTAGTTCCTAAAGACCTTATTCTATAAGTTTCTACTCCTTAGAACGAACTTTCTTATAAACCTTCTTAAGGCGAAGTAATTAAGCAGACGCCGTAATGCGAGCATCTAAGGCCTTCTGTTCCGTATTATAAGAACGTTTTAACTTAGCAAGGGCTTAAGACAGTTTACTATCTAGCTGCGTAGTAGTAGATTAAATATAAGACCCTAAGACAAATTAATTAGGGAACTAGACAACTATTAAGAGTAATAGGTCGCGTATATTTAGCATTAGAGGAAGAGCGAACGTTATAGGACGAATAAATATTCGCTTTAGTGCACTCTGAGTAAAAGGACGGTTGCTATAAAAAAGGACTCGCTAACGCAATATAAACTAACCCCTTTTTCGCATAACGAGAACATGGAGATAGTATTATCTTACTAGGAGATAATATCGCAGCAATAGTACGGGCACAACGTTGGGCGTGTAAAGAAGAAATTGCTTTAGGTATAATAAGTAATAATATTAACTAAATTAATTAGACGGATATTATACCTCTAGTAAACGACTTAGAGATATTAAGAATCTTTAAGGACGAAGATAAAAAGGAGGGAGATAGTGTTACGGACGCTTTAAGTACGATATTACAACTACTAGAAAAGGAGTTGGAAGAAGCTAGTTAGTTAATTCGGGCACGGTCTAGAATAGAACCGGTAGAACTATATAACAAGGAATGGTAACTAAGGTTATATAACATGCTACGTATTAAATAAAAGGAACGAGAGGAACTTACGTACTTTATATATAAGATGTATATTACGTATAAGAAGGATTTTATAGGAGTACGGTTGTATATTTAAGGACCCTTAGTCCCTACCTAAATAGTTCCTTCCTTATAGTAATTCTTAGAATATAATTAGAGTTAATCTATTGGGCAACCACTCCACCAGTTGTTATTTACGTTGTTAACTACTATCTTTGCATTTCCTACACACCTAGCCCATTGACAGAACCCACCGTAGTACTTGCTATAAGGTTCCGTTACACTTTAAACCGTGGGTTACTAGGCTTTAATATACTAATATATTTATTAATCTAATATAGGGTGGTGTAGAAGTTGTAGATAACGTTTATAGGGCTAAGATCTAGCTGCTTTATAATAGGGCGGATAGTAGGACTACAATCTAGATAATCTAGCTACTCCGTAATAGGGCGGAAGGTAGTAGGTCGCGGCTAGATTAATACGGATGGTCGCGGCTAAATTAGTATAGGTGGTTGCGGCTAGATCGATACGGGTAGTATAAGAGGAGAAGCAGCGGCGGAAGTAGTAGCGGAAGTAGTAGTGGAAGTAGTAGTGGCTATAATTTGGTTTATAGGCTACGAGAGGTCCGCTAAACGTCGTTAGGACTGTCTATTTTGTTTCTCCTATATATATAGAGTTAGAAAGGTAGTAGGTTAATTAAAAAAGTAAATAAAGGATTAACTTTCTAAGATTTATAGGTCTTATACGGAGCTCTAAGACGGTTTATTGCAAAGTTAGTAGGAAAGCGATATTATTTATAGGTAGTATAAAATAGACAATCGGAAGGCATTTAGGTAGTAGGTAGAGAGTAGTAACTAGGGTAGTAATATAGAAGAAGAAGAAGGGGTAAGGGTAAGAAAGTGGTCGCGAGGTTATAAGGTTATAAATTTAATAGGCTCTATATACGGCTCCCCCTTATTCTATAAAGCTCTACGTCTACTTATACTTAGAATATTTAGATAAAAGTAATAGCATTTTAAAGCGCTTTATAAGCTCTATAAATCTATACTAATAAAAATTATATCTAGGTAGTACTAGTAGGTATATTATAAGTATAAAAGGGACGGTTAGTCGGTTAAATTTAATGGGGTAGTATGTAGAAAGTATATTCCTTAGTAGGTAACCTAAATATTTCTATTAGGAATATAGGCAAGTTGCCGTTATATGTCGCCGCGGCACTAGCGTAGTAAGAAGCCTTAAGCTCCTCGCCCTTCCTTAAGCAGGAAATATATAGAACAACTATTATACTATCTACAAACCGTAGCTATGTAATATTACCTTATATAACCAACACTAATTAGTAGTTAACTTTACTATTATACTATAGAATAGCTAGGTATTTTACTAAAAAGAGACAAGCTACTATACTAGTACTACTTATGCTAGAGGAAGCTATTTTTTAAGGTTAGAACTGGTCCTAAACCTTAAATAAAACTCTTCTACAAATCTAAGGATTTAAAGGCTAGAACTAGTCCTAAGCCTTTTCTAAATTATAGATTCTTGCGTCTATTATATAAAATAATACGCTTTATAAGTCTTTGCGATTTAAGGCCAAAATTAGTCCTAAGCCCTATAATTATAAATACACGTTACAAACGTGTACTAAATAATAAATATATCCCAAACGCCTACTAAACAATAATCCCTATACTAAGAACACTTCCCTTCCTTCGAAAACATAGCTACGCCCACTTTAAATAACTAGGAAGACTCCTTACCACTAGGGGTAGCTATATACGCCAAATTTATTAATAAAAATTTGGACGAATTTACCATTAATATAATAACTTGTACCGCAAAACAAGTTAACAGCTTTCTTTTACACTATATCCTATTCTACTAAAGTAGATACTATACTAATTTATAACTATAGGAATATTTTAGGGAGGATTTCGTGGGATAGACCGCCGATACTTAGGCACTTAGTAATATTAATATTATTTAGGATTTCTAAGACTTTCTTTATAGGAATAGGGTATATATTACTAAGAATAGTAACCTAATTACTAGTAATATTTAGGCCGTTATTATTAGTATAAAAGAACTAGTATAGACGGAAGCTAAAATTATACGTTAACTACGGAAACCTAAAACTAACCAATATTCTTTAGAAGGCAACTTTAATTTGTACTAAAACCCCTAGAACGCTAATCTCCTAACTAGAGGTACTCTCCTACTAAGAGGTACTTTCCTACCTAGAGGTGCTCTTCTACTACCCCCTCTACTACCTTTACCCCCTCTATTCTAGCTAACCGGTAAGCCTCTACTATAAGAAGTTACGAATCTAATAAAGGTATATTTAGACGAAGAGAAGAAGTTTAAAGGAGAACTATATAATATACTTAGAGCAAAACTATAGGTCTTCTATAACTGTTATAATAAGGTTAGAATTTAATACTACTAGTACTACTACGCTTTCTCCATTATATTAAAGGGATAAGCAGCAGTATTTTATTATAACTATATTATAGGTAAAAACTATAGCTTTAAGGTAATGCTTTAGCTTATTAAAGCCTACTTTAAGACTAATAAGAATCGCTAACTTTATATATCTAAATNGCGNGAGANTANNTTTTANAGAGNTATTNCTTCTAACCNAATAAAGACTTATTTAGAGTGCCTTTAACTACTCTTTAATAAACTCTAGAAAATCTAACGTAGCCTTACTAAAACTTACTAAAATAAAAACAGCCTAAGGGACTAGGTTACTAAAAACCCTACCTAACTAAGTATTCCTAACTAATATAATTATAACTGGACTAACCAAATATATAGTGGCCGTAGTAGGGAATATAGTAAAGGGTATAATTAATGTTAACTATAAGGCAATTATGGAAGTCCTTATAGAGGTTTATTCTAAAGTAATTACTAAAAGAAATACTACGTTTATAAGAAACTAAATTGCTAGTTAACTAGGCATTCTCTTAATAAATAAAAGGAGGTATATAATAAGTTCCGCTAGAATATAAAAAATATTAAAAATTATAAGGTTACTATAGCCTACTTTTAAAGCTTCCTAGTTTAATATAAAGGCGTAAAAGATCTTAAGGGTAAGGTTAATAAGGCTAAATAGCTCCTTATAGATATAGAAATTAAGGACTACTTACCTAACTAATACTTTACTAAGTATAGTAAGGTAAATAGTATATAAACCGTCGCTATTCTTAATAACTAATCTACGCTCCACTCTATTATAAAGTTGGATATCTTTAATAAGCTAAGGGAGAGTTCTACGTTCTCCTTTAATAATAGATACTTAGCAAACGTCTTCTATAGTATTATACTAGATACTAGAGCCGCAGGAGTATCTATAATAGGAGAACCTTAAGTTTAAGCCCTTTAGCAGCTTAATAGCTCTATTTAGATTAACTATTTAACGGTAGGCTAATACACAATTTATTTTAGTAAGGGTACTATAATCTCTCTTAGTTTAATTAGGGTTTAAACCCCCTTAGGGTATATTACTTTTTACGTTATTTCTATAAATACCCTATTTCTATTTTATATTAGAGATATAAATAAATTGGGTATTAGGCTTAATAACCTTAAGAATATACTTATTTAAGGAGATAATTAGATGCCCGTTATACGTAAATAGGGTTACCCCTAATTACTCCTTTACTAACTAAAAAAGAGCGTTACTTAGAACCACTTGACTAAGTTAGAGTTACGCCAACTATACCATTATTTTGGCCACCTATCCGTTTACTAATTTCTTAGGGTTCTTTAGCGAGTAGGCTATAAAGTTAAGATTAAGGCGATTAAGTATTTTATAAAGTACTATTACTACTACTAAATAAACTAGAAGTCCCCTAGCCAATTTAAGTTTACCCTTAAAGGTAACTATAACTTTAACTTCTATATTATTGTTAACGTTATATATCTTAGCGGTAAGCTAGTACTCTAAGTTATTAACTTCTTAACTTCCTTCTAAGCTGCACGTTTTTTAAAGGATATATTAGCTAGGAATATATAGAATACCCTTTAATTATACTAGATTAATATCTACCTAGGACCCTCTAATTAAATTATCTATAATATAAAAAAGAACTTCTTATCTATAGAGTTTTAATAATAAATAAAGGCAATAGTAATTAAGGTTAAGGAAGTCCGTATTAAGGTATATAATAGTATTAGAAAAGTAGAGTAATATTATATACTATTACGCCACGTATATAAGATTATCTCTTTAAAACTAGAGGATACTAGCGAAGAACTTACCTTATAAATAGCTATTAAAGCTATTAATAATTCTACTAGCCCGGATAGACTTGTATCCATATTACTAGTTTTTAGCGCCTACCCTTAAATAACTAATAATTCTTTACTATTTCCTTCTATTATATAATAAGCTAAGGCTATTTATAAGGCAATAAAGGAGGTGCGACGTCTTTACGCTATATGCTAGGTTAACAACGTACTAGAAATAAGAAATAGCCTAAATACCTTAACTACGCTTAATCTACTACTTTAGTTTAAGATAAGCGTATAGCGTAAAAAGGGAGAATAGTTAGGCCTATATTAACTTATTATAATTAATAGTTAAACTTATATTATTTAGATGCCTTATAGACCTACTTAATTCTATTTAACTATTATTAAGCCTTACTATAAAGATAATAGTTTTAAGCCTTTACAGGATACCCTAAAAAATGCCCTAAAGGAGAACTATAATTAACGTACTCTAGAAGACGACTATAATTCTAATATAATTATAGTAGATATACCGCAACTATAATGCGGTAGAGGTCGCCTAAAGGGATTATAAAATCGCTAATATCTTATTAATTTTAAAGAGCAATTTATTACCACCATTAAGAATAGAGTTAAGCTATTAATAGCCTTTATAACAGCTAAGGAGAAGGCTAACTTTAAACTCGCAAAATAGCTCTAAAAGAAAGGTTATATTATAACTTTAGGAGCTCCTTTCTAAGTATTTAATAAGTAGGAGATTAATAGTCTTATTATAAGAGGAGTCTTTAAATTTAAGAAGTATNACCCTANTAAGTTNNANNNAGTTNNNANNNTNAAGTNAAGNATNGTTAATAAGATTAANGNNAAAGCTACTAACGCCNTATTTAAGAAATTAAGGCTTATTATCTAAGGTTATAATAATAATAGTAAGAAGATAATTCTTATATAATCTCCTATAATTTAATAAGCTAGTTAACAAGTTATTATTATATTAGCTCCCTCCTTAATAAAGAATAAAATAGTAGTCTATTTATAAGATATTACTTAGGCCTACACCTAATAAGAAACGCACCTTTGCCCGCGAAGCCTTACTGCACGCGTCCACGTCGCCGCGGGTGGAAACATCATCAGGAAATCGTTCCTTTTGATGGCCAAGTGCAGAGGCGATGGTAGGGAGCCGTCGCAGCGCGTGCAGCGCGCTGTCGTCGCGGTTCTGTGGTGTTAAGCTCGCGACGTATACATCGCCCTTAACAACACCAGGAGCCCTACTGCCCCTGCCTGGGGCTCCTGCTCTACCATCTAGGGGGGCCATTAAGGGAAACTAGGATACGAAAACCACCCGATGTACGTCTACCTGGCTCGTAGCCAGGCCCGAAACTGGCCTTATTCAGCCAGCCAACGTAGACGACCTAGACGCATAACAGGACACCCTTAAGCTTGTACTAGCTCTGAGATCGCAAAGGGAACGTGACGAGGGCGTAGGGATCCTCTTTTTATAAGAACTTGTTAAGGTTAACGCGTCGCAAATACCTTATACGAAACTTGTTAAGGCCCCCAAGGCCACCACAAAGAACTTGTTAAGGCCCTACCTAGAGAACTCGTTAAGGCCCCTCTACAAGAGCCTATCCGGTACATCCAGGAGACTTAGAAGAGGGTCTTAATAGGCGTGGTGCGCGCGACCTAGACGACAGCGACGCGACAGCGACGCGACAGCGACGCGACGGCGACGCGATAGCGACCGGACGGCTCAACGAGGTGGAAACACGGGTAAAGCTCTAGGTAGCGGAAACATAGGCCAGCTTCGACGGCCCTATGGCGTTAAAGGCGACTCACAGGAGGGTCTTAATAGGCGTGGTGCATATAACCTAACGTATGTATACAAGGCGACTTACAGGAGGGTCTTAATAGGCGTGGTGCACGCAACCTAGTATGCAGATATATAGGGGAGGTCTTAGAGGAAACACAGGCCAGTCGGACGAGGTCTTAACAGTTAGAGACACAGGCCAGCTTATAGGAAGGGGGGACACAAGCTTAGTTAGTAGGAGAGGGGGGAGCAGGTCGCCTGGCACGGGACCTAGCGTCTATGGCCCCCTCCTATAAGACACGGTCGGCCTGTTATAAGGAGACTCTTATAGGCAACGCGAAACGGGAATTAAAACCTCCCGCGGGGCGTAGTGCGTAGTAGCCACTGCTAGCTCTAGGGACCTTACCCCTTAGCTGGGCTCTGACCCCTAGTGTACCTAGTAGGCAGGCAGGATTACGTCCTAGCTAGAGAGACTACTACGTGGCTCAAGAGAACGGATACGCGTGTCGGTGTACTAATAGATAGGACTGTTTACCAGGGCAGTACAACTGCTCGCCAGGGCAGTACAACTGCTCGCTAGGGCAGTACGCTAGTGAGGTACGCTTAAGGAGCAAACAGGAGTTACTCAGGCGGGAGAGGTTTTAGCTAGGCCTCGACCGTAGAAGGTATACCTAGCTACATTACAGGATGCAGCCACGACGCCCTCGTAGGACTACGCCAGTAGGCGCGTAAGACGGGAGTTGCGACCCCTGCAAATGGCAGCTTATGCCCGCGCTGGCGGAAACAATAAAGAGAAGCGTAAAACTAGAGGCTATAGAAGGCTCCTAAGCCGTGCGAAAGCGTACCAACTCTAGGAGGAAACTCTTATATAGACCGCGGGGGGGCGGACTAGTACTCGGGCTAATCCCGTTATAAGATATCTGAAAGAACTGGTGAGAATCCCCGTATTAGGTAGTGGCAGCCAACTGCTTATAGACTAGGACTAAAGTACTAGAAAACTGGGGTAGAGGCCTAGATAAGTAGGCATGTTAAACTCTACTATATTACTAGCTAATATATAACTACCTGCCTATTTCTGCATTCTTTTCTATCTTAAGAGGTAGTAAGGAAGAAGCTGCACAAGAATATCTAGAGCTAGTAGAAAATCTACAAGATTCCCTAGAGTGGGATTTAGTAGACATATACTATATAGATAGCTCTAAAGATAGCAAATTAAGTGCGGCAGCCGTATGCAAAATAGGAGAGAGAAATAGGATTAAATATGCAACAAATTGGAACCTAGGACCCTATATGGAAATTATAGACGCAGAGCTCTACGCAGTCTATAGGGCCCTAAAATACCTAAAGCAACAAAGACTAGAAGAGAAAAAGGTTTATATCTTTATAGATAGCCAGGCGGCTATTAAAAGATTATAACTAAATTCTCTTACAGGAGGGCAAGAACTAGTCTTTAAAATTACGCAAAGCTGCTCCTATTTAGCTAGTAAAGGTATCTCTATTAACTTCTATTGGGTCCCTAGCTACTTAGGAATCTATAGAAACGAAATAGCAGATAAACTAGCTAAAAAGGGTCTCTCTAGAAGAAAAATAAAGTCTTCTTATACTTCTTTATCCTATATAGGGAGAGTAGCAAGAGAAAAGATATTAGAACAGTGGAAAAACAATTGGCAACAGAACAAAAATAAAGGAAAACACTATACTAGGATCTGTAAAGGAAGCTATTCCTTTTCTCTTAAAGCACCTAAGGATAGATATCCTAAAATGCTACAATTAGCTTTCTTCCAGCTAAAACTAGGAAAGGGTTTCTTTAAATCCTTCTCTAGAACAATAGGAAAGGACAAAGAAGGTAGATGCTTTAGAGAATGTACTGCTGTACAAACCCCTAAGCACCTACTACTAGACTGCAGCCTATATAAAGAAGAGAGAAAGAATATGCAAAGGCAACTAGGCTCTTCTCTCTTTCTAAAGAAGTTATTTTGCACAAAGAAAGGAAGAGAAGCGCTTTTTCTATTCCTAGATAGGACAGAAATAGCTACTAGAAAGTGGCTAATAGCAGCAGGATCTTTAGAAGGAGGTAACTCCTACTAGGCTCCTAGTAGATAGATAATAGGGAGCAAAAGGACAGAAATAATTTACAAAAGGACAGGGACAGGCGTTAGGATTTCTTATTTTTTTTTAAGAATCTTTTCTATTGTTTTCTTATTACCTAATAGTTATTAGTAACCTAGTATTTTTACTAAGTAGCTATAAACCACTAGGACATAGTTACTAGTACATGTTAAGCTGCCTAAGAAGGATTCATGTATATAGAGCTATAGCGCCATAGCCTAGAGGCTGCATGCGCAGTATTGCACGTAGTATAATACAATAGACCTAAAAAAATAAAAAAAAACGCACCTTTAGCGCTTAATATTGGCGCACCTTTTAGAGCAAATTCGCTACTAATATTCTAAAGATACGATTATGGTTATACTTAAGCCATTATATAGAATTACAGAGGTAGGAACTTATTAATAGGCTACCTATAATAAGCACCATAAAGAAAAGCTTTTAATAACTATATCTATATTTAATCCCTACTTCCTTATTATAACTATAGAAACTTTATTTAGAATTATTAGTATATAGACTAATAATATAATTATCTTAAAAGACGACTAATTCTTAGCTCTTAAAGAAGATAAGCTAGTAAAGGTAAATCTTATAGCAAAGCTAAAAGAAAAGCTTAATTTAATAATACTATTACTCTTTAATAAATATATCCTCTCCCTAAATAAGGATTCTATTGCTTTACGCCAGAAGGGTTAAGGTAAGAAGATTAATGTTATTAACGTTAATTCCCTAAAGTAAGGATATATGGAGTAACGCGCTTATAAAGCTTATATTACTTCTATCTGTTAACCTAAGGCTTTATTTAATCTCTCTATTACTGCCTAATACTAGAAACTAACTAAGAATAACGTTCTTGCCCTAAATAAATATCTTTTTTAGTAAATAAACTATCTTAATTAGGGACTACTCTATATGCCTATTAATCTTCCTACCGCTAAGCTCTTTATATTTATTAATAGATTATTCGTAAATAATGATGATTTTAGCTCCTAGTTAGGATATAAGATTATTATTATAAATGAATTTACTAAAGAGAATAACTTTACAATCTATAGCAATTTTATCTATTAAAGCTTAACTAAAAGCAAGCACATTACCCGAAGTATTTTAGCGTTAGAGATATATAGAATAGTTAGCGGAGTTAATATAGTAATTACAATTGGAACTACCCTAAAGATAATTATAGATCGACTTAAACTTCCTATTATCCCTATAATTGTATACACCAACTTATATTCTCTCTATAAGTGTTTAGTTAAGCTTAGTACTATAAAGGAGAAGCGCCTTATAATCGATATTATGGTACTTTAGTAATTCTATAAGTATTAAAAACTCTTTAAGATAACCCGGTGGATGTAATAATAAAGGCGAACCTAAATAAGGTACTAGAGACGTTTATTAATATAAATACTCTATATATTAGTTAAAGGTTAGGTTAAAAGGGAGTCCCTAGAAATTTCTTAGTTATATAAGGTCTTAAGATATCTAGGAACTTTAACCGGCGGTTAAAGTTATCTAATTAGTTAGATTCTCTTACCAAGATTATTTTTAAAGGGGGGAGTATAACATTCTATAGACCTTAACTTAACCCAGCTAATTAGGATTTTCCATCCCCGGGATAGAAAATCGCTATTAGCTCGCTTACTACTAGCGCCTTAGCGGCCCTCTAAACAAAATATCTACCTACAACTTCTAAGTAAGAAAGTACCACGTACTAAGAGGCAAATTTTAGAATAGCGAGACTTATATTATAATAGCAATAGTAAATAAGAAGGATTAATATTTATTACGCTAGTCAAGCGGTATATATATATAAATAGCAACTATAAAAAAAGAGTTGCTAGTATTAGGAATATAGGCAAGTTGCCGTCATATGAGGTAAGTTGCTGTTATATATCGCCGCGACACTAGCGTAGTAAGGAGCCTTAAGTTCCTCGCCCTTCCTTAAGCAGGAAATATATAGAACAACTATTATACTATCTACGAACCGTAGCTACGTAATATTACCTTATATAACTAACAATTTCTAAACTAATTTAAAACCCTGCTTTTAATTAATTTAGTATATATAAGATATTAGATTTAACATATAACAGAAATATAACTAGTAAACTTACTCTTAATTCTATATAAAGAATATTTCTACTTATTTAACTTACTAATAACCATAAACATCACAGTACGGTTAGGCTATATTAAGGTTAGATTATAGTTATATTATAATTAGAACTATATAAACTTATCTTACCCTTAGGGGTTAATAAAATTCTAAAATATAAAATAATACATATCTACTAAACTAGCTTCTCTATAATCTAGTTAGACCTATAATATAATATGATTATAAATAATAATATACCTAAATCTGCTAAAGTTACTTTGCGTTTTTTATAACCTTTAGCTATTAAGGGTATGTTTTTAGTTAGGGGGGCTAAAATATATTAGCGATATATCCTAAATAGAAGAATAATAGTTTATACTATTATAATATATTTTGGCCTTTTTTACTCCTTTACTAATAGGGTATATAACCTATAGTTCCTCCTTAGTATAAATAGCTCTATAAAGTGTCTTTTAGGCCACTAAAATGGGTTAGATTTAGGATATAATATAAGTATATAGATAAATATACTATCTAAATTATCTAATTTTAGTTCTTTTTAACCTCTAGGCTTTATACTCCTAATTATATAGCCTTTGCCTTTCTTTATTTTATGGTTAAAAGGAGCTTATAATATAGATATATTTAGGATCTTATAGGAAAATATAACTTAATATACTTAATTAATTCTCTATAACTATTTGCGAATTTTTTTTTCTAAATAAAAATAGTATGCTTGGCATTTAGATCCTATTATAGTTAGATTTAGGATATAATAAAGATATATAGCACTTATAACTTATAGTCTTTCTAATAGCATAATCCTATCTATAGAAAATCGCCTCTAGCAGAATATAAATCAGAAAATATTCGCTATAGGGCTATATTTAGGTTATATCTTAAATATAAGCTAGATATATACTAGATATTACCTTAATATAAAAGAATGGAACCTACCCTAGGCGCTTATTAAGTCTAAGGTACTATACCTTAGTATATTAACTAAGGGCACTAAAAATACGCCTCTTTATAGTATTTAGTTAAAGAGCAGTATTATAAGTGCTAGAACTCTTACCCTTATTACTATTTAAGTCTAGATTAAAATATACCCTAAAAGCTACTGCCCTATTCGCCAGAGTGCTATATATAGCTATTATAGTAGTATTTATATCTTAAATAAAGCTACTAGGGCTACTAAGGACTTTGTTAATAATTTATTAAGGTTAGATTATAGATATAGCGTGGTTTTATCTAAAATATAACTTATATCTTATGCAACCTCCATCCCACTAAAAGCATTCTCCTGCCTATTTTAGAGAAAATTCTTAGTCTATATTTTAATTAGATCCTTTTTATAACTACTAAAAGTTATATTACCTTATTACGAAATTACATATTTAGACTATTAAGTGGTGTCTATTCTATATTAAATTATAGATATAACCTAGATATATACCTACGCCGATTATATAAGAGTTATCGCGGCTATTCTCTAGGGGCGAAAAGGGATTCGGCGGCAACTAATATAGTTAGATTAGATTAAGATAATAATATAGATAGAATATTAATAAATACATCTTCTACTCTAGATTGCTAGTTCTTTAGGGTTTATAGCTATATTAAATCCTTAATAAAACCTCAATATAACCCTAATATAACCCCCTAAAACTTACCTCGTCTATATTATTACATAGCTCTTTAAAATTATAATAAATGGTATAAAGTATTTAATTAAAACTCTTAAATAGCTCTATTAATGTTATAATCGAAATGTATTACTATTATTTTAACTCTAAATATAATATAATAAGAGTTGAATTATATACCAAGTGTAGCTGTATTAGCGTCAGATTATCAACACTAGCCAAGGTTTTAGCGCCTTGGCGGGCACTAACGGAGCTTTTAGCAATACTAGCTAGGCTATATACTTTAACTAAACGGCCAAACGGCCTAATAAGTCAGCCTATGTATACATTATGGAAACTGAACCTCATAAACGGCGTAACGCTTGCTAGTACTACTATCTTAGCTAAGCTTCCTAATAGCGCTATATTCGTAAGCAATCGGCAGTTACAGCGCTTAGCGCTTATATTTGTTAACCAAAGCAATCGCATTTATATCGCATTTGCCGGCTATAGGGACTAGGATCCTTATTATGGCTAGATTCTTACCTTTAACGCCAATTCTCTGCAAGTGAGAGAGGTTTTCTATATAAGTGCCCCTTAAAATAAAGAGGGAGGTATTTGGATGGCTAGACAGGGACTATTAGTAGATGCCGCTAACAATATCTACATTATAACGGGGAATGCCGTTTTCAACCAACAGACTGGCGACTACGGTGACTGTGTACTGAAGCTTTCGCCTAGTCTTTAACTTTTGGACTTCTTTACTCCTCACAACTTAGAAGCCCTTAGGGTGGGCGAAAATAAAATATTATCTGATAAGATCGATAAATTATCATAATTTTCGTTTATTGGTATTTATCGCTTTTATTTTGACAATTTCTTAGCATACCCCACTTAGAAAAAATTCTCTACTTTTAATAAAGTATTATACGAACTATGGCTTCTAAAGTAGACTCCTTTCTTCTTATAAGTATAATTAATACTTCTAGCACGAAACAGGCTAATTAGAAAAGATCTCTAATCTATAACCACTCTCGCGAACTAGATAAAGGAGAGCTAATATATAACTTAAAGAAATATAAATATATTTACTGTAAATACTATATATATGGTGCAATATTAACGACGAACCTTTAGAACCATCTAAAGTTAAAGTATAAAATTATTGTTAAGGTGGTATGAAGTCGTATAAAAGTATTAGTAAGTTAGAATTTAGAGGAGCTTTATAAGTAAGCGGTAGCCAAAAATAAGACGGACGACTTTAATTTCTAAATACTAAAGAAGGTCCTTAATAAGGAAGTTATTAACTAGGCTCTTATTAATTTAATTATTATATAAAACCTTCTATTCCGGACTATTAAGTGGCTAAAGTTCTATATTTTCTACTAGGCTCTTAACTAGGTGTTAGATAAATATTTTATAATAACTTACTTAAAAGTTAGCTAGATAATTAATTAGTTATTCTAGTTATAAAAGGACATTATACAAAAACGAGTTTAGTTAGCATTAATAAGTATTTATCTCTCTATTAATATCTAAACCTCTTTAAATAACTACCTTCTTCTTAGAATTTGCGTTTATTTATTAATAGTTAAGAGAAGTAGATAAAAGCTCTTCTTACTCTTTATACGGTAGCTACTTATAGCAGAGAAGAGTAATAGCTTACTTTCCTTCTAGTGCTATAGGAGTATGGAATTCTTTAAAAGCTTAAAGCTATTATTGCTTATTGGTAATATAAGGTAATATTACGTATCTACAAGTTATAGGTAGTATAATAATAATAATTAATATATATTTTTAAGAATGAGGAAGGGCGAGGAGCTTAAGGCTCCTCGCTACGCTAGTGCCGCGGCGACACGTAACAACCGCTTGCCTCATTCCCAACACTAGCAACTCTTCTTTTATAGTTGCCATTTATATATATAAATACCGCTTAACTTATATAGTGTTATAGGACCACCCTATAATACCTTGCGCACGCCTACTAATTAGGCCCAGTTATAAGACCGTACTTTATCGCAATCTACTGCAATCTGCTATATTCTGCCACGCTATAGAATTTTACTACGCCATAGAATTCTACTAAATTCTGCTAAGCTATAGACTTCTACCAAATTCTGCTAGAACCGTAATAGCGTATAATATATGCCTATTAACTATTACTATTATAATATACGTCTTGCTCCTACTTCCTTTTAACCTAACCTTTAACTTATATATATAGAGTATTTGTATTAATAAATGTCTCTAGAGCCTTATTTGGGTTTACCTTCGTTATTATATCTACTAGGTTATCTTAACCGTTAATCTATTAAATTTTAAAGAGTTCTCGCCGCTTATAGGATTGCTAAAGTGCTATAATATTAATTATAAGGCGCTTCTTCTTTATAGTACTAAGCTTAACTAGACACTTATAGAAGAAGTATAAGTTAGTTTATATGATTATAGGAATAACGGGAAGTTCGAGTCAATCTATAATTATCTTTAAAGTAGTTCTAATTGCAATTACTATATTAACTCCGCTAACCATTTTATATATCTTTAATGCTAAAACGCTTTAAGTAATACGTTTACTTTTAGTTAAGCTCTAATAGATAAGATTACCGTAGATTATAAAGTTATTCTCTCTAGTAGATTTATTTGCAATAATAATCTTATATCCTAGCTAGGAGCTAAAATCTTTATTATTTATAAATAATCTATTAACAAATATAAAGAGCTTAGCGGTAGGAAGATTAGTAGGCATATAGAGTAATCCCCGATTAATATAGTTTATTTACTAAAAAAGACGCTTATTTAGGGTAAAAATATTATTCTTAGTTAGTTTTTAGTATTAAGCGGTAACTAAGAGATTAAAGGAAGCCTTAGGTTAATAAATAGAAGTAATATAAGCTCCGTAAGCACGTTGCTCCATATATCCTTACTTTAGAAAATTAATATTAATAATATTAATCTTCTTACCTTAACCCTTTTAGCGTAAAGCAATAGAATTTTAGTTTAGGGAGAGAATGCATCTATTAAAGAGTAATGGTGTTATTAAATTAAGCTTTTCCTTTAGCTTTGCTATTAGATTTACCTTTATTGGCTTATCTTCTTTAAGGGCTAAGAATTAGTCGTCTTTTAAGATAATTATATTATTAGTTTATATACCAATAATTCTAAATAGAGTTTCTATAGTTATAATAAGGAAGTATTAATTAAATATAGAAGTAGTTATTAAAAGCTTCTCTTTATAGTGCTTATTATAGGTAGCCTACTAATAAGTTCCTACCTTTATAATTCTATATAATAGCTTAAGCATAACCATAATTATATCTTTAGGATATTGGTAACAAATTTACTTTAAAAGGTATCCTAATATTAAGCGCTAAAGGTGCGTTTTTAATTAGGTGTAGGCCTAAGTAATATTTTATAAATAAACCGCTATTTTATTCTTTATTAAGGAGGGAGCTAGTATAATAATAACTCGCTAACTGTAACGGAACCTTATAGTAGGTACTATAGTGGGCTCGTTATTAGACTAGGTATATAGGTGATATAAATTAAAGCCAATAATGTATAATAATTGGTAGAGTAGTTGTCTAATAGATTAACTCTAATTATATTCTGAGAATTACTATAAGAAAGGAACTATCTAGGTAGGGACCATAGTCCTTTAAATACACAACCGTACTTTTAGGAAATCCTCCGTATACGTAATATACGTATGCTTTATCTGCTCTATTATAGATTACTTAGATCCCTTAGATTATATAGATTATATTATATAACCTTAATTACTATTCCTCGTTATATAGCTCTATCGGCTCTATTATAAACCGTGCCTAAATTAACTAACTAGCTTCTTTTAACTCTTCCCTAAGTAGTCGTAATATTGTACTTAAAGCGTCTATAACACTATTTCCCTCCTTTTTATCTTTATCCTTAAAGATTTAAAACATCTCTAAGTTATTTACTAGAGGTATAATGTCCGTCTAATTAATTTGGTTAATATTATTGCTTATTATACCTAAAGCCTCTTCTCTTTCTTCGACTATTTATCGCGCTTATACTATTGCTGCGATACTGTCCCTTAGTGAGATTATACCGTCTCTATATTCTCGCTGTTCGAAAAAGGGGTTAGTTTATATTGCGTTGGCGAACCCATCTTTATAACAACTATCCTCTTATTTAGAGTGTACTAAAGCGAATATTTATTTATCCTATAACGTTCGCTTTATCTCTAATACTAAATATACACGTCCTATTATCCTAAATAGTTGTTTAGTTCCCTAATTAATCTATCTTAGGGTCTTATATTTAATCTACTGCTATGCGGCTAGATCATAAACTATCTATTACTCTTACTAAACTCCGTTAATCTTATAACGCTAAATAAGAGGCTGTTAATACTTAGCAACGGGCCCTTAAGTCTTGTCTTGCGGCGTCCGCTCGGCTAATCCGTCTTAAAAAGGGTTATAAAAAGGTCCGTTTTAAAGAGTAAAAACTTATAAAATAAGGTTTATAGGAACTTAGTAATAAAAGGACTAGGTCTTTTCTAGCTAAAAAGGAAATAGATTTAAGTAGCTTAGTAACTACTCTTCTTAGGTCCCTCTTAGGTGACTTATTTTTTTAGCAATTTTTATATATTAATATTACCCAACCCAATCTCTTCTAATACTCTTATACCTTTCCTATAGCATTTCTTAAATTTTCTAGTAGCTCCTAGGTAGTCTTATTATAGCTTATCCACTTAACTTTATACTATATTTTATCGTTAACGTCCTTATAACTAATAATCTTTAAAACTTACTATTCGTCTTCTTCTTATGCTCTATATATATTTGCTTTATAAACTAGTGGCTTAATATTCCCGTATACTAGCTCTAGCATTGCGATATGCTATATAGGGTAGATCTTTATTTTAGCTAGTAGGTTTAACTTAAACGTAACCAGTAAAATCCTTTATTTAATTTTAAAGGGTCTTAGTCTAATGTGGTCCAATTTCTTACTTAGTTATTAACTCTTAAAATTTTTATATAGTAGCTATACTTTATCTCCCTCCTTAAGATCTGGTCCCTTAGATCTCTTAGCATTATAGTACTTTTTTATTTTTTCTTATACTCCTTTTGCTAATTCTATAAGGTCTATATAAAGATTTATTAACGTCTTTATTCTTTCTTTAGCTGTGCTACTCGTTTTTTTTACTTATTGTAGTAATAACAATATCCTTAGTTTATATCCATAATTTGCCTTAAATAGTAATATATCTATTCCCTCTTGTGGTATTATATTATATATAAATTATACTACTAGTAATAATAATACCTAATTATTCTATGTGTAATTAATATAGTGTCTTAGATACTGCTCTAGTGTTTAATTTAATCGTTCTGTTTAACCGTCTGTCTGCGGATAATATAGGGTAGAAGTTGCTGCTCTAACTCCTTATTCCACTAAAAATACCTTCTAAAATGCTATTATAAATCTTAGATCCCTATCTAATATAATTTTACTTAGTGCTCCGTGTCTTATAAACACTTCTTTAATATAGATTCTAGCGATATCCTCTACTAATATTTCTTTTATACATGCTATAAAGTATCCCTACTTTATTAGCAAAATGTTTATATATATCCTAACAGTACTAACAGCTCCTAACATCTCCTGTTAGGGCTGTCAGGAGCTTTAGGAGACACTTACACTCGGCATCCTGTTAGGAACCTGTTAGGAGGTCGCCCGAACCACTCAGACCACCCGGATTACTCGGACCTCTAGGATCTCTAGGACCTCTAGGATCTTTAGGACCTCTAGGACCTCTAGGACCTCTAAGACTACTAGGACTACTAGGACCTCTAAGGCCACTAGAACAACTAGGATAATTAGGACAATAAAAGAAATAAAATCCTAGATTTAAAAATTAAGTATATTAGTAAAATACTAGTCGTTCTACCACTCTAAGATTATAAAAATATTTAAGTAGGTATAGTACTTTAATATTTATAGTTAGCTAGAAAAGGTAAAAACTAGCCTAACTATTTAATAATATTAAAGACTTTAATAACTCTCTGTATTTAAACAAGTTAAAACTATAAGTATAAGAGGCCTGGCCTAACTGCTAAAGCAATATAAATATTATTTTAGAATTGCGTGCGCTAGTATAAGTATAAAAAGCTTAGGTTTAGACCTAGTAATACTATATAACGCTATAGGCTTTAGAAATCCTCCTTACTGCTTTACTAAAAAACAACCCTACTATAACCTTTTATAAACTATACAAACTTCTAAAATGCCTTATTATTATATACATACTAATCCTTACTAGCATCGCTATTATACCAGCCAGCCCCATTATCTGGTAAACCTAGGGTATTCTTAAAATTATCCTATATAAATTTGGAGTAGATAGGTACTTATACCCGCACTTTCTTCTAGCCCGTTATAATCAAGTAGAAATCTAATATTTCCTCTTCGCCACCCTATATACTCGCAATTTCCATAACGGTTATCTATATAGATACTTATAATTAGTATATAATTATAGGAAGAAGCTTAGGATTAAAGAAACCAATACTATACCGGGTTATTCCCCTTTAAAGCACTACCTCTAATTAGTCCAGATCTAGGTAAGCTAGAAGAGTAGGGCCGTATTAACGAGGTAGAGTAATCCAAATCAGCACCGCCGCACCACATTCAAATGGCAGCCTTTAAGCTTTTAGTGTTTTTGTCGTCTAGATCCTTAAATAAATCGTCTAAGATATTGCTATATAGATTCCGCCATAGTTCGGCGTTAAACTGTTCGTCTTTATCGTCGTATAGTTATACCCTTGTCTTCGCATCTTTAAATATATAAAACTCAATTGCGACCTAGCGGTATAGTGCCGTAGCGTCCCACGTCGCAAGTAGCTCCCTATAGATTGCTTTATCCTTATTAGCAGTAAGACATAAAATATAGTAAATTTATCCCACCTTAAACCTCCTCGCTACTAATATACTTAATAGTCTCATAGTGGCCGGACAAGTACTCCTAAATACCATGCCTTAGACTAACTATAATAAAGCATATAGTTGCGCCAGCGAGCTCATTAAAATATTTGGCGGAAGACCGGTGTTAGGCTATTTCTATTAAACCATTTGCCCAGAATATATCCGCGTAAGCAGCAACAATTGCTTTATAATAGAATTATCTCTTACCGGCCTATTAATGTTGGTAAAGTAGTACAGTTTCTATTTATAATTAGGTGATATATAAAAGGGGGGCTACTTATAGAAGGTAATAGAAAGTGGTAGGGTTTATAGTAGAAAGAAGCAGAATTGTTGTATAAAAGTAGGTAAATTTATAAGATGGAAAATGGAAGAAATTTAATATAAAGGGTGGCTAAATTTAGGGGGTAGAAAACGGCGGATCTCTAGCGTGGAGAAATATTGGGTATAGTAATAGAGGGGTGCATTTAAGAAGCATATACCTTTTCGGCCAGTTTATATATAAAAGAGTGGTCTTTTAGTAACCTCTTTACCTTTTTACTATTATTACCAAAGCCTAGGCTATACACTTTCCTAACAATAGCCTAGAACTTACGGTTTGCTTTAATTTTAAAGTCTCCTAGCCTATCCTTTATCTACGTATATTTAGTTAGTATAACTCCCTAGTATATTAATATACTCTAAAAGTACCTTACGCGCGCTAACCTAATTAGGTTCACAATCTACTTATTTTTATTCCTCCCTTAATAGACTAGCTTGGGTTACGGTCTATAATTTAATAATTAGCGTCTCTAACGTAGAAGGAAATCGATCCACCTAGGGATTAACTTATAGGTTTAAGGATCCGCCCTTACCCGTGCATATTTTTATAAGAAATATACTTATTGCTCAGTTAAAAACGGCTTTATAGGCATTCTTAACCTTTTAGTTTATACGGTATCCGTAGTAGTCCTATATAAAGCGCGCTCCGAGATAATATTATATTTATACTTATACACATATCCTTTTCCGGTTAGTTTTATTTATATTAGATTCTGCTAATCTATTATAGGGAGGTAAGTTAAAACCACTATTAATGTTATAAATAAGTGCGGTATCCGGTAATTTAGGGCTTAATTAATGGGGGCGTAAGGCCGAAGCAAGTATTATACAAAATAGTTGCTTAGGTTAAGTACTTCTATATATAATACCTCTTTTAGGCGAGCTAGGTGGCTTTAGGTAGTACTATCTATATTTAATATTGCGTAGCATTCCGGGTAAGCCTAGTATATTAGACCTTAGTCCTCTCCTATTACGACAAAGAGAAACAGGCTGCTAATTAAACCGCCTATTAGCACGCAATTAGTAATTTAGACAAGCCCCATATATATAATTTTAAAGGTGTCCTATTTGTAAGACTTAGCTTAGCGTCTATAGCCGGTTCATTAGTTAAATTAGATATAGTATAGTTTAAGAATAAAGTAATAGAGGATGTATTCTTAGTTATACTATTAGGTAGGTACCTCTTGCGGGTGCCTAGCACTAGCATTAACGTATCACTCTTATTATGTAAGGTATCTTAGGTATTAATATTGGTATATTATACATTAGCCGCGTATATATTAATATGGTATCTAAGAAGCCTACTTAAAAGCATGTCTGCGCCGCTTTATAAGAGCCTTTACTATTCTCTTAGGGCGTATTATAGCTCTATATATTATATAAGCTAATTAAATATACCTTCTAATAGAGCTTACAAGCCTATAGTAACCTCAATTTATTTAGCCTAGCAACATTATCTTCTTTTTACGCGACTGGTAGTACGGGGACTTCGTAGTTTCTAGTTTTATAGTATTATTTATAGGGTTAAGCAAATGGTCTAATAGCGGTAGGAAAAGTACTATATTAGAAGCAATTATTTATATAATAAGGATTATTATTAAAGAGACGGATAAGTATATGGGAGAAAATAGGGGTTATAGTGTATTGTTTGTGGTTAGAACATAAACGAGCTAAGCTGTTCCCGTTAAGCCATTATTAGAATCGTATTAAATTAATACCACAACTTATAACTTCGTCTACTCTTTCTAGCCTTTAGACTAATTTTCTTAATAGCGCGCCTAGGATTTAACACTAAGAGATATACTACGTATAGCACATAATTAACCATCTTGGAGACGACTATAAGAAAGACACAATTAACCACCTTAAAGACGATTATAAAGAAGATATATACACTAATACGCCAGAGACAAGTTGCCTCTACCCTACTTAAGCGATAGCTTACGGGTTATTTACTACTAATAGATACCGACCCTAACCTAATTCCCCTCTTAATACCTTTATCCAATTTAGACTTTAATAGTATAAAAGAATAAGAAGTTACGTATATTCGGGCTAAGGCCCTACTTAACCCTAAAATAGAGGCAATAGTTAAGAATTATACTCTAAGTCTATCACCGTTTACTACGTCTGCCCCCTATACCTAAACCCCTTATCCTACTTTATCTTATGGTCCGCTATTAAAGCAGCAGCTAGTATTACGTACTCACCAAGCCTCCGGGATTATTACACTATAGGTATCCAACACTAAAAGCGAGTTAGATAGTATCCTATCTACGTAAGAAATTACAGACTTAGGCTCTATATTATATTAATTTATAACACAGCCATAGATAGAAGATTCTGCAATAGTGGATTTAGGTAAGACTTTAAGTCCACAATTTTATTGCCCTAAGATATAACTCCAAGCGTCGTCACAGTCGCAAATAAGCCCGATTCCGTTGCTTTTATTATCGCTAAAAACCAAAGGCTAGTTAAAAAAGCGTTTTAATAGTGATAGGGACCTAAGCATTACGTCCTCTATATCGGCTTTTATTCCCCCTAAAGGTAAGGGAAAGGAAGACCGTATTTCTAATAGTAAATACTTTAATCCCGCCCCCTTTGCTACTAGCCTAAAGGCCATAGGCTATAGGTCTGTCTCTACTTATAACTTTATTCGCCTAAGGCTCTCTAGCGCTTTAAAGGGGGGCGAACTCCCAATTTAACACCTTTTCTTTTTACCGGCGTCTTAACGGTTTTAGGTTAATTTAGAGGAGATAAACGCGGTATATCCGCTAGCACATTAGCAGTTAGTAGTGTTAAAATATCCTTATAAGGTTAAGTTGGCGTATACGCTTTTAATAGTAGTAGTATATAGCAGCTTTGTTACGCTAATATAGGTAGTAGATTCTTTAATGTAGTTATTGCTATATAAGTTAGTACGTAGGATTAACTCTAATCCAGAATTTATAGCGTACTTAGGTAGTTTTATTTAATTGTAAAATTAATAAAATTTAAACTAAGCGTAAATGTATAATCTATAATAGTCTTCCATATCCATTTACTAGTAACCTTTTACCCGTCTCCACTCTGGAAAACGTATATTAATATATTATAGTCCTTATTAAAGCCTACGTCCTACTTTAGAGTATCTTTAAATGTTAAAAAGATAAACTTATCCACGGAAATATTATCTATATTCTTTCCTTTAGGAAGCAGATCTCTTAACCGCATATATATTAATACTCTAGTGTCTAGAAATCGTTTAATATATATTATTATCGCCTAGAACGTCTTAACCACCTACTACCCATTTTCTATTATTCTATTTACGGTTAATTCAGTAATAGGGTCTTTAAGGCTCTTTTAAGAGTGCTTTAAAGGCGAGGGTTTAGCATATTTATATTCTATTGATTGCTTCTTATTATAGTTATAGCGCTAAGCAACCGCTTAAATATACCGCTCTTTATCCGCGTCCGTAAGATCCGTAAAAATAAAATGGAATTGCGTATATAAGTAGGTTGTGGCTTTATAAAGTTCATTCCTCTTTTACTTAGTATTTAAGGGCTTCTCTAGTAAACTAGACGCTTATATTATATCCTCAACTACATTATATATTGTTTTATATTGCGTATTAGTAATACCCATCTTATCCTTAATCCGTCAAACCAACTAAAATCTATTTCTCGCGTCGCGTCCTTAATAAGGCCGCTAGGATAAGCTATTAGAGTCTAATATAGGGCTAACAGCGGTATATAACGCGTACGCCGGGAGAGAAAGGGATTTCTATATCGGCGATACGTCGTGCCTATTATAGTTTAGTCGGCAATCCTATTCTCTAATATTAATAACTGCAGTCTTATATAAACTGTTCCGTAGTTCTTAAAAATAGGCGCCAGCTCCAATACATTAAGTCGCGATAGTAGGCCGTATACGTAAGGAGTAGTGGTCTAAGCTTATATAACCAAATATAGGAAATTAAATTAGATAGTCTTCTTAGCTATAAACAACAGGCTATAATATAGCAAATAGTTAAATTATAGTATAAATTAACAGTTACCTCTTTAATTAAAGGATATAGTATAATACAATTATTATATATCTAGGACAACTTAAAGGAACTGGTTAATACTAATAGAGGGTAATAGAAAGGGCATCCCCGTATTATATCTAAAGAGGAAAAGTATAGTAGATTCTGCGGTACGGTAGAGGGCGATAGAGAATAGTAGAAAGGGCATCCTTATATTACGTCTAAAGAGGTAAAATACAGTAAATTCTACGGTATAGTAGAGGACAGTAGAGGGTAGTGGAAAGAGTATCCTTATATCGCGTTTAAAGAAGTAAAATATAGTAGATTCTATACTATAGTGGATAGGAATAGAGGACGGTAGAAAGGGCATCCCCATATTACGTTTAAAGAGGTAGAATATAGTAAATTCTGTAGTACGGTGGAGGACAGTAAAGGGTGGTAGAAAGAGCATCCCTATACGTCTAAAGAAGTGGAATACAGTAGATTCTATAGTATAGTAAAGGGTGGTAGAGAGCAGTAAAAATGGCATCCCTATATTACATCTAAAGAAGCGGAATATAGTAGATTCTGCGATACAGTGGAGGATAGTAGAGGGTGGTGGAAAGAGTTACTTATATTAGTCTAAAGAAGTAGAATATAGTGGATTCTGCACTACGGTGGATAGGAATAAAGGATAGTAAAAAGGGCATCCCTATATTACGTTTAAAGAGGTAGAATATAGTAGATTCTACAGTACGGTAGAGAATAGTAGAGGGTGGTGGAAATAGCATCCCCGTATTACATTTGGGGGGGTGGAATATAGTAAATTCTACGGTGCGGTAGGGGGAAGTAAAGGGTAGTAAAAAGAGTATCCCCATATTATATCTAAAGAGGTAGAGTATAGTAGACCCTACAATGCAGTAGAGGGTAGTAGGGAGTAATAGAAAGCACACTATCCCCTTATATCTAAAGATGTGGAATATAGTGGATTCTATAATGCAGTAGACGCTAATAAAGAGCAATAGAAAGTAAATTATCCTCCTACCTCTAGGAATATAGAATATAGTGGATTTTATAGTACGGTGGATACTAGTAAAGAGTAATAGAAAGTAAATTATTCTTCTACCTCTAGGGATATGGAACATAGTAAATTCTACGGTATAGTTAATGCTAGTAGAGAGCAGTAGAAAGTGCATTACCCTTTTACCTCTAAAGGAGTAGAATAAAGTAACTTCTACGGTATACTAGATATAAGTAGAAAGTTATTAAATAAACTCCCTACCTAAATATAAAACTCCGCTACTAAAACTAACCCGTAAATATAAAACCTTTAAGCAATAGCCCTAGAATAGAAAGTAGTAATTTACTAATAATAAGATAGACGCTACTTCTTTATTTATACTCGGGCCTTATATATATATAGAAAGAATATACGCCTAACTAAACCACCTAAGCTCGAACATAACCTTTATAACCACCCTACCTACAGCAACTACACTATTGTTTAAATAATCATATTATTATTATTATAGAAGTTCTACTTCTCTACGCGCTCTTTACCCTTACGTCTCTTCTTATTAGCAGCCTTAGACTTTTCGGCCACGTGTTTATCTTTATAGAGTTTACTAATAAAATTAGCGGCGTCCTATTCGTTATTAGCGGTTAGTAACTATATAATACTAGTAATGAATTTGCGTAATGCAGTTTTATTACTAAGGATAGCTTCTAATATTATATCTTTATTAACTATACAATTTACAATCACCTTACAATCTTACCCTAAGCGGTAAGCTCGCTTTATGGCTTGCTCTTTATATATTAATAGGTACTATAGTTTAAGGAGTATAATATGTCTGCCGTAGTGTAAGGTATAGCCTATGCCAATAGTTCCTATTATTTTAATAATAATATCCGTTTTAGCCGAGACTAGATAAATAACCTTATTGCTAAAAACAGTTATTGTTTCTTAATAACTATGGATAATTTCCTATTAGTGCTTTAGCCTTTAATAAGACCTATAGATAGTAACGTAAAACTCTAAATAGAACTTTCGCGCCTATTTATATATAATTAGGGTGTATATAGGAAAACAAAATATAATAATAATCTTATCTTTTTTCTTCTTCTTACCGTCCTAATCTGTGGGGTTTTAGATAATTACCTGGTTATTTACGTATATTTTGTTTAGAACTTTATTAAGGTAATAAAGCTTTGCGCTAGTGTTATATAATATGTTAATATAGCATTTTATTAGCAAGTCGCTGCTATTATTATTAAACCAGCCCTTTTTATCTAAATTATGCAAGTTCTAGCCTCTATTAAACTCCTTTTTAATCTTTATTAGACCTAAAAAGGAGTATATTGGTCTTATTTAGTATTATAATACCTTAAAATGACCTACAGCCTATCTAATAGGACAACGCTAGCTAAAATGTTTTTGTTCCCATTCTTACCTTTACTTTTCCCATTCTAACCGCAGTATTACTTTAAGATCGTTAATAAAGGCTTTAATATCCTTAATAACCTTATCTTATTAAACCCGGTTAGGTAAGACGCAGTTTAACTAATTATTATAGTTGAGTTTCGGCAGTTTAATAAGTGGCTTGCCATCTAGACTAAGGGAATCACCAGTCTAATAAATTATAATTACCTCTAGAACTAGACCGAATTTATTAACCTAAGCCTAAACGTTTACTAACTCCGAAGTTAATATAACATAATTCCCACCCTTAGCAGTCTGCTGTTTCTAGAGTGCGTTAAATGTAAGCTAAATATTTCGCAGATTCTCTTTAGAGTAAATATTATAGGATATTTTAATTTTATCTAAAGGGTTAATATTTGTCTTCCAGTTTTATTATAGGAACTTAATATATATTCCTAAGTTAGCCGGGCCTTTTTTAAACGGAGTTCCGGACATAGCCCACAGTATTAGTTACCCGCGAAGCCTATAAAAAGTAGTCTTATAGAAATAAGACTTTTTGTTTTTAATTAAATAAAGTTTATTAATAACTACTATCGCCCACAAGATATAACGAATATTAGGTATTAGCCGCTTTATTAACTTAATAAAGACTTTCCAAATTTTAGGCAATTTATACTCTTCTTTAACCTCTTTAAAATGCCTAACTATATTAAGGATCTGGCCCTTAACGGATCCGGATATAGTTAGAACTATATATTACGTTTAATTAGAGTGCCCTAAGTAGATATCTTTATCACTTATTACAGTAACAGCTTTTATAGTTCTTAGCTTAGTTATATTTCTTCCATAACTAGGCCTTTACGCGGATAACGCAGAAGTATATCCTATTAGTAAAATTATTGCTAAATAAGGCCCTATTAGATTACTGTTAAAGAGGTTATTAAACTCTTCTATCCAATTTCGCAGTAGTAGTATAGAAGCAATAATAACACTAGGGCCTAGATGGTACGGTAGCTTTACAGTACTACTACCTACTTTATACCAGTATTAAATAGGCTAATGCTTTATAAACGGATAAGGGCCGGATTCCCTATCCGTGCAATATCTACGCTATAGTATATTATCCTTTCTATTATTCTTAATATCGCGGGCATTCTATACTAGTAGGTAATTAAAGGTAGTAAAAAGTAGCGCAGAGTAGGTTTTACCAAGGCCTTATTCGTCACCAATAATTCTACTAAAAAAATTACAATGCTGCGTAAAGCACTAAGTAATTAGTAAGACCTAGTAAAGATAAAGTATATGCTTAAACCCTAGCAAAGTGACTTACGTCTTAAAATCGTTTTTATCTTGTTTAAAAACGGTACACATTAAGGACCAATTTTCTTTTGTTAGATATTCGGTTTTAGCGTTCTTACCCTTTATCTTATTAAATATCTTATTAACTAGTAAAACGCGATCCTCTAATTCTATTGCAAAGTTATAGTCTAGTAATGCCGCTGCCTCTTTATCGGTAAGGCCGGCCGTAGAGTTAACCACTTAAAAGTATAACCTATCTTCGCCTTCTTCTACTGCCTCAGCGGTAAGGTTTATATATTCCTCTAGAGCAATAGGCGTATTAAATATATTATCTTTTAATTTAGCAGTATTATTATTCTTCTCTTCCTTACTATCTTCCTTTAGAATGGTTGCTAGTTTAACCTAGCGGGCGTTATCTCCTAAAAAGTAAATAGCGGTGCTCTTACGCGCTAAGCGCTTAGTAAAAGCTTCTAATAAAGTAGCACTTCTGTTAAGCCTTATAGCTGCCGTTTCCTTATTAATAAGCAGATTAGCAATAAGTTTACCTATTTAACCAGGAGGCACTACATCACTAGCATTATCCTTATTGGTAGAGGGGTAATCGGTACTATTAGTTAAAGGCTCTAAAACCGCTTAACGTTTACTCTACTAAAGGTATAGAGCTAGTATAACATTAAAAATAAGCGGATAATGCCTTTTATTGTACGCCGCTATTAAAAGTATAAACATTTTAAAGTGCGGGGATACCTACTTACCGCTAAATATAGACCTGCCGTTCCTAAATGCTAACGTTTCTAACTTAAGATTAATAATGCCCTTAGCGCAGAGACGAGCGAGAAGTTTATCGTAGTTAAACTATACAAAAGTTACGGGTTCTTTAGTACTATTGCGCTAGAATTAAGACAAAGTAACCGTATTAAGGTCCTTTTTATTTTTTTATATAACTATTATTGCACAATATTTGTCGTATTTCGGCGGTCTAATAGGGATAGAGAGGCTTATTTATAACAAGGCCGTATTAGCAGAGTAATAGCCTAACGTATCTCTCCGTATAGTAGGCTTACGTAATAATTAGTATCTAATATGAGTGCTTAACTCTAGGGTTAGTAAGGTAGGGCCGTTATTAGTATTATTTAAACCAAGTATTAAAGTATCGGGAGAAGGGTTTAAGAGGTTAACTGGTTCGCGTAAGGGCGTTAACTTCTTAGGCGTTAATGCTAAGGGAACACCATCCTTGTTTTTTATTTTGGCGGTAGCTTACTTAATATTAAGTTTAATAAGGCTATAGAGAAGGTTAAAGAAACTTAGGTAATAAATTAGTATATTAAAAGCCGGTCCCTATTTAGCAACAACTGGTATAAAAATTTCTTACCCATACTAATGCTTCTCAGTTATAGTATATTTTAAAGGCTATTATTTATTAGGAAAACGATTTATAAAGTACTTTATAATATCTACTTTTAGAGTAAGAAAATTATCCAGTTCTTCTTCCATATTAAATATCTCTTAGATTGTACTTTAACGCCATTCCTTAGCCTTTCCTTTAATGGGCTGCTAATTATCCCTCCATTTTACGCCCTATTACTTCTTTAGGTCTAGTTTAGGGATATAGCTTAGTAGTTCTATATTTATAGTTATACTAAATATAAGAGAATTGTAAAGCCAGCCACGGCCTAAAGAGATAAATTTATAGAACTAATAGGAATAAGTAAGTTAGTTATTAAGCATATACTTATAGGAATAACACGTTAGAGGATTCTGTCTGCATATACCTACTTAGATTAATCTAAAATTGCAGATTAAATAGAGTTTAGGTAAAGGTAAAGGTGAGGCAAGAGTATAAGCAAATATTAAACAATAGGTGACTTTACTAAAATTAGTTACGTAAGGCTAATAAGTAAATAAGATTAAGGCATAAAGTAGACTTATACGTATATATATATAAATGGAATATAATAGAAACCCAAACCTAAAGTAAAATATAGTAGAAAAAGGTTAGCGTAGTAGAGGGCGAGTAGTAAAGTAGAAACTATTAGCTACCTAGCATAAAACCAATTAATAAGATTAAACGAGATGGAAATTAATTAAAAGCTAACAAAGCTGGTAGGTATTGTAAAATATAGTAAAAGTTAGTATAAGACTAGTAGAATATAGTAGAAGATATAACGAGAAATAGAGGCTAGTAGAGTACTAATAGAATCTAGCGGAGAATAATATAAGAGGTTAAGATGAATAGAGGGTTAGTAGAATCTAGCAGAGAATAATATAAGAAGTTAAGACGGGCAGAGCACCTATAGGGTTTAGTAGTAAGTAAGATAAGAAATAGAAACTAGTAGAGTGTTAATAGAATCTAGTAAAAAATGGGATAAAGGGTAGAATCTAGTAGAGCACTAATAGAATTTAGTAGTAAATGTAACGAGAGAAGCAGACTAGTGGTTACTAGGTAGTTTTTAGTAGAAAAGGTGCTATTAAAATAGGATAAGTAGCAGGATATACCGGAAGAGGACGTTAGTAGACTTTAGTAAAACTGAATTAAGTGACACCACTTTACTGCATCCGCTCCTATATAATAACTTCTTACTAATCTATTACCAGGCTGCCATACTAATGCTTCCCCCCCCCTAAAGCTTATAATATATCAAAAGCAGACACTGCACATATACTAATAGCTTATCGCACCTCGTACGCGACTTTGATTAAATTCCCGCGCTATATACCCCTATTAAAGGTCCTTTAAATAACTAAGATAGTAAACGCACAAAGCAAAAGCCTCATCCCATCTTAATTTTATGCATTTGCCCCCCATTAGATTTTTATCGGATTACTATTCTATAGCTTACTCTCTAGCTTCTTAATCGCTCAGCCAACCTCTCTATAATAATCGTTAGCTATCGGACTAACGGAGTTACCAACGTTACTTATAACTTTAAAGAGCTATCTATATTTATTATTTAGACGGATAAAGGTTTTCTAAGTACCATTAAGTCCTTAGTTTATAGCGTCCAGTTTAGCTACCTTAAACTCTTTTAAGTCCTTAAAATTGGTGTCACTTTCTTAATCTGTTTAATTTCTGCCTTTAACTTGTCGCGCTTTTTTATAAGACGGATTTCTGGGGCTAATTAGGCTGCCTTTATATAATTTAACTCCACCTTTAGCTAATCGCGCTTAAGCGTCCAAAAATCTACTATTGACTTTTATACGCTTTTTATAGCCTCCAATTCCTGCACGGATTCTTAAGCTTAGTCCATTTTAATAAACTCTTGCACAATATATTAGATATAATAACTATTAATGCGCCCTATATAGCTTATTAGGGGATATAAATAATATTAAAAAATAGGCGAAATAATTACCTATAGAATTAAAGGATAGAGTAATAAATATACACACCTTTAGAAAGTAAGGGAATGTTCGGTTATAAAAGCGTTAAATTAGATCTAAACTAAAAGTCCGGCAAAAAGAACGCGTTTCTTCCTAATTTAATACACGTCTATAGCTCTATAGATTACACAGGCGTATATAATCTAGAGTTTAAAAGAGCTTTAAGCTCTAAATTTAAATTAACGCTAAGACCTTAGTTCAGATTCCATATATAGTAAAGTGCGTCTAGTTTTAGCGTATTTTTTAGGCGGTTAAAGAAACATCAAAAACTTATAGCTGAAGTTAAGTTAAACTAAAATTTAACTAAATAGTCGCCTTAGAATTAGATCGGGGCTCTAGATTAACTTAATTCTAAAGCCCTTATTCTAATCTAAACTTATAACTAAATATTCCCTAAAGCTAGTCGTATATAAAGCTATAGAGCTCCTCCATTTAAAGCTTTAGTAGAGCTCTATATAGGGCAGAGCTTCATTTAGTAGAGCCTCTGACTTAGTTTTAGCGCGTGCTATATTTAACTAAGAATCTACTAATCTATAATAATTCTAGCTTAAAGTAAACTCTATAATTAATTTCCCTAGCTACTAAAGCTTTACTAAAGCTTTACTAAAGGCTTTATACTAGGCTCTGTACGGAACTCTACTAGAAGCTTTGCCAGAAGCTTTATATAAAGCTCTACTAAAGGCTTAAAGCTCTATATGGAGCTCTACTAAGACTCCACATAAAGCTTTATATAGAGCTCTATTAAAGCTCTATATTTACTATAACATCTACTATAATATATAAAATGGTAGCGAAAAGGGCATACCCTTACTAAGTTTAAGGAAGTAGAATATAAAGGTATTATAGTCTAGATAAATACTAGTAAAGGGTAATAGAAATGGTATACTAGTATTACATCTAAAGAGTTAGGGTGTAGTGGATTCTGCGGTCCGGTAAATATAAGTAAAAGGTAGTAAAAAGGGCATCCTTATATCGCGTTTAAAGAAGCGGAACGTAGTAAATTCTATAGTATGGTAGAGGGCAGCTAAGGGCAGCTGGGGGCAGTTAGAAAGTGTTAGGCCATAGAGACGCACTGGCCGTAACCGGCTTAGCGCAGGCGAGGCGCAGGCGAGGCGCCTATAAAACGTAGTCGCCCCATATTAGAGAACAGCAGAATTCAGTTCTATAGTTCTACTTCATCAAGAACTAGATACTCTTTACATCCCGCTACTGTTGTTACGTTACTATATGCCCTAAGGACCTTGGCGTCCTAATAGTACTAAATTCTCATCCCTTTTTAAGGGTAGTGGCCCGACAACATAGCGGTCTGCTAAGGCCACGACTACGTAGCGGCAACCCTCTGTCGAGAAGACGACCTATATTTATTAACTATATCGCAGCCTATTGACCTAATAGCGAGACAAGGGCGTACTAGCGCAGTGCGTACTACTGAGCCTAAGGATCGGCCCTAGGATAATATAGGCGAACTTATGTCGTCCTAGACAGAACCGGAAGCTATAGACAAAGGGGATATATAGGAAGAAATATAACGGCTAGAAAATGAGAAGCTATAACTCCTAGAGTAAAGAAAACTATACTTGCTTAGGGAAGAGGTAGAAGTGCTAAGACGGCGTTAACGCGGTAAGGTGACGTTAACTTCCGTTCTTAACCCAGATCTACAACCTTAAACTATCCTATTGGAGTACTTAGATAGTAGCCAAATGCGTCCAAACCTTAAGTAAAAGGCTACTAATATAATAGGCGCTCTGTTAAAATGGGCCGTTAAAATAGAGAAGATTGCTTTATATTATAGTAAGACTATATAAGAGCACCAAGACTTCCGCAATAGCTTAAAGCTAGCGTTCCGCCTAGAGCACGACGGCTTCGCGGATAAGGATACTAAAGTCGCGTTTACTATGCAATATATAAAGGGGACTAACTAAACCCTTTAGCTGTAGTACGAAGATAACTACCTAGACACGTAGTTTACCTAGGAGGAGCTAATGGAATTCCTAATTAACTAAATTAAAAGTCCTATTAATTGAGAACTCTATATAGCCTTAATATATATAAGGGTAATACAACAAACCAATTAACCTATAAATGAGTTTGCTGCTTACCTAACCTCCTTAAAAGCATAAATTAATCCTCCCTATAATGCAAAGCATTTAATAATATACCTATTCGCGAAGCTACGGCTAAAGCTACGGCTTGTGGTTACTAATTATTAGGAGTTTCCACAAACTTAAGATTAGCTAATTTCCCTAGCTGCCCTATTAAAGGAAAACCAGAAGAGCGCGAGCGCCCCATAGGCTAGAAGCAATAGGCGCGCCGCAAACTTAAATATAAAGACCACCCTATTGGGTAACTTAGGAAAAGCGGACTCTAAAACCACCGCTAGTGACGCAATAGCGGGGCGAAGCAGTACCGCCGGGGGTTTAACCTAACCTAAGGGGAACTATAAAAATTGTGGTAAGCCAGGATATTAGTAGCGATAGTGCCTAGAGCCACAACAGTACTAGCCGTAGTTAAGTAGTGTAAACGCCATCTTAACGCTAGGAAAAGGTAGGCGCCCTTAGAGCCCCTTATACCCGTAGGGCGTAAGCTACTACTAGATTATAAGGAAGCTATTACTATCTTAGGAGAAGTCCTATCTAAGCAAACCTAGAAGGAGACCTTAGTAATGCTTAATCTCGGCGCCGAAGTAAATGTAATTAATTAGCGATTTATAATAGAGTGTAACTTTAAGACACTAAATATAGAATTACCTACCTACTCCTAGTTAAATAAAACTTAGGTATATTGCTATAAAGCCTATAAGGTACTATTAAGGATAAAGGACAGCTAGGGTAGGATAAGGGAAGTAACCCTTGTCTACTATAGAATAGCTAACACATCCCCTACTATTACCCTAGGTATGCTAGGGTTAAAGAAGGCCCAACTTCTTATTAACTATAAGGCGAAGGCGTAGCAATAGAAGCTAGATAGCTCGTCCCTATTACTATAAACCCCTAAGGGTTTCGCGGAGTCTCTCTAGAGGAAATCTAGGGTCTTCGCCCTAGTAATTACTAGATTAATGCCTAGTAAATAAGATAACGGCAGCTTACCGGTCCTTCCCCTATAGTTAAAAGAAGCTAATAATATCTTCTTATATAAGGAAGCAGGAAAGCTACCCCAATACCACTAGGGCGACTATGCTATTGACCTAAAAGAGGGACAGGAGGTCCCATATAGGCCGCTCTATAACCTCTCAGTTAAGGAGCTAGAGGTACTAAGGGAGTACTTAAATAACGCCTTAGCTAAAGGCTAGATCTAACCAAGTACTAGTCCCGTAGAGGCACCTATCCTATTTATACCTAAAAAAGATAGAAAGCTGTAGCTCTGTGTAAACTATAGAGGCCTTAATAAGGTAACAATTAAGAATTATCTCGCACTACTATTAATCAGTAAGACCTTAGACCGCTTAATAGGTTCTAAGATCTTTACTAAGTTAGACCTAACGAATATATACTACCGCCTTCGTATCCGTCGGGGCGATAAGTAAAAGACGGCGTTCCGTACGCGTTACGGCCACTTTAAGTATTTAGTTTTACCTTTTAGGCTAACTAACGGACCAGCGACCTTTTAGGGCTATATTAATTAGGCCTTATTAGGACTAGTAGACATCTTCTATATAGTTTATCTTAATAATATTCTAATTTTCTCTAAAAATTTAGAGGAACACTGGCGCTACGTACTAGAAGTACTACGTAGGTTGTAGTAATATTAACTATATACAAACCTTAAGAAGTACAGGTTTAGCGTACAAGAGGTTAATTTCCTAGAATATATTATTAATCCTAAAGGCGTAGCAATAGATCTTAGCCGGGTAGAAGCCATTACTAAGTGGGAGAGCCCTTAATCCTATAGGGATATCCAGGTCTTCTTAGGTTTTGCCAACTTCTATTACCGGTTTATCTATAAGTACTCTACTATTGCGAAGCCTATTACTAATCTCCTTAAAGAAGTAAAGAACGGCTATAAAGCTAGGCCTTTTAGTTGGCCCAAAGAGGCGAAGTAAGCGATACGCTAGCTCTACGACGCCTTTACAACAGCGCCGTTCCTACGACACTATACACTAGGCTTACCAACCCAGTTAGAGACTAATGCCTCTATGTAAGGCCTAGCAGCAATCATATTATAGCTATTTAAAGATGGTCTTTAGCATCCGATAGCCTTCTAGTTTAGGAAGCTTTCGCTAGTAGAGCGCAATTATAAGACCTACAATTAGGAGCTACTAGCTATTATAGAGGCTTTTAAGCATTAGAGACACTATATTAAGGGGCTATTAAGCCGCCTAGAAGTGCTTATAGACTATAATAATCTAAAGGGTTTTATAAAAGTAAAAGCCCTTAATAGACGGTAAGCTAGATAGGCTATAGCATTAGCTGCCTATAACTTTGTTATTAAGTATAGGGCGGGAAAAACGAACCCCATAGACGTGCCGTTAAGGCAACCCCTAGGCGCAGGGGGTCCGCCAGAAGAAGACACTATACTATTATTACTCCAAAGGACTTTAGGAATGCAGGGCCACTAACCTAAGGTAAAAGTCCCATTAGGTATATAAAAAAACGAGCCTTCTATAGAGGTGTCGTTTCTACAGCTACAAGCCGGCAACCTGACGGCGGTACGCCTAGGCTATATAGCATTACGGTTTAACTAGGCAACCTACACATATACCGTCAAGCAGCGTATAACAAGGACCCAAGTTAGAGAAGCTAGTACTTAAAAGAGTGCTTACGAGTCTAGTACGGAAATAGTCATTAAGCTTATTAAAGGACTTTAGACTAAAGATAACTTTGTACTACAAAAGCGCAGCAACAGCGTAGATACTATAAGACGCCGTTAACGCGCCCGCTTAAAGCTAGTATAGCAGTTTAATTCCGCTAGACTACTTTGTTACTACGGGAGGCTATACATACCCCTAAACCCAGTAGTTTATACAAAACTCCTATAGATCTACCACAATAATGCCCTAGCTGGGCACTTTAGTAAGAAAAAGACTCTAGATCTACTCTTGCGTAAGTACTACTAGCCTAGTATAAATGTAGACGTTATAAACTATATCTCTACCTATAATTTATGCTAATATATACATGCGCCTTAATATCGCCCTTACGGCGAGCTTTAAGCGCTGCCTTGCCCGGACTAGCCGTGGTAGGAGATTATAATAGACTTTATTATAGGCCTACCGCCTAGTAAACGAGGCAATAAGGTATATAACGTAATATATATAATAGTTGACCGCTATACTAAGATGGCCTTATATCTACCTATAGTAAAAACTATTACTACAACTAAACTCGCGGATCTCTTCCTTAATAAAGTAGTACGCCGTTTCGGAGCCCCTAGGGGGATTATATCTAATTACGGTAGTATCTTTACTAGTAAGTTCTAGTCGGAGCTATGCTTTACTACAAAGATTAAACGTAGGCTAAGTATAGCCTTTTACCTACAAACTAATGGGTAAATAGAACGCCAGAACTAAACCTTAGAGTATTACCTCCGTATGTTCTATAATAAAAAGCAAAGTAACTAGGTAGGCCTCTTATTACTAGCCAAATTCGCCTATAATAATGCTAAATATAGTAAGACGGGTATAAGCCCGTTCTATACCTACTATGGGTTTCACCTGCGTCTAGAATACGAGGTTAAGGTAAATAACAGTAGTTCTATTCTAGCCGCCTTTAAGAGGATTAAAAGGATATCCCTTAAACGCGAAGCGCTAGCGAAACGCTAGAAATACGCTGCCAAGGCGCAGGCGAAATACTATAATCGTTATCACTAACTACAGGTATATAAAGTAGGGGATTTAGTCTTACTATTAACTAAAAACCTTAAACTAAAAAGGCCTAGTAAGAAACTCACAGCACGCTTTATTAGACCTTTTAGTATAGCTAAACTAGTTGGAAAGTAAGCATACCAACTATATCTATCTATATCTTACTATATCTACCTAGTGTTTTATATTAGCTTGCTAGAGCTATATAAATAACATAAGGGCACTACTAGAGACCCTCTACTAGGGCCTATTAAGCTAGACAATTAAGTGGACTAAGAGGACTAATATAAGGTAAAAGAAGTACGTAGAAGGAAGGGATGTAACCAGACCCTATAGTACCTGGTTAAGTAAAAAGGCTAGCTAAAAGAATATAACAAATAGGTTCTAGTAGAGGACATTAATAAGGACGTAAAGGAGACGTATAATAGTTACTTTACCCTAAAAGGCAAATAGAAAAGAAAGTAGGTAGGAGAATAAAAAAAAACTTTTAATTATAACTAAGGTTATGCCCCACTAGCGAAGCGACAACGGAATGACGGCGGAACGATAGTAATACGCCGACAGAAATACAGATACTCTATAGCTCCATTAAATCCTCCCTTTCCTCCCCTCCTTCTTTATCCTCCTCCTCCTCTCCCTCCTTATCCTCCTCCTCTCCCTCCTCCTTATCCTCCTTACCCTTATCCTCCTTCTTATCCCTTATAATAGGAGGCATATTAGCCTATAGGTACTATTAGCATACGCTATAATGGCGAAATACCTGCGCTATAATATGTACTAAAGCGCGCATTACGTTAAGAATTCCTTTAAGAGTATAACGGATAGCCTATAATTCCTGCACTTAGAGTAGGGGAAAGTCTTCGCCCTTTAGGCGCTAGCGGAGACTATACTTGGCGCCAGTGCGTACTAAGGCCTCAATATCCTTTGTGAAGGACTTTTAGGCGGCAGCGACGCGAGCGTTAAGGTCAGCTATGTCCCCGCCAGCAACCCGCTGGCGCTTAGCCCTATTAATAAGGGCGAGTAGCTCGTTTAGGCGGCTATAGAAGGCCTTAGGGACCTAGTCTATTAGCCATTAGAACCTAAACTAACGCACTTAGACATACTAGTTAGCACAACTTATTTAGTTATTAGTAGTACCCGTAATTGCGGTTAGCCTGCTTACCATAGGTGGCCTACCTAGTAGTAGCTACACGCTTAGCGTAACGGAGGTAGATTGGTTCCAGTAAAGCTAGGGGAGCGGCTTACAAGCAGCGTAGGAGCTTCAACGGCGCCTAGTAGGGTTAGCGATAGCTATAAGCTAGTATAAAGAATACTTACGGAAGACTCGCGAGCAGGCGAACCGACGGCTTGACGCTTGCGATTTATAATTAATTAAAAGTCGTAAAGAAGGCGAGTTGCAGGCTAAACGAATTGAAATGGAATTGGAAGGGAAATCTAATATCCTACCTAGGTGGGAACTCCTACCTTTATAGATCTTTATAAGGTCCTATTATTACATTATCCTATTATTATATTACCCTATTGTTACATTATTTGATTTACTTAAATTTATTAAAAACTTTTTATTTAGAGAAGGGCAATAATAGTACTCCTATTATATAATAGCGTCGGCTAAGGACAGCCGCTTAAGAAGGGGGGGGTAATTATTAGGCTATAGAGATGTACTGGCCGTAACCGGCTTAGCGCAGGCGAGGCGCAGGCAAGGCGCCTATAAAACGTAGTTACCCTATATTAGAGAATAGCAGAATTCAGTTCTACAGTTCTACTTCATTAAGAACTAGATACTCTTTACATCCCGCTACTATTATTACGTTACTATATGCCCTAAGGACCTTGGCGTTCTAATAGAAAGGCATTCTAATATTATATCTAAAGAGTTAAGGTATAGTAGATTCTACAGTACGGTGGAGTATAGTAGAGGGTAGTAGAAAGAGTATCCCTATATTACGTCTAAAGAAGTAAAATATAGTGGATTTTATAGTGCGGTAGATAGGAGTAAAGGACGGTAGAAAGGGCTCCATATATTACGTCTAAAGAGGTAAAATATAGTAGATTCTACGCTATAGTAAATAGGAGTGGAGAATAGTAGAAAGGGCATTCCTAAATTACGTTTAAAGAGGTAAAATATAGTAGATTCTATAGTGTGGTAGAGGGCAGTAAAGGGTAATAAAAAGAGTATCCTTATATTACGTCCGAAGAAGTAGAATATAGTAGATTCTATAGTACGGTAGAGAACAATAAAAGGTAGTAGAAAGAGCATCCCTGTATTATATCTAAAGAAGTAAAATATAGTAGATTTTATAGTGCGGTAGAGGGTAATAAAGGGTAATAGAAAGAGTATTCCTATATTACGTCTAAAAAAGTAAAATATCGTAGATTTTACGCTATAGTGGAAGGGAGTAAAGGATAGTAAAAAGGGCATCCCCATATTACGTCTAAAGAGGTAGAGTATAGTAGATTCTATAATGCGGTAGATAGTAGTAGGAAGTAATAAAAAGCGCACTATCCTCTTATATTTAAAAATGTAGAATATAGTAAATTCTATAGTGCGGTAAATACTAGTAAAAAGTAATAAAAAGTAGATTATTCTCCTAGGGATATAGAATATAGTAGATTTTATAGTATAGTGGATATTAGTAGAGAGTAATAAAAAGTAGATTATTTTTTTACCTCTAGGGATATAAAATATAGTAGATTTTATAGTGCGGTAGATACTAATAAAGAGTAATAAAAAATAGATTATCCTTTTACCTTTAGGGATATAAAATATAGTAGATTTT
Organism: Cenococcum geophilum 1.58; assembly: GCF_001692895.1. NCBI lineage: Eukaryota > Fungi > Ascomycota > Dothideomycetes > Gloniales > Gloniaceae > Cenococcum > Cenococcum geophilum. The sequence continues at coordinate 242,153 of NW_027137630.1, forward strand.
ATAATACGGTAAATGCTAATAGAGAGTAATAGAAAGTAGATTATTTTTTTACCTCTAGAGATATAGAATATAGTAGATTCTATAGTATAGTAGATACTAGTAAAGAGTAATAGAAAGTAAATTATACTAAAAGAAGTAATTTAAAATATTTAATTTTTATAACCTTTAATACTTATATATACTTATATAATAAAATATATAGGCTTAAAACTATTTAATATATACCTATTATAGATAAATTAGTAATAAGGTTTTAAAGGTCTTTTTTTTTAAATTTAAATTTAATACTTATATAGTAGAAGATTTTATAATTATTAATTATTAAAATATATATATATTAGAAATTTAGAAGATAATATAATATTTTATATATAATACTTAGTTATATATATATTTTAATAATTAATAATTATAAAATTTTCTACTATATAAGTATTAAATTTAAATAAAAAAAAAAGACTTTTAAAACCTTACTACTAATTTATCCATAATATGTATATATTAAATAGTTTTAAGCCTATATATTTTATTATATAAGTATATATAAGTATTAAAGGTTATAAAACTTAAATATTTTAAATTACTCCTTTTAGTATAATCTACTTTTTATTACTCTTTACTAGTATTTACTATACTATAGAATCTACTATATTTTATATCCCTAGAGGTAAAAGGATAATTTACTTTCTATTACTCTTTATTAGCATCCACCGTACTATAGAATCTACTATATTCTATATTCCTAAAGGTAAAAAAATAATCTACTTTTTATTACTCTCTATTAGTATCTACTATACTATAAAATCTACTATATTCTATATCCCTAGAGGTAAAAAAATAATCTACTTTTTATTACTCTTTACTAGTATCTACCGTACTATAGAATCTACTATATTTTATATCCCTAAAGGTAAAAGAATAATCTACTTTTTATTACTTTTTATTAGTATCTACCATACTATAGAATCTACTATATTCTATATTCCTAGAGGTAGAAGGATAATCTACTTTTTATTACTTTTTACTAGTATCTACTATACTATAGAATCTACTATATTCTATATCCCTAGAGGTAAAAGAATAATCTACTTTCTATTACTTTCTACTAGTATCTACTATACCGTAGAATCTACTATATTCTATATCCCTAAAGGTAAAAAAATAATCTACTTTTTATTACTCTCTATTAGTATCCACCGCACTATAAAATCTACTATATTCTATATCCCTAGAGGTAAAAGAATAATTTACTTTTTATTACTCTTTACTAGCATCTACCGCACTATAGAATCTATTATATTTTATATTTTTAAATATAAGGGTAGTATAAGGGGGCAACCTAAGCGGGCTACTTGCCCTCCCTATAAGTTCTATAGTATTATAGCCGCGCACTTACTATTTTCCTAGAATATTATTATAATATTATTAAAACTTATAGGGAGGGCGAGTAACCTACTTAGGTTACCCCCTTATAGGGTAAAAAAATTATACGCTACGCGAGACTATTATTACGCGAAGATCTATAGTAGTAGCTACACCGGCGTTTAAATAATCTTATTATTATATATAATCTTCTTCTAACGCCTAGTAGCTCTTTCCTTCTATATATCTACAGCCTAAGCTTTCCTAACTAAGTACCCTTCTTCCTTAATCCTACTAACAAAAATAGCCGTATTCTCTTTATCGTTAGCATTTAAAGGCTATATAACACTAGCAATTAATTTTCTTAACTTAGTCTTATTACTAAGCATAGCCTCTAATAGTATGTCCTTGTTAATAAGGCGCTATGCAAACACTTTACAATATTGTCCTAGATAATAATTAGCTTTATAGCTTAGAGGTTATATATTAATAAGGGCTAAGTCTTAGGGAGTATAACTTATTTACCTTAATATAAAGTATAGCTAGTCCTAAGTAATCCTATTGTCCCAATAATAATGTTTATATAGGACGGAACAACGTAAATAGGGTTGCCCTTGCTATTGTAGGATATTATCTCTTAGTAGCTGTAAATAATTATCTACCGTGGCTTTACCCTTAGGTAAGACCTATATAGTACAACACTAAAATCCAGATAGGCCTTTTGCAGTTATTTATATATAATTAATATGCATATAGGAAAGATATATATAATGTCAATTTTTTCTATATTGTATATTTTGGAATCCTTATCTATAGAGTTTACCCTAATTTCCTAATCGAGTTTATAGATCTCTTCTATAAATCCGTTAATATAATGGAGCTTTACGCTAGTGTTTTATAATATATTAATACTTCTCTAAACTAGTAAGTTACGGTAGTTGCTATAAAGCTAGCCCTTCTTAGTTAAGTTATCGAGGTTCCAGCCTCCATTAAAATTTAAAAGTTAGCTTAATTTTAACTAGAGCCGAGTTTGGTACTATAGCGCTTTAAATCGACCTAAGGCCCACCTAATTGGACAAATCTGGCTAGGGTGGCTTTGTTTTTATCCTCGTTTCTACCTTTTACGTTTTAATCGCAGCACCAACCAGAGATTTTCAATAAAGGCTGCGATATTATTAACAATCTTTGCTTATAGAACCGGGTGATAGAATACAGTTCACATTGCTATTATAGTAGAGTGGTGGTAGCTTAATAAATGGTATCCTATCTAGCTAAAGGGGATCCGCAGTCTATAGAATTATAATAACCTTAAGGACCTAACCAAATTTAATAATAGAAGCCTGGACCTTTTCTAGTTATATATCTTTTAAACTAAACTCTTTTACCTTTACCTTCTGGTATTTCTAAAGGGTATTAAACGTAAACTAGACGAATTTACTTTTTAAGTCTAAGCAAAGGTTATAAGTAGCTTAAATTTATTTAGGAGGGTTATTATTCTTCTTCTATATCTATGACGGTGCTAGTGCGCGTCACCTGCCACATTCAACCAATTAGGATTTTCCATGCCCGGTATGGAAAATCGCTATTAGCTCGCTTACCACTAGCGCCTTAGCGGCCCTCGCGATATATCTACCTACTACCCCTAAATAATTCTCCTTCTTCTTCTTCTCCTTAGCTTAGAATCTTTACTAGATAGCAATCTACAAGCTTCGGTTTAGAGGCATTTATACAAGCCGTTATATTATACTAAGCTCTCCTTACACTGCCTAGGAAGGCCTTAATAATATCCCACCCTTAAAAAAGAGAAGATCTTCGTCTGCAACAACGCGTTAACGCGCTATACTCAGACATTAAAATAACTCTATACTGCCTGCGAAGGCCTTAATAATACCCCACTTTATAAGCCAGATAGGACTGGACCTGTAACCCCCGGAATTAAGACCAAATTATACAATTTTAATAAACCCTAGGAAGCTAACGATGGCACCTAAAGCAAGCTTATCTAAAATAGCTGCCCCGACCTAAGAAGAACATGAGATTTAATTAGGATCCGAAATTAAAGATAACGATAATATTATAGACGTACATAAGCAGATTCGTGCCCTAACGGCCAATTAAGAAGCTAACCGTCTCCAAGCTTAAAGCATATAGGAGACCCTGTAAGAGATCCTAGACAGCCTTACAGCTCTTTAAAGCAGCTTAGCTCCCCCTTCCAGAAGTCCTAGTCAACCTATCCACTTAACTAAGGATAATATACTAGGGAGTACGGAAACAATAATAAAGTAATTAAAGTCCGTTAAGCTCCCTAACCCCTAACTACTGTCTAACAGAATAGATCCTACCTTTAAGAATTAAAGGATTTAAATATAAGGAAAGCTCCGCGTTAACCACAACCATTTCCTTTCCAAAGAAGTTAAGATGCTTTACCTCTTTAGTTAAACTATAGGGGACGCCTAAAAGTACCTCTAAGCTAAATTTAAGGACGAGTTACCTATTCGGTTTACATCTATTAATAAGATACTATAGCACCTAGCGGCTATCTACGTAAACCCGAATAAAGTATGTAACGCTAGGTACGACTATAATCGTCTAATAATAAGACTGAACCAATCCTTTGCTAAGTTCTAGACCCAATTCCTACACCTAGTAGGCGAAGGCTAGGTCCCCCTTAAAAACTACCGATTGGACCTATACAATAAACTAACGGTTTAATTATAAGAGAAGATTGCGGTAGCCCTAGACGACCTACTAACCTACTAAAAACTTATAGCCCGATGTCTGTCACTAGATTTAAAACTACGGCGAATTAATACCCGCACTAATCGGCAGAAGAAATCCTATAGTAATTAAAAACCGATAATTACACCTACTAGGGCTGGCACTGGAAAACTAGTAGAAAGTACCCCTATACCTAAGGTAGGTACAACTGCCCTTTAGCGGGCCTCTCCTAATTAACTACGTGCTACGCCCCCAACTAATACCTACTATAACACCCCAATCGACCCTGCTATAGCCATATACTTTAACTGCGGAAAAGATGGATATTTTACCTTATCTTGCCCGGAGCTAAAAGATATAGGCGATATTAAAGAGATAGAGGAAGAAGAAACGTCCGATAAGTCGGGAAAAGAAGAACCTTAGGGAAAGACTCCCCCCTAGGGTACCCTATTAATCTTAAAGAAATTAATCTAAGTTAGTTAATAGGTGGAAAACACTTTACGGTTCCATATATAGTATCTCAAAATGCATATAGAGTTAACACAACCGCCCTTATTAACACTAGAGCAAATGGCTTTACCTTTATAGATACTGCCTATATAACTAATATTGCTAGGTTCCTAAATATAAAAGCCACCTAGCTAGAGAAGCCTGTCCAAGTAAAAGGCTATAACGGCCAAGCTGGTAAGCCGGTTACCTATATATTAAAGTTACATATTTCTCTTAATAGACGACGCCTATATAGTATACCCTTCTGCATCCTAGACCTAGGTTCCTATAACATAATCCTTAGTCGGAAGTGGATGTCCTATTTTAATATCTGGCTAAACATATAATAAAGGCAGCTTATTTAGCCGAAGGATAGACTAAAATTACCCTCCTTCATTAAAGAGATCCGAACTAACCGTAGGACATTAGCCGCAGAGGCGGATCCTACCTATAAGCAGGATATCAGGGACCGGGACCTAGCCTTTGTATAGGAAGACGCCCGTCGCGAAGCTAGTAAGAACCCTAGGCTAATAAAGATACTCTCCTATAGTACCATGGTTAAAGAGGACTCTACGTACAAAAGCGGAATAGATAGTAACATAGAAGTCGCCCAAGTTGCGAAGATCTAACCTATATGGAAAAGGACCTACCAATAAGATATAAGAGATAGCCTCCGGAAGATATAGTAGGAGCTAAAGAGAGGAACGAGAAGGTTGATACCCTAGAAGCCTCGGAAATCATATACACCCCTACTATTGCGTAACCCCCCTACGTTAGTTATCGCGGCCATTAGTGCTATAGGTTTCCACTTTAATATATACCAGAAGGACAATAAGGTTTTTATAACTAGCTTATACAAAATTAACCAGATCATTAATAAGAAGGAAGAAGGGCTAGCTAAGGAAAGTAATGAGGAGCTAGTTAAGCGCCTCCTTCCTACCTACCTCTTAAGCTATAGAGACGCGTTCTCGAAAGCAGCTTTGGATATACTACCCCCCTACCAAACGTACGATTATAAGATTTAGCTAGAAGCCAATAACTTGCTAGGATATAGCCCCCTTTACTAATAATTAATGGACAAGCTAAAGGCAATAAAGTAGTACTTAATTAATAACCTTAATAAAGGGTTTATTAAGCCTAGCCAAGCCCCTTTTACTTCCCCTATCCTATTTGTAAAAAAGCCTAATAGAGGCCTTCGTTTTTATATTGACTATTAAAAGCTAAACGCTATTACTCGAAAGGATTAGTATCTTATTCCTTTAATTAATAAGACCCTTATACGTCTAAGCCAGGTAAAGATCTTTACCAAACTTAATATTCGCCAAGCTTTCCACCGAATTAGGATAGACCCTGCATCTAAAGATTTAATAACATTCCGTACCTGTTATAAGTCCTATAAATATAAAGTCCTTCCTTTTAGGTTAATAAATGGGCCGGCTATATACTAAAGGTATATAAACAATGTCCTTTTTAACTACCTCGATAAGTTCTGTACGGCATACCTAGATAACATCCTTATATACTTGGATAACGAACTTAAGTATAAAGTTCATATTAAGAAGGTCCTAGAGAGATTACGGAACGCAGGCTTATAAGTTAATATTAAGAAATATAAATTCGGGGTAAAACGCACGAAGTACCTTGGGTTTATTATAAGTACGGATAGAATTAAAGTTAACCCTAAGAAGGTTAAAGCAATCCGCAGCTAGAAGCCCCCTTATACTATAAAGGGGATCCAGTCCTTCCTTAGCTTTTATAATTTCTATTACTAGTTTATCCATAACTATAGAGTTATAGCAAAGCCTCTTATATAACTTACCTGGAAAGATACGCCTTTTATATTTAATAATAACTATATAAAGGCCTTTGGAGAGTTAAAGGATCGGCTTATCTCTTCTTTAATCCTACGTTATTATAACCCGGATCTTAAATTAATACTAAAAACAAACGCTTCTAATAGAGTCGTAGCGGGAGTTCTATTATAGTTACATCCGGACGGCAAATAGTACCCTATTGCTTTCTTCTTAAAGACAATAAACCCGGCCAAGTGTAACTACAAAGTATATAATAAAGAAATGCTAGCTATTATTCAATCGTTGTCCTAATAGCGCGCGGAGCTTAAAGGTATAAACTCTTAGATTAAGGTCTATACTAATTATAAAGCCTTAGAGTATTTTATAATAATAAAGCAGCTTACTAGCCAATAGGCTTAATAGGCTAAAATACTCTCTTAATTCTTCTTTATAATTATATACCGCCTAGGTATACAAAACTTTAAGGCTAATACTTTAACCTAGAGAAAATAGGACGTAGGCCCCTAGGACGAGCTAAAGGCGCAACATTAGACACGTGCCCTCCTCCGTCCTAAACAGCTCAACCTATACATCCTTAAGGAACTAAGCTCTAAAGAGAATAAGCTAGCACCTATAGAAGGAGAGTTCTTGGACGAGCCAATAGGATTAATTAACCGTATCTTAGCCGCAAACCGTACGGTTAAATCCTTAAAGGCCCTCCGCGACCAGGCCTTAAAAGGTAACCCTAATTTAGAAATAGAAGAAGGACTGCTCTTATACTAAGAACGGCTTATAGTTCCGGATATTAATAACCTACGGATAGAGCTAATCCATAAGGCCTACTATTAAGTCTTAACGGCATACCCTAGTCGGGACAAGACCCACTAACTACTAGCGCCCCATTACTATTAGTAAGGACTCCTATCTAATATAAAACGATTTATTAGAAACTGCCACACCTATAAACACGCGGATGCCCCTAGGGATTAAACTTTTGGGTAGTTACGTCCATTACCAGTTCCAGAACGCCCTTAGCAATATATTACAATAGACTTTAAGTCATTTCCAAAGGACGCCTACGGCCACAACGCGGCCTTTATAGTAATTAACTGACTATATAAGCAATCCGTCTCCCTCCCTTGCTTTAAGACCATAACTACAAAGGATATAGCTCGCCTTTACGTCGACAATATCTATCAATTCTACAGCGCTCCTAAATTAATTATCTCTAACTATAGTCCCTAGTTTATATCGGACTTCTAGAATAAATTCTACCGTATTCTTAGGATTAAGATTAAGCTCTCTACCGCATTTTACCCTTAGACTAACGGCCAAACTGAGATTATAAACTAGTACCTTAACTAGCAACTACATCCCTTTATAAACTACTATTAGGACAATTGGTTGGAATTACTACCTATAATAGACTACGCGCAGCTTATACTCCCTTATAATAGTATAGGGATATCACTATTTAAACTGCTTAATGGGTACGCACTATAAATGTCCTTTAATTAGGATAGGCCTACTAAACCCGCTACGGCTCGCGAACGCCTTAGCTATAAAGAGGCCCAGGTATTTGCCGAGAGAATGCACGGGGCCTAGGAGACTACTTAAATAATCATAAAAAAGGCGCAAGAGAAGAAAGAGGCTAATGTGAATTAGCATTATTGCGAAGTAGACTTCTAAGTAGGAGATAAGGTATAGATATTAATAAAAAACTAAAAGACCCAGAGGCCAAGCTATAAGTTAGACCACCAAATAGCTAGTCTATATAAGATTTTAGAGAAGGTAGGACACTCCTTTAGGGTCGAGCTACCAGATTTAATAAAGATCCACCCTATTTTCTCCTTAGACTAATTACGAAAGGCTACAAATAACCCACTGCCTGGATAGTATAACGACCCTCCGCCGCCAATTTAGATTGCAGAGGATAAGGAATAAAAAGTTAAAGAGATCCTAGCAGTTAAGAAGGTCCGTAGTGTCTTAAAGTACTATATAAGCTAGGTTAGCCACAATAAGGACCTGGAATGGTATCCTATATCTAATTTTAAGTACTCCCCCTATAAACTATAAGACTTCCACCTAGCCTACCTAAACCTCCCTAGACTACTAAGCAAGTTAGATAGCTGGATTAAATACTAGGAAGAAGGGTTAGATAATTATAATAATCTAGACGATAATAAGGAACTCGGACAACGCCTAAGGGCAGGCTTTTTTAAAAGGGGGGGGTAATGTAACGGTACTGGTGCGCGTCACCTGCCACATTCAACCAATTAGGATTTTCCATGCCCGGCATGGAAAATCGCTATTAGCTCGCTTACCACTAGCGCCTTAGCGGCCCTCGCGACATGTTTACCTACTGCCCCTAAACNATTCTCCTTCTTCTTCTTCTCCTTAGCTTAGTATCTTTACTAAATAGCAATCTATAAGCTTCGGTTTAGAGGCATTTATATAAGCCGTTACAATATCTGTTATAGAAATATAATATATAAAGCTAAGTTAGCTAGACCTTTTTTAAACGGGGTTCCGGATATAGCCCACACTATTAGTTACCCGCGAAGCCTATAAAGAGTAGTCTTATAAAAATAAGACTTTTCGTTTTTAGTTAAATAAAGCTTACTAATAACTACTATTACCCACGAGACCTAATAACGGTTGGGTCTAGCATAATTAATGTCTTAATTTCGACTTTCTAACTTCTAGGCCAATTAAACTTTCTCTAACCTTATAGGAATACCTAACTACATTAACAACCTAGCCTTTAATAGATGCGGATATGGTTAGAATAATATATTACATTTAATCGGAGTGCCCAAAGTAGATATCCTTATTATCTTTATAGTGGTAGTTTTTATAGTTCTTAGCTTAGTTATATTATTTCCGTAACCGGGCCTTTACGCGGATAGCGCAGAGGTATATCCTATTAGTAAAATTATTGCTAGACAAGGCCCTATTAGATTACCATTAAAGATACTACTAAGCTCTTCTATTTAATTTAGCAGCAGCGGTATAGGAGTAAAGATAAAACTAGGGCCTAAATAGAACGGCAGCTTCGCAGTACTACTGCCTACTTTACACCGGCATTAGATAGGCCAATACTTTATAGACGGATAAGGGCCGGGCTCCCTATCTACGCGATGCCTATACTATAGTACATTACTCTTTCTATCGTTGTCAATATCGCAGTCATTCTATACTAGTAAGTAATTAAAGACGATAAAAAGAGGCCTAGAAGAGATTTTGCCAAAGCCTTATTTATTACTAATAACCCTACTATAAAAATCCTAATACTGTATAAAGCCTAAAGTAATAAGCAAGACCTCGTAGAGATAAAATGCGTACTTAAACTAGGTAAGTAAAGACAAGTCTAGAATATGACTTTTGTCTAGATTTAATTGGTGCGCATTAATAGCCAATTTTCTTTTATTAAATTTTCCATTTTAGTATTTTTCTATAAGGTAATAAGCTCCGCACCACTCAGCCATACAAACCCGCAAAAGGTAAGCAAGTGACTGGCTTAATGCTAGGCACGGCTGTGCGGAACAATATATATAGGCGAGGTGACCTCATTACCTAACAATGCATCCCTCCTAATGGCGACTGTCCCCAGGCGCAACGTCCTACCCCGTAGGCTTAGGAGCGCGGTTTAGGCCAGAAGGTCGCGTATCGCGCCCAATATATTGGACCCTCAGCAGCTACAGCGCGGCGCCTAAAGAGGCCGCCTCGCGCTTTAATCGCAAGGATATAACTGGCGTTTTCGGTTATAGTACCCCCTAACTAAGCTAGGCTTAGTTGCGTAACCGGCTCCTTTAGTTATATAACCGGCAAAGGCTGTCCCTAAGTTAGCCTAGGGTATAAACGAGGTTCAAATCTATAAGGCCCCGGGTATTAAGCTAGTCACTATATAAGGTAATAAGCTCCGCACCACTTAGCCACATAAACCCGTAAAAGGTAAGTAAGTAACTGGCTTAATACTAGGCATGGCTGTGCGGAACAATATATATAGGCGAGGTAACCTCGTCACCTAACATTTTTATATTTACTATTTTGAATATTGTGACCGGCAACTAGGTTAACGACCTAAAAGTATCCTATCTTTACCTTCTTCTACTATAGCGGTAAGGTTTATGCTTTCTTCTAGAGCAGTAGGCGTGTTAAATATATTATCCTTTAATTTAGCGGCGTTATTATCCTTCTCTTCCTTATTATCTTTCTCCGGAATGGTATTAAGCTTAGTGTCGCGGGCTTTATCTCCTAGTAAAGGGATAGTAATGCTCTTATATACTAAGCGCTCTGCAAAAGCTTCCAATAAAGCAGTATTTATATTAAGCCTTATAGCTACTGTTTCTTTATTAATAAACGGCTTAGTACTAAGTTTACCCGCCTAACTATGCCGCACTACATCGCTAGCGTTGTCGTTATCGCTAGTAATGTAATTAGTACCATTAGCTAAAGGATTTAAAACTACTTAGCGCTTTTTCTACTTAAGGTATAGGGCTAGTATAACTTTAAAAATAATAGGGTGCTCCCTTTTATTGTACGCCGCCATTAAGAATTAGGAAATTTGGGGCTATATATTTACCACTAAATATAAACCTGCTGTTTCTAAGTGCTAAGGTTTCTAGCTTAAGATTAATAATACTACTAGCGCACAGATAAATAAGAAGTTTATTATATTAAACTATATAAAAGTTACGGGTTCTATAACACCATCGCGCTAGAATTAATAACTTAGCAAATATACCAACTGCCTACCCATTCTTATGTATAGCTAGAACTGCACAATATTCGTTATACTTTAGTCGGCTAACAGGGATAGAGGGACTTAATTATAATAGGGCTATAGCTATAAAGTGGTGGCTTAACGCATCTCTCTATACTACAGTCTTATATAATAATTAAAGCCTAACGTAAGCGCTTAACTCTAGTCGGCGAGGTAGGACCGTGATTAGTGTTATCTAAATTAAGCATCGGTATATTAAGAGAAGGGTTTAAAAGGTTAACTGGTTCGCGTAAGGGTTAAGGGACAGCGTTGGCAGATTTAATTTATTAGGTGTTAGTTTAAGGGAACGTTATCCTTAGTCTTAATTTTAGCAGTAGTTTACTTAACATTAAGTTTAATAAGGCTATAGGGAAGGTTGAAGGAGCTAGGGTAATAAGTTGGTATATTAAAAGCCGGTCCCTATTTAGTAATAACTGGCACAAAAATTTATCTATACTAACGCTTCTTAGTTATAAAAGCTTTCGCAGGCCATTATTTGTTAGAAAAATAATATATAAAGCATATCATTATATCTACTTTTAGGGTAAGAAAGTTCTCCGGTTCTCGTTCTATATTTAGTATCTCTTAGATCTAATTTTTATACCACTTCTTCTTACCTCCTATTAGGGGCCCAATAATCCCTCCATTCCGCGCCCTATTACTTCTTCGGATCTAGTTTAGGGATATAGCTTAATAGTTCTAGACCTACGGTTATAAATATAAAATAGTTATAAAAACGGCTACGGCTTAGAGGGATAAGTTAGTAGATCTAGTAGGAATAAGTAAGTCAGTTATTAAGCATATACTTATAGAAATAACACGCTGGGGGATTCTATATACATATACCTGTTTAGCTTAATCTAAATTACTTTTATACTAAGATTACAGGATAAGTATAAAGAAGAGAATGTTAGATAAGGTATAGAGCTTAGCAAGCAAAGCAGAAAACTATCTTATTATTAGAATTTAGCGGAGTATAATAGATAAGGCTAACCTATACGGGGGGCGGGTTAAAAACTTTAAGTGGATATAAGCTCGTGAATTTTATAGGATAGCATAAAGTAAGGCAGATATTAGTAGATAATAGAGCGGAATTTAATAGAAAATATAAGGTTAAGTAAAACCTAATAGAATAAATAGAACTTATTAGGATATATAGGGTAAGTGTAAAGTGTTAGGCACCTAGCATAAATAAATTAGCGAGGCGAAATAAGACGGAAATTAGTTAAAAGCTAATAGGAGCTAGTAGGTACTATAAAGCTAGGTATAATAGAAGCTGGTATAGGACTAGTAGAATATAGTAGAAAATATAATAAGAGATAGAGACTAGTAAAGTACTAATAGAATCTAGCAGAGAATGGTATAAGAGGTTAAAATGGACAAAGGGTTAGTAGAATCCGGCAGAGAGCATAATAAGAAGTTAGGACGGGCAGAGCACCCGTAGGGTCTAGTAGGAAGTAAGATAAGAGATAGAAACTAGTAGAAAGTCAGTAGGATCGGATAGAAAACGGGATAAGAAGTGAAAACTGGCGGGCGCTAGTAGAATCTAGTAGTAAATATAACGAAAAGAGGAGACTGAAGGCTACTAGGTAATACTTTATAGAAAGGCGCTATTTAGTAGATTTTAACAGATTATCCCTTAGCCTATTAATTTAGGTCCTATAGTTATTAATAAGGGACTAATTAATCGGAGAACCTAATTTAATATAAGTGCCTAATTAAATCTAGTAACAAATTCTCTAAGGACCCTAACGGGTTAAGGGATAGTAGGTTATCTTAGCTATAATAATAGCTATTAACCCTTTATAGTATATATTAAGGATAGTAAATCTAGAATTAAAAATATATATTACTCTATATTAGGAAGCTATAAATATAATTTATATATAATTTATATTATTATATAAAGGGGTTAAGAAGTTAATATATTTTTATTTTAGGGTAGAAAAGTATATATAAGGTATGTCCGTGTATATATAAGATAGCCCAAACGCCTAGCTAGAAAACTACTTTACTAAGACTAATTTTCCTTACTAAAACACTATCTTATTAATATAAACCGCGGATATAGATAATGTAGCTTTATTCCTAAGAATAACTAAGGCCTATTACTCTATTTACACTACTATAAATTACAACCTAAAGCCTAAGCCTAAATTCCACACGACGACACTAACGTAGACGCCTTTATATACCTACCTCGACCTATAGGCGGAGCCTAATACAGGGATACACCAATATTTAGCTAGTAGAGGTGGCGAGTTTAAGGGTTTTAGCGCGTCTAGATACTAAGAGGAGTGCATTTTAGATAACGGGAATAATATACTACGTAGTGGAGACAGCAATTAAAGCGGACTACTGTCCATATTATTGTCGCTACGTATTAAAACTTTTAAGGAGCGGATAAATAAACAAGCCAGCATCCTAATTGCAAGCATTAAGGATTAGGTAGATAAGTAATAAGTAAAAACGCTATTTTAGGTAATCCTACTAATCTAAGCCACAGACCACCATTTTTATTCCACCCCTTTACTAGTAAATTCGACTATGCCTTTATAGTATAGCTATACAGTATACAAAGTATAAAAGGCGATATTAAGCGGTTATTAAATAACACCTAGCTTAACTAACTAACATCCTACCTTAGTTTTAAATCAGCGGATAATTAGGAGGAGAAGTTACACAGATTACTACTAGGTATAGTTAACAAAGAATAGACAAAAACTCGCTATAACCTATTATACGTATACAAGGCATCCACCGGCCTTTATATTACTGCGTATACTAAGATATTATAAAGGTAATTAAGTTTCTTATTAGTTATAGACCCTTTAGAGATACCCTTATATACGCCCTAATAAGAATATACAATACTAGTAATTAGAGGGTCTATAACAAACTATATACTACTAATTAGTGGTAGGAAACCCAGATATAGCTACCAGACGACGCAACTGTTATACTAGTACTACTCGCTATAGATAAAACGTAGCTAATAACGCATTACAGCGATAAGTCCTTATGGCTAGTATATATTACTATTAGTAACCTTAATTAAAAAACGCGTAGGAAATAGAACTTACCCGTTAACCTACTGCTTGGGTTTATTCCTAATATAAAGAGTATAGACTATAACACGTAGAGTGCTTATTATTATAAAGCTATAGAGGAGATATTAAAACGTAAGTGCTTAATATATAATAAGTAGGAACCCTATCTAATAAGTCTTATAGCGCTTAAAAGTCTCTAGTATAGAGGCATTAATATAGAATATGCAGATAGAAGAATCCGCTAATATTACCCTATTATATACGGAATAATAGCAGACTATAAGGAGTAGGTTCTTATTACCGGTATAAAAAGCCAGCAATACTGTATAATATGCTAAGTACCACCTAATAGACGCAAAAACCTTTTAGAACGTCACCCGCTTAGGATATATAAATTAACTAAAAAGTAGATTGCAGCTTAATAAGCAAATAACACACCTTAAACAGATCTAGATTGGGTGCACCCCATACTATACTTTATATAAAAACACGGCCTAATTAATATACATAACGCAATAATGGCAGATATTCTCCATTAACTGCTAAAAGGCATTATTATGTGTCTTATTAAATAGATACAAAAGGTAATAAATAAAGTTATCCCCGCTAGTAAGAAACGAAAACGTTATAAGAGAACTATTTAAGACATTTTAGCAGAGAGTTAGATTAATTAGCGTTTTATAAAAATACCTTAATATCCTAATTTAAAAGTATTTTATAATACTTTATTTAGTTAAATATTATAGTAGACTGGCAATAAGTAAAAGTCAATCCTAAAGTAACTAATCCCCGCCCTAGCTCCACTTCTTACTAGCAAGGCACTATATATAATACACTTTACTTAGGCGACACTAGATTTTGTTACTATAGTATAGTACCAAACTTATAATAAAGAGACACTCCGATATATAGAGCATGCGCTATATTGGATTAACAAACTAAAAGGCGTATTTTAAGGTTTCCGACCTAAAATAAGGGATTCGGATAAGGGGTATTTTAACTTCCCAAAGTTTTATGCTATAACCCATTTTATAGATTATATCCGCTAGTTTAGCGCCGCTAATAGTTATAATATATTAAACGGAGAAGCTGCTTACAAGTACGCTGTAAAGGCGTATTAGCATTAAATAAATAAATAGAGTGATTTTAAGTTATAGATCTACCTCTATAACACTTAGCGTGTATCTATACTAGCAACGAAGAGTTAGTTATTATATTACAATTCTAGAACTATATCTACCGTAGAACGTAGTATAGTACTGCAATTAACTAAACCAACACGTTATATTGATATGCGATTAACCCCTTAGGGTCTAAAAACGGACTAGTACGCCTATATATCCCAATACGGTCTCGGTCTTATAAAATAGCGGACAGTAGGAATATTAGCTAATAGTCTTAAGATATCTAATTTTAAGGACGCGCTTATAATATTTCTTTATAAATATAAAAGGAAGGTTATCGGCTAAAATTCTACGTAAGCTAATATGGACCGCCGTAACCTTAACCCTTCTTAGATTAGGCTATACTTTATTTAAGTATACCCCTCCTTAAAATACTAAAAGCGGACAGGCGTGGATCTAAACAACCTTAACTAAGTAGCTAAGGAAATCGTATACTACATACCAAATTGGCAAAAGTTAAGCAATTAGAAGCGCGACTATATATAAATACAGGAATATACGGCCGACGATAGAGATGGGAGAGGGAAGACTAGGCCTATGGGTAGAAGAATAGTAGAATAACTTAAGATTGTTATTACCATATTAGATTATTCTACTTTAGGGGACAACGGCCTCTTTTTTTAATTTACTAGGGCAATAGTAAACCTTATACAGTACTAAAACAATAGCAGGCCTTACCCCGTCCATAGTATAACTAAAGTTAAATACTAGCATCTAACTACTACTAAAAACCCATGCTCCCTAGCCGGTAGTAGATTTTACTCTATATAGTCTATACTACGAAGTGCTTATATAGTTCCAGCTAGTTATAGTTACCCTAACCTATTTTATATTAATAACTATATTAACTAAAACTAGTATAATACAGTATATTTACCAGATTTCTTAAAAGGAGGGTCTTAAGTTATATTAGTATATTAATAGGCTACCACCAAAAGGCCATCTTTACTATAAGTTTTAACTATATATTCCGTTCACTGTTTTCTATACTACTTTCCACTACTTTCCACTCTCCTACTACTTTTCACTATCCTACTACTTTTCACTATCCTACTGCTTTCCACTATCCCACTACTTTCCACTACTTTCCACTATCCCACTGCTTTCCACTACTTTTTACTATCCTACTGCTTTCTAATCCCACTACTTTCTACTATCCCACTACTTTCCACTGCTTTCTACTATCCTACTGCTTTACACTGCTTTCCACTGCTTTTTACTATCCTACTACTCTCTAATCCCACTACTTTCTACTATCCTACTACTTTCCACTACTTTCCACTATCCTACTACTTTACACTACTTTCCACTATCCTACTACTTTCCACTACTTTCTACTATCCTACTACTTTCTACTACTTTTTACTATTCCACTGCTTTTTAATCCCACTGCTTTCTACTATCCCACTACTTTCCACTGCTTTCCACTATCCCACTACTTTGCACTGCTTTCCATTATCCTACTACTTTCCACTATCCTACTGCTTTCTACTGCTTTCTACTATCCTACTACTTTGCACTACTTTCTACTATCCTACTACTTTCCACTACTTTCTACTATCCTACTACTTTCTACTACTTTCTACTACTTTTTACTATCCCACTACTTTCTAATCCTACTACTTTCCACTACTTTCTACTATCCTACTGCTTTTTACTGCTTTTTACTACTTTTTACTATCTTACTGCTTTCTACTATATTCTACTACATTCTATTACTTTCTAATACGTTCCACTACGTTTAATTACTTTCTACTACGTTCTACTACATTCTATTGCTTTCTACTAATTTCTACTTCTTTTAATTTTGTTATCTTCTAATCGGAGGTTCCAACCTTCGCCGAAATACTTTAATATCTATAATGAGGGCCAAAATATTATCAGTGAAAATAGATACTCCACTATAAGTTAACAAGATCTTAGGTCTATATAGCTTAACAGAGAAGTATCTAAGCTCTTAGTATAATCTTTTAAGAATTTTCTAAATA
Source organism: Cenococcum geophilum 1.58 (assembly GCF_001692895.1). Lineage (NCBI taxonomy): Eukaryota > Fungi > Ascomycota > Dothideomycetes > Gloniales > Gloniaceae > Cenococcum > Cenococcum geophilum. The sequence goes on from NW_027137630.1 coordinate 259,502, forward strand.
AGAAGATATTTAACTATTAATAGATTCCCGTTATTAAAAAACCTTATTTAAGTCTAATAGAATATCAAAGTACTATAATATGTTATAAATAAGCCTTATACGGATCTTAGTTTAATTATAGCAATTAAGGATACTTCCTTAGTTAAGAATGTAAACATTCTTAAAGACTAGCCCCTTCTTCTATTAAAGCTATTACCTTACGCTGTCTTAATATTTATACAAGGAAGGTCTTTATGACTTAGCTTAACTCTACTACGGATATAAATGATATTGGTAGGGGGTAATAGATTTTTTGGAGTTAATTTCCTAGAAAGACTTGGTTTTTTATACCAAAAATCGCATTATATAACAACGTTCGGGGACGCAAACATATACTCCCTCCCGCAACTACACCATTACTAAATATTCTAGATTTCGCCCTCGGAGCTATTTATAATAGGTATTCCTAAAAAATATATCAATTCAAAGCTCTAAAATTAAACATGGTTAACATTTTATATAGGGGTCGTTAATTAAGCTCCTAGAATAAAGTTTAACACCATACTAAGATCGCAACTTCCTCGTTATGGCTAAGCAATCCTAAAACCCTCCTTCTCCTCCCCTTCCTTCTATTGCTCGGCGCCGAGCCTTATTACATCGTCGCCAAGCCTTATTATATAGTCGCCAAGCCTTATTACATCGTCGCCAAGCCTTATTGTATTGCTAAGTATTATTGCATCGCCACTAAGCCTTATTACATCGTCGCCGAGGCCCCTTACCTAATTAGGCAATCGGAGGTCGTGGGTTTAATTCCCATACGTAGCACGTTAAGAAGATTAAAAAAGAAGGTAGTTTTTATTAAATTACGTATTAGCAAGATTCTAAATTAATCCTATAATTCTCTATATCTCGCAAGGCCTAGAAAATTATAACGCCCTTTTTTCTATACAATATTTTAGTATATACACCTAACGGTAAGCCGCAGCTCCTTAATCCCACTAGGCTAGATTTAAAATTAAGAGAACTAAGAGGACTTACCACTATACCACAAGGACTTTGTATTATAATTTCCTAAATTTAATTTAAATATAACCCCTTCCTAAACCTTAAGATTAAGCTTTATATACTTAATTATAAGGGTAACGTGTAGGCAGATTAGCAGTAAAATATATTAATTTTATAATATGGGCCGTTAAAATCGGACTCTGTACCTATATAAGGTAACTTAGCCTATAAACCTTCTAGTCCTTAGATTTAGTAGAGCCAACGTAGAGATATTATATAGCGTGCGGGTAGGAGCTAGTGGTCGTTAAGACGTTATGGGTAGTAGTAAAAAGTTTTTACGCGGGGATAGTGAGATCTCAAAAACCATTACTAACGGTGCCCCCTTACAGTAAACGACTATTATGCCCTTACCCGAGCCTACCTATATAATCCTTATAGAGACAAGTCGGATTTAACGTCCCTAAACCCTAAATTAAAGATATTAACAACCCCTTATATTAACAAACAAGTAAACAAGTACACCCCTTCCTAACCCCTAGGGCGATCGCCCGCGGAGTATATAGTCACTCGCCGTCCGCACCGTATTCTGCCTAATAGCCTAAATAACAACCCTATGGTTTTCCTATCTCCTCTCTACGGCCGGCATTATAGAAAGGGCTAGTAACTAGGGCCTAGGTATAAAAGATACTAGAGTATATATCCCGCTCGCCTTTTAGTGTTACAGAGCCGGTTACGGATAAATCCCCCTTACGCCTTTAATAAGCTCTAGGGGGAAAGGAGAGGGGGGGAGGATATACGCGGCAAACAGTCTACAGAGGTGGCATATATTGGGGACGGTTAAGACGTAGGAAACTGCTATAAGTATATAGCAATTAATCAGTTAACAGCAAGGCCTAGTTAGGACGTAGCGAACCCTAGCTACAGATAAAGAATATAGTAGTTACTAAGGAGATCCAATATCTATAGAGGTCTGGACATAGCTGCCAGGTAACCCTAGGGGGCCGCCAGCTGCGTATAGAGGTAATTAACGGGATTTTTTTTATCCTACTAAGGTGGCTCATAGGGTTTTTGCCTATAAAATATTAATTTTCCTTAGGTGTGGAGTAGTTTGCGTAGGCCCAATAGGGATTTAAATTAGACGTTAAGCAATAAATAATTTAATAATAAATAATTTAATTAGTGGTATATAACTATAGGGCTTATATCTATATAGAATCCTATTAGGACCCTGCCAGGAGCCCATTAATACGATTAGGACGATTAGGAAAACTAAAATCCTACTAGAAGCCTGTTAGGACGAACAAAAAATAATTATCCTGCTAGGTTCCTGTCAGGAGCCTATTAGGACGATTAGGACGATTAGGAAAATTAAAATCCTGTTAGGAGGCCTCTAGGATCTTAGCACCCTAATAAAATACTGATGCTTTATAAGCTTGTCTACTATTACTAAGATTATATTATAATCTTATCTAGTAATAGGGTCTCTTAACTTTAGTAACTTAATAATAAAGTCCTATAATATAACCTCCTATAGTCTCTTTGGTATTTTAATAGATTATAGCCCTCTATATAGCCTATACCTTATTAGCTTATTCCTTTAACAATCTAGATATTCTTTTATAACTTTTTACGCTAAGCCCTAGATACCGTTAATAATGTACTCCTTTTAGAGTCTTAATACTAAGCCTATAGCTCTATTATATTCTTAAGTTATTCCCTTATAGAACTCTCCTATAAAGTGTTTCGCTATACTTCTTAAAATATACTTTACTTTACGATTTTTGTATATATCCGTCTATAGATCTTCTAATTATACCTTTAGAATTTTTTATACCTAGAAGCTTTCTAGTGACTTATAAACTCTGTTTAGTTCTTCTTAGGTTACTATAATTTTTAGGTAATTATATCTAATTAATTCATTTTTGTCTTTTCGCAATAAAGCCCCTAATGGCTTTTTATCGTTTTATAGTTTAGCTTTTTAGCTTAAAGCGTCTACTTGTGTATTATCTATACCCTTAGTATACTAAATCTTAAAATAGTATTCTATAAGCATCTCTGCCTATCTAACTTGTCTTTAATTAAGTTCCTTTATTATTAGAAACCCTATTAGGTTCTTATAATCCATTTTAACTATAAATAGTTTCTTTATACCTTGTAAGAATGCTCTTTATTCTTTTAATACTGTAACTATACCTAATAACTTCTTGTTATAGATATCGTAGTTTAATTCTAGTAGTGTTATCTTTTAACTATAATATGCCACTAGGTACTATCTATCTTAATATTTTTATATAAAGTACACCCCTAGTATATAGTCTAATATATTAGTTTCTATAACCGTCTCTAGTTCTAGCTAATAGATTTTAAGAACTGGCTCCTAGGTAAATAATTCCTTAACTTTCTTAAATAGCTCTTATTGTTCCTTTCCCTATACCTATAGTTATTCTTTCTTTATTAATCTCGTAAATAGTTTAATATCCTTTAACCATTGCGCTATAAACCTCCTATAGTAATTGCAAAACCCTAAAAACGATCTTAACTATATAACGTTCTCTGGTTCTTACAAATTTACTATAGCCTTAATCTTTTTTAGATCTATACTAAGTTGGCCTAGTTTAATAATAAATCCGACAAAATCGGTCTTCCTAGTAAAGAACTTGCATTTCTTAATTGCTACTAGCATCTGTTCTTTTTATAGTCTCTTTAAGACCTATTTAACGTATTCTCCGTGNTCTTNCTTAGTTATTAAGTAGATAATAATATCGTTAAGGTATACTATAATAAATTTATTTAAGTGTTTTCCTAACACGTTATTAATACGCTTTTAAAACGTTACTAGTGCATTAGTAAGCCTAAATTGCATAACTAATAGTTTATATAGCCCTTCCTTTAATCTAAAGGCTGCCTTTTATTCGTCGCCTTCCTTAATCCTAATCTAATAGTACGCCTATCTTAGATCTATCTTTGTAAAAATTTATACATTACCTATCCTGTCTTAAATTTCGCTAATTAAAGGTAAAGGATACCTATCCTTTCTAGTAATGTTGTTTAACTATCTATAGTCGATATATAGTCTTAGTTTGCCGTTTTTTTGGTATAAATAGTAGTAGATAACCCGCTAATAACTATAATAGTCTAATATATCCTTTTCGTAAGTTTTCCTAGATAAACTCTTTTAACGCTTTACCTTTCTCTTTAGTAAGCTTATAGTTTAGAAAGAACCTTAGACTTATTCCTGGTTCTAATTCTATCTTATAGTCCTATACTATATACTTTAATAGCTTTTGACTTTCTAGTAACTATAGTTTCTTATTATACTTATGGTATCTCTTTAGTATATAGCTTAATCCTTTTTCTATTTCTTTATAGGTTACTCCTACTTAGTACCATACTAACTTAGCTTATTATTATATCTTGCGGTATTAAGTATCCTTAATATTAACCTAATCTATAATCTAATTGATCTTTAGATTGTATTTTTATAACTAAGGTATTCCTAGTACTGCCTTATTGTTTTCTAATAGTAATATGTCAAAAGATATCTTAACTTGTCTTCCTTTAATGGTTATTTAAATAGGTCCTGTTTTGAGATTAATAATGCCTTCTTTATAGGCTATTGGATCTCCTAAGATTATTACTAATAGGTAAGGGTGCTCTTTTTTTCTGTGTGGTAATCCTATTCTTTTAACTACTAGTAGCAAGATATAGTTCCTTATTACTTTACTATCTATTAATGCTTTAAACTGTTAATCTTACCACTTAATTTATAAATTTAGGTGTTGTTCTTAAATTCCTTTAAGGGTCTAAGGCTCTACTACTGGTTGCCTCTGGTTCCGTAGGCCTCCACTTTTCCCAACTATTGGCTGCTTAATCCTGTTTATACTTAGTCCTCCTTTAGCCAATACTTAGTTCGCTTTTTGTCTTTAATATACTATAGATATATATTCTCTAGGCATTCTTCTATAAGGAATCTTTCTAGCTAAAATATTAAGTCTCCTAACTCCTATACTTCTACTAGATACTAGCCATATATATACTTAGCGTTTTTATACTTTTATTCTTTTATTATCTAATATATTCTTATAGGGTATTTCTTATACTTGTCTTTAGGTGCTCTGTATATATTATATATATTATCTCTATATATAATCTATGCCAACGTATAATATACTTAGTGTCTTAGGTTAACTCTTAGCTTATCTTTATCCTTAAGTTTAAACTTTTGTTATATTAATCTAAACGTTATAACTTTATTTATAGGTACTAAGATACGCCTTTTACTTCTTTAATCCTCTAAACGTTCCTTTAAATCCTTTAACATTATAATTAAGGCTCCTTTAATGTGACTTATTGCCTTTTCTGTAATAGAGTGGTCCTAAATAACTTTTTTATCTAACTATATATAGAAATCTTCCCACTTATTGTTATATCCTTGTCTATACCACTTTTAGTATAGCTACTAAAGTATATACAGTTCGTCCGTAAGGAAGTATCTTCTTATTGCTGCGTTATAATACCCCTTAGTATATCATTCCTTAAACCTAGTTAGGATCCCTAAATCCTCTTTATTCTCTAGTTTAGTAAACTACTTAGCTCTTAGTATACTTACTTTAGGCCTATTAGTAATTTTTTATACGGGTGCTCTATTTCTAGTATATTCTAGTATATTAGTTCTTTAATCTAACTTTTGCTATTGCTACGCGATAATTCTTACTCTAAATTCCGTTATAGTTTCTTTTGGTTTTCGCCTTATAAGTAGATCCTTAAAGTCTTCTTACTTCTTAATCTTGTTAATAGTCCTTATTTATGCCCCAAAGTCTTAGTCCTATAGAATTCTTAGTCCTAAGCTTGCTTTTGCCTTAAGCTTCGCTCCTACCTTAGTATAACTAGGCTTAGGTGTTCTTATCTCGTCTTAAGCATCTTAAATCTTACTTATCTCGTCTTAAGAATCTTATACCTATAAGAAACTCTATCCTAAGCTTATTTATATGTTCTTTAACTAAGTTACTACCCTACTTTATTGGGTTTTGTCTTTTATAAGTCCTTAGGTCTACGTTATCTCATCTTAAAAATCTTAGTCTTTTGGCTTCTTACCTTTATTAAGTGCTAAAGTAATTCGCTATCCTACTTCTCTTATGTCTTATAAAGCGATAGACATCGTGTTTAGTGGGGTTTAATCCCTACTAATATTCCCTATTCTATAGTGGAATTATCCTCTACTTCTTTTATAATATTTTTGAGGTCTATATACTCCTAGTAAGCCGCCCTTTTTGCCTTATCGTCTTAAAATGTTTCGCCTATATTAAATTTATTATCCTTAATATCTAATCTATAAACTGGTTTGTTAGTCCCTTTATACTCTAAGGATTTTAGCTCCTATAGCTAATAGCTTACACTATACTTAGCGTCTTTATAAATTTAGTATGCGTTATTATAATAAAATATAAAACTTCGGATTAAACATTCCTTTATTCCTTATAGTACACTTTTATCCCTTTATACGTATATATCTTCTACTAGTATAATTCCCTTTATTATATAGTAACTCTAACTATCTTTATAATCCCTTATAAAGTAACCTTATTTTCTATAATTTATATAAGCTCCGTCTTTAAACTACTAACTTTGCTATAGAGTTTGCCTAAACGTCTTCTGCTGCTAAGATCCCTAGTTTAGCCTCTGCTTTTTAATCCTGTAATTACTAGATCCTTAATCTCTAGGTTTTTATAGTTTCTTACTTTATCTCTTATAGGCTTCTTTAGTACCGCTTAAGTCTATTAGCTCTGCGCTATACTATAGTTTCTAACTTAGCTTTAGTCGTTGCGTACTTTACGCCTTATATAACTATAGAACTCTATCCTAGCCCTTCTTAGCCTATTCCCTTTAATAGATCTAATTATTAATCTTAATTACTTAATCTATTAACTCCTTTAGGGTATCCACATCTTCTGTTAGGATAATTATATCCTAGACTTTAGCCTTAAGTCCTTATTTATACTGCGCTATAAGCGCCTTATTATTCCACTTAACTTATATAGCTAATGTCTGGAACTGCGTTATATACTTAATTGCTAAGGTTTATTATATAATATCTTAGAGTTTTCTTTTCGCTGTGGTTACTAACTCTAGGTCTTTAAATATTTATATAAGTCGCTCTATAAACCCTTCTTAACATAAGAATATAAATTATACTTCTTAATTAGTGGTTATTATTCTGTTTACCTATACTTCTATAAAGTAAGGCTTAAACTACTTAAGTGCTCTTCCTAACAGGAATAGTCCTATATACGCTATTTAATCTATAAATATTAGCAGCTTCGCTCCTTCTTGCGTAACCTTAAAGTATATCTACGTAAGAAATCCTTTAAGCTTTAATCTTTCTCCCGAGTACCTCTCTATTAATAGTAACTTAACCCTTACTACTTTTATCCTATTAACCCTTTCTTCTAACGCCGCATTATTTGTTATTAACTAGTTAATTACCTCTTATAATTAACCGACCGTTATAGGTTGTTGTAAATTAGTATCTGCTATACTAGTATTACCTAACCTTAAAATAGTTGCCGCCGTCAATGGCGTTATAGTGGCTATCTTTGGTGGCATATTATTTAACTTTTTATATTTAATACTATAACTAGGTAGTGATTATATAACGGAACCTTATAGTAGGTACTACAGTGGGCTTATTATTGGACTAGGTATATAGGTAATGCAAATTAAAGTTAATAATGTATAATAATTAGTGGAGTGGTTGTCTAATAGATTAACTCTAATTGTATTCTGAGAATCACTATAAGGAAGGAACTATCTAGGTAGGGACTGTGGTCCTTTAAATACACGACCGTACTCTTAGGAAATCCTTTATATACGTAATGTATATATACTCTATCTACTCTATTACGGATTACTTAGATCCCTTAAATTATATAGATTACGTCATATAACCTTAGTTACTATTCCTTATTATATAGCTCTATTGGCTCTATCCTAGACCGTGCCTAAATTAACTAACTAGCTTCTTTCGACTTTTCCCCAAGTAGTTATAATATTGTACTTAAAGCGCCCGTAACACTAACTAGCTTATTAAATTATAAGAGATTATATAAGAATTACCTCCCTACTATTATTATTATAACCTTAGATAATAAGCCTTAATTTCTTAAATAGGGCGTTAGTAGCTTTGCCCTTAATCTTATTAACTATTCTTAACTTAAAGATGCGAACTTTATTAAANTTAGTAGGGTTATACTTCTTAAATTTAAAGACTCCTCTTATAATAAGACCATCGATCTCCTACTTATTAGATGCTTAAAAAGGAGCTCCTAAAGTTATAATATAACCTTCTTTCTAGAGCTATATTACGAGCTTAAAGTTAGTCTTATCTTTAGCTGTTATAAAAGCCATTAATAACTTAACTCTATTTTTAATAGCGGTAATAAATTGCTCTTTAAAATTAATAAGATATTAGCGATTTTGTAATCCCTTTAGGCGACCTCTATTGCGTTATAGTTACGGTATATCTACTACAATTATATTAGAATTATAGTCGCCTTCTAGAGTATATTAATTGTAGTTTTCCTTTAGGGTATCTTTTAGGGTATCCTATAAAGGCTTAGAACTATTATCTTTATAATAAGGCTTAATAACAGTTAAACGAAATTAAGTAGATCTATAAGGCATCTAAATAGTATAAGTCTAATAATTAATTATAATAAGTTAATATAGGCCTAACTATTCTCCCTTTTTACGCTATATGTATACCTTAAACTAAAGTAGCAGATTAAGCGTAGTTAAGGTATTTAGGCCATTTCTTATTCCTAGTACGTTATTAACCTAGCGTATAGCGTAGAGATATTATACCTTCTTTGTTACCTTATAAATAGCCTTAGCTTATTATATAATAAAAGGAGATAGTAGAGAATTATTAGTTATTTAAGGGTAGACGCTAAAGACTAGTAATATAGGTATAAGTCTATCTAGGCTGGTAAAATTATTAATAGCTTTAATAGCTATTTATAAGGTAAGTTTTTTACTAGTATCCTCTAGTTTTAAAGAGATAATCTTATATACGCGGCGTAATAGTATATAATATTGCTCTACTTTTCTAATACTATTATATGCCTTAATAGGGACTTCCTTAACCTTAATTGCTATTGCCTTTATCTATTATTAAAACTCTATAAATAAAAAGTTCTTTCCTATATTATAGACGATTTAATTATAGGGTCCTAGGTAGATATTAATCTAGTATAATTAAAGGGTATCCTATACATTCCTAGCTAATATATCCTTTAAGAAATATACGGCTTAGAAAGAGGTTAAGAAGTTAATAACTTAGAGTACTAGCTTACCGCTAAGATATATAACGNTAATAATAATATAGAAGTTAAAGTTATAGTTATTTTTAAGGGTAAACTTAAATCGGCTAGGGGACTTCTAGTTTATTTAGTAGTAATAGTAGTACTTTATAAAATACTTAATTGCTTTAATCTTAACTTTATAACCTACTTACTAAAGAACCTTAAGTAATTAATAAACTAATAGGTAACCAAAATGGCGGTATAGTTAGCGTAACTTTAACTTAATTAGGTGGCTTTAAGTAATACTCTTTTTTAGTTAATAAAGGAGTAACTAGGGGTAACCCTATTTGCGTATAATAGGCACCTAATTATCTTCCTAAATAAGTATATTCTTAAGGTTATTAAGCTTAACGCCTAATTTATTTATATTTTTAATATAAAATAGAAATGGGGTATTTATAAAAATAATATAGAAAGTAATATACCCTAAGGGGGTTTAGACCCTAATTGTGCTAAAAAAGATTATAGTACCCTTACTAAAACAAATCGTGTGTTAGCCTACTGTTAAATAGTTAATATAAATAGAGCTATTAAGCTGCTAAAGGGCTTAAGCTTAAGGTTCTCCAATTATAGATACTCCTATAGCTCTAGTATCTAATATAATACTATAGAAGACGTTTACCAAGTATCTGTTATTAAAGGAGAACGCGGAACTTTCCCTTAGCTTATTAAAGATATCTAACTTTATAATAGAATGGAGCGTAGATTAGTTATTAAGAATAGCGACGGTTTATATACCATTTACCTTACTATACTTAGTAAAGTATTGGTTAGGAAAATAGTCCTTAATTTCTATATTTATAAGGAGCTATTTGGCCTTATTAACCTTATCCTTAAGATCTTCTACGCCTTTATATTAAACTAGGAAGCTTTAAAAGTAAGCTATAGTAACCTTATAATTTCTAACATTTCTTATACTTTAGCAAAACTTATTATATACCTCCTTTTATTTATTAAAAGAATGCCTAGTTAACTAGCAATTTAGCTTCTTATAAATATAGTACTTTTTTTAGTAATTGCTTTAAAATAAACCTCTATAAGGACCTCTATAATTGCCTTATAGTTAATATTAATTATATTCTCTACTATATTGCCTATTATAGCCACTATATATTTAATTAGTCTAGTTATAATTATATTAGTCTAAAATACCGGTTTAGATAGGGTTTGCGGTATAGAACTATTGAAATTCTTATATTTGTATTACAGTACCTATAGCGAAGCGTAGCTCGGTATATACTCTTTTAAATATATTTATAGGTTTATATAGCGCTAAATTGCACTTAGAAACGCTATAGTAGGCTAAAATAACCTAGTTCCTTAAGCTATTCTTATTTTAGTAAATTTCGGTAAAGCTATATTAGATTTTCTAGAGTTTATTAAAGAGTAGTTAAAGGCACTCTAAATAAGTCTTTATTAAGTTAGAAGCGATAACTCTTTAAAATATAGTCTTTTGCTATTTAGATATATAAAGCTAGTAATTTTTATTAGTTTTAAAGTAGGCTCTAGTAAGCTAAAGCATTATATTAAAGCTATAGTTTTTACCTATAATATGGTTATAATAAAATATTACTGCCTGTCCCTTTAATATAATAGAGAAAGCGTAATAGTATTAGTGGCCTTAAATTTTAACTTTATTATAACAGTTATAAAAGACCTATAGTTTTATTCTAAGTATATTATATAGTTCTCCTCTAAACTTCTTCTCTTCGTCTAAATATACCTTTATTAAATTCGTGACTTCTTATAATAAAGGCTCGCCGGTTAGCTAGGATGGAGGAGTTAAAGGCAGTAAAGGAGGTAGAGGAAGAGCACCTCTAGGTAGAAGGGCACCTCCTAGTAAGAGATCACCTTTAGGTAGGGGATTAGTGTTTTAAGGGTTTTAATATAAATTAAAGTTGCCTTTTAAAGAATATGAGTTAGTTTTAGGTTTTTATAGTTAACGTATAATCTTAGCTTCCGTCTATACTAGTTCTTCTATACTAATAATAACGGCCTAAATATTACTAGTAATTGGGTTACCGTTCTTAGTAATATATACCCTATTTCTATAGAGGAAGTCTTAAAAATCCTAAATAATATTAACGTTGCTAAGTGCCTAGGTATTAGTAGTCCATCCTATAAAATCCTCCCTAAAATACTCCTAGAGTTATAAATTAGTATAATATCTATTTTGGTAGAATATAATATAGTATAGGAGAAAGCCGTTAACCCATTTTACGGTATAAGTTATTATATTAAAGGCGAATTCGTCCTAATCTTTATTAATAAGTTTCGCGTGCTTAGCTACCCCTAGTGGTAAAAAGTCTTTCCAGTTGTTTAGAGTAGCTATATTTTTAGAGAAAGGGATATATTATTAGTATAGGGATTATTCTTTAGTACGCGTTTATAACGAGAATCTGCAATTATAGAGCTTAGGACTAGTTCTAGCCTTAAATTATAAGGACTTATAAAGCGTATTATTTTACGTAATAGACGCAAGAATCTATAATCTGGGAAAGGCTTAGAACCAGTTCTAGCCTTTTAGATCCTTAGATTTATGGAAGAGTTCTATTTAAGGTTTAGGACCAGTTCTAACCTTAAAAGACAGCTTCCTCTAGCACGAGTAGCACTAGTATAGTAGCTTATCTCTTCTTGGTGGAATACCTAGCTATTCTATAGTATAATAGTAAAGTTAACCACTGATTAGTATTAGTAATATAAGGTAATATTACGTATCTATAAGTTGTAGGTAGTATAATAATTGTTATTAATATATTTTCTTAAGAATAAGAAAGGGCGAGGAGCTTAAGGCTCCTCGCAACGCTAGTGCCGCGGCGATACGTAATGACCGCTTACCTTATTCCCGACATTGCTAATAACTCTATAACAAATAATCTACTATATTATACGGTCTATAAGTATCTTGCTAATAATAAGGATATTACCTAGGATCCCATCTAATAACGTATCCGCTACTAGGGGTATACTATTAATCTTACCGTCCAGGCCTTTCTCTTTAAAGATACTCTTAAACTTAAGGCTATTAAGTTATATAAAAGGAATAATATAAGTAGAAAGGAGTAAAGTTATAAGGAAGAGATTAAGTAGAAATATACCTTCTAAGTAATGGGCCTACTTGGTAAGCTTTATAATATTATAGTATACTTCTATACCTTAGCAAGTTATATAAAGGAGTTTAAGACTTTAGTTAAAAGACGAGTTCTACTTAATAATTATATAAGATGGAATAGCTAGTATTAAATGCTAAGTATCTCACTTAAGTATAAGTTAGAAATTAATAACTATATTAAGAGCAACTGTAACTAACTATTAGTACTATGCTAAGACACCAGGATGCTGCCTTCCAGGCAACATCAGCACTACCCTTATATACCTCGTATACCTTATATTACCCCATTTCGACTACGTATTAGTCTCCCCTTTTATCTTATTACCTACACCTTTCTTATGTGTGTATACCACTTGATTTCCATAGATTTACAATCAAGTTGCTTTTTTAATTTCCACATATTGCAAAGCTTACAGCAACTGTAATACGCTTAAGGAGGATTATATCTTGCCGTAAGACTAAAAGCTTCTTTATACAATTTATACCTTTCTAAAGCTATTTTATTATACAACATTAAAGATATAAGTAGATTATATAACACTTAATCGAGTACTCTTTATAATGGATATACTTATTAAATATATAGAGAACTCTCTTATATAACTCTTCTTTTAGCTGCTTTATTTAAGCTAAAGCTAATATTATATAATAGGCACCCTTTAAATTAAATAAAGCTCTCTTACTTTAAGTAAAGAATATATAGGTAAAGTTTAACGAGTATTACCAGAGAATAGATAACTCCCCTCTTTACGCCACTATACTTATTCTTTATCTAAATCGTTATATAAAGTATATTAAGATATTTTAAAAGAAATAGTAGTAGAAAATAATACTTTTAAAGGTTTAATGGCTTTAGGAAACATACCAAGAATTAGAGAAGCCTATTACCTTTCTTTAAATAGTATTATATAATAAGCTATCATAAGATAAGTAAAAGGAACTTAATAAGTATAATTAAATTATAAATAAATTAAATAAAAAGGTTACTCGACTAGCAAGCTAGGATAAGTATAATAACTATTGCTCTAAAGTACCGTACGAAATTAAAGTTTCTCCACTTTAGTAGTAGTTTTAAGAATAATAAATAAAGCGCTGGCTGTGGCTTTTACTCTTTATAAGAGAGGTGATTTTAATTCTAGCTATAAGTAACGAACTAAAGAGAGTATTTTTAGGAGGGCGTTATATAGTATTATAGGAGAGAATATAGCTTAGATTATAGAACCTTAAGAAAACAGAGTGTATAAAGAGCTAGCACCGAAATAGAATTTTAAAAGGAATATAGTAGTTATATAAAGAAAGGTATATAAGAGATATATTATATAACACTAAGGGAGGGGTATAAGATATATAAATAAAATAATTTTAGATAAAAGGTAACTACTAAAGGCGTATAGGTGGCGTAGGTGAATATATGCTAACTTTAAACTTAATAGATTATAAGTTTAAATCCTACCAACGTCGTCCTTTATTAAGAATTGGGAAATATAATTATCTAGTATACTTCCCATTCTACCGTATAAGAGATTCTTTAGTAATATTGCTATACTATAAGTAAACTCTCCTTTTTATATAATATACCTATATAACTAACTACTCTTAGGATAAGTACGAGAGGGTAGAAGCTTTACCGGCGATTAATGTGGAGGTTTAAGTGGAGGGGTATTAGAAAAGTAGGTGTGGATAGGGAGGCCTTTATATATAAATACAATTCTAATTTAAAGCCGTAGATCTCTAAATATAATTATAAGTAACCTATATTACTTATATAAAGTAGAGAGCTAATTAACGCTAGTCCTGCGAGGCCTATATAGCGACTTCGCGTCGTCTAGTAGGCCCTTACCCCTTTACTAAGTGTTAGAGTCTCCTAGGATTCTATAGTAAGTGCTATAGAAATTGCAAATAGCGGGATTATAGGGCTTAATGTTCGTTGTATAATAAAAATTCTTAACCTATAGCGGTGGCAGTAGGAGCACTAGAGGGTAAGGATTGGGTTATAAAACTAGAGGATAACAAGGAATAGATAAAAGTTACTAAAATTTAACTGCTGGGTCTCTTCTCTTTTTTACTATTTTTATTTTATTTTATAGTATCTTATATAAGGAGAAGTATAAATAAAGAGGATATAAATTATTAAGAAAGCTAAGGATATTAGTAGAATTCCCTACAGGTATAATTACTCGCTTATTTAGCGAGGTTTATTAAAAAAATCGATCGATATAATAATGATATGATATGATATCGCTTATCGTATCAATCTAATTGATAACGATTTTCGCCCACCCTGGAAGCCCTAAACAGCGTAGACAAAGACCTGGGATCCGGCGGCATTCTAGTCATCCCTAATTTGAATCTATGCTATGGGGGCGGCAAGGAGTCGTTACTTTATCTGCTTAACTAAAATTCGCTAGGAAACGCAGATTTGGATAGCCCTGGCCATACCAGGACAGACAGGGTAGTTAAGAAGATTTTTGTTAATATAAACACTACTAACACCCACCACATCCACCGGGCACCTATATACTATCCTAGACCAACTAGGACACGTCTATATATATAGGTTAAGAATAATAATATAAAGGCGTATTTATTTAATGGCTCTACCATTAGCCCAAATCCTATTTCCACCTCTAATATCACCGATCCCGAGAACGTCCCTGGCGGAAGCGTTAGTATGCCTAAAGGTCTTTACACCGATTTGGCGAATGGTAACGTAGTAGGGACTGGCGTTCTATGGGCAAACCATCCCTACTATCTTAATGCCAACTAAAACATTGCTATAGGAATCTTACGCGCTTTTGACCCGTACGACCTAAGTAATCAGC
Source organism: Cenococcum geophilum 1.58 (assembly GCF_001692895.1). Lineage (NCBI taxonomy): Eukaryota > Fungi > Ascomycota > Dothideomycetes > Gloniales > Gloniaceae > Cenococcum > Cenococcum geophilum. Next base: position 274,780 of record NW_027137630.1, read on the forward strand.
TATGGAATAGCCGTCAGAATACCTTGCGTAATGACTACGGGAACTATGCTAAGTTCAATCCCCCTGTTCCTTTTGGTGGTCAGGTCTATTAGGTGACTATAGGTGGTTTATAACAGAACCAGACCTTTAATAAGAATATAAATGGTAGGCCAGTGCTGATTAACCAGGATGACTAGCAGCTAGTTATAGCTTGGAATGTTGCTAGCAGGCCTAGCTAAATGAATGTTATGGCCTCTAATGACGGGTTCGTTTGGAATCTAAAATTTACAATCTCTACTAAAGGCGCTGCAGGGTCGCCAGGTCTCGCATATAATTCTGTGGCAAAAACAACCTTTATTGCCTGGAGCGGGGACGACCCTAGGAATTACCTTAATATCACACAATCGAATAGGCCTGCCCTTAACGTGTGGATAAATAAGCAGACAATCTGGACGCAAGTGAGCGTTTACGGCCCTTCGCTCGCTTTTGGCTTAGGGCTGCTCTTTATTGCGTGGGCTGATGATACGTTGAACGGCAGTCTATATGCTGCCACGACTAAAGACGGCGGTGCCAGCTTTTCTATGCAGGTGGCGTTGCCGGAGTATAGCAATGCGCAGCCCACTATCGTCTTCGGAGCCAATATACTAATTTTATCGTGGGAAAGCACATCTCCTAACTAGTAACTGTCCTTTGCAGAATATACCAATTTCGTAATACTTACTTTTGTTAATAGGGAGGTCATTAATGACCTAGGCAACATTGCAGGCGATCCTGGCGTAATTAGTAATTTCTCACCTTCCGTGGCGTTCGATGCTGATAGCTTCTTATGGGTTTCGTGGGCCACCGCAAACAGTGGTATTCTAAACTAGATTATCTCGGAGAAGGGTACCACAAATGGCTTAGCAGACATTCCTAATTACTATCGCCAGTTCCGTACCTACAAAGCTGGGTTAGGGCCAGCACTGTGCTTCTATTAAGGTAAAATGATTATTGCTTGGCAGGCCGATAGTGCACCTTTTTAATTGGAACTTGGTGCCCTTAATCGCGGCTTAGTTGCTGTTTATGGGTTATTCCCAAAGCCGTCTCTATAGGACAGGCTTGTTAAAATGGTTTGGGGATAGTTAAGTGTCCAAATTTAGATAATACTAATACGGAAAGGTCATTAAGGTCTTCGCAGGAAAATGAGACCAAAAGCGAGAAAGTAGAGGATCTACTGGGCAAATCGTCACAGCTTGCCACGAGGCCTTATCAGAGCATCCGCTATATAGCCGGCTTCTACTTGCGATTTCTAAGAAAGCGGTTGTGTCGGCCAAAATCGGGTTGTCTCACCTTGTTCCAGTTGCGTATTACCGTGTTTCGGCTGCCCACCCCCCCTTTCTAATAAGAACGATTTAGAACCGTAGAATAGAAGGATGTGCGGAAAGGAAGGCGACGAAGTATAGATATATTAGCAACTGGTGCGTAGCTACCGCTATAGAAATAAACCGACAATACTTGCTAAGTTCTTTATGCGGGAACGGTAGTCGGTAAATAGCGATAGGAAGGCAAGTACGTAGTATAGTAAGACGGAGGATAAAAGGGAAGACTTGTCGACCTAAATAGGACTTGCTTACTATTTTCAGCTGCTTACTTTTATATATATTACTACTTAGCTGCTTACCCTTATAAGTCTTACCACCTATCTCAGTTGCATATACCTACCTTATGTATATATAGAGGCTCTAGAGCCATATTTAATAGACAGAGTTCTTATTCCTAATTGTCCGTTTAATAGTTATAAGCCTAGGCCGTCTACTGCATTATCTTTAATTCAAAGCCTTTATTCCAATTAATTTCTATTATCTTAATTATAGATACCTATAATAATCTCCTAATAAGAGACCACATCTGTTACTGTATTATCCGCTATTTTAGAAAGCCTAAATAATTAGAACGAATGGATTAAGGTTATTAAGTTAAAAGTTAATAATAGTCTCTAGGAGTATATCAACCTATTAATACCTAAGACCGATCTACTAAAGCTTAAAGTACCTATTCGAGCCTTACCTAAAAATATTAATAGCCGGAAGATAAAGCTCTTATAGCTAGATAAGGACAAGAAGGAGGAGCTAAGTACTTTAAGCCGACTATAGGGATAATATAAAGCTATATAGAAAACAGCTGTTAGCTCTTAATACGTTACGTAGCCACGTTCTAAGCTCTATCTTACGAACCTACCTTATCTATACGTTTAAATATACCACTACCTATAATGTTTTAATATCTCTTAAGTAGAGAATTACTTTAACTAATAATGCTAAAAAGCTTTGAGTTACTATCTAGTATATAAAGCTTAAGAAAGCGCCTTAAAACTAGAACTTTTAGGTCTAGTTATAGAAGTAGGAGACGGTATATACTAAGTATAAGGAGCTAGATCTACCTAAGGTAAATAGTAATTATTTAGTAAAAGACTTTATATATATAGTTAAACCTATAATTCCAAGCTAGTTAAAATATTAGAAGAATTAGCTTAAAAAGGCTTAAGTGGAAGAAGAAGACGCTTCTTACCTTTATTGAAATGGTCAAAATATACTAAAACCACCATTATATAGAGCTCGCCTAACTTTTTACTTAGTTATTAACTTATGAAATTTTTATATAATAGCTATACTTTATCCCCCTCCTTAAGATCTAGTCCCTTAGATTTCTTAGCATTATAATACTTATTTATTTTTTCTTATATTAATTTTACTATTAAGTAGAAGTCCTTATAAAGATTTATTAAAGTCTCTATTTTTTACTTTACTATACTACTTATCTTTTTTACTTATTATAGTAATAACAATATTCTAAGCTTAGATCTATAATTTACTTAAAATAGTAATATTCCTATACTTTCCTATACTATTATATTATATATAAATTATATAACTAGTAATAACGGTATCTAATTATTCTGTGTATAGTTAATATAATATCTTAGATACTACTTAGTGTCTAATTTAGTCTTTCTATTTAACTATTTATCTGTAGGTAATATACTGTTAATATTACTACGTAAACCCCTTATTCCGCTAAAATGCCTCCTAAAATACTACTATAAATCTTAAATCTTTATCCGATATAATTTTGCTTAGTGCTTTGTATTTTATAAATACTTCTTTAATATAGATTCTAGTGATATTTTTTGCTAAGATTTCTTCCATATATGCCATAAAGTAGCCCTACTTAGTTAACTTATCTACTATTACTAAAATTATATTATAATTCTATCTAGTAATAGGGTCCTTTAATTTTAGCAACTTTATAATAAAGTCTTATAATATAACCTCTTATAGTCTCTCTAGTGTTTTAATAGGCTATAGCTTTTTATATAGCTTATACCTTATTAACTTATTCCATTATAACTTTTCTTACTAATATAATGAAGCCTTATAGCAGGAACTACGGTGGACTTATTAATGGGCTAGGTATATAGGTAAACATGAAGTTAACAACGTAATAATAACTAGTAGAGTGGTTGCCTAACAGATTAACTCTAATTATATTCTAAGATTTACTACAAAGGAGAGAACTATCTAGGTAAGGACTATGGTCCTTTAAATATACAACCGTACTCCTAAGAAATCCCCTTTATACGTAAGGTACGTGTTATATATATTATATATATGTTCCCTTTATATACTGCGTATACTGCGTACAACGTTATATAACCTTAGTTACCGTTCCTTATTACATAGCTCCACTAGCTCTATTTTGGACTATGCCTAAATTAACTAATTAGCTTCTTTTAACTCTTCTCCAAGTAGTTATAATATTGTACTTAAAGCGTTTATAACACTATCTCCCTCCTCTTTATCTTTATCCTTAAAGATTCTAAATATCTCCAAGTTATTTACTAGAGGTATAATATCCGTCTAATTAATTTAGTTAATATCGTTGCTTATTATACCTAAGGCTCCTTCCTCCTCGCAGGCGCAACGTCGTGCTCGCACTATTGCTGCGATATTATCTTATAGTAAGATTATACCGTTTCCGTATTCTCGTTATTTAAAAGAGGGGTTAGTCTATATTACATTAGCGAGTCCATCTTTATAACAACCGTCCTCTTACTTAATATACACTAAAGCGAATATTTGTTTATCCTATAACGTTCGCTTCGTCTCTAATACTAAATATATATAACCTATTACTCTTAATAGTCGTCTAGTTCCCTAACTAATCTATCTTAGGGTCTTGTATTTAATTTACTACTACGCGGTTAAATAGTAAACTATCTTAAGCCCTTAATAAGTTAGAATATTCTTATAATATAGAGCAGAAGGCTCTTAAGGCCCAAATTGCGGCGTCCGCTCGGTTACTCCATCTTAAGAAGGTTTGTAAGAAGGTCCGTTTTAAGGAGTAGAAACTTATAAAATAAGGTTTATAGAAACTTAGCGATAAAAGAACGGATTCTCTTCTATCTAAGAAGGAAATAGATCTAAGTAGTTTAGTAACTACTCTTCTTAGGTTCCCCTTAGGTAACTCATTCTTCGGTGATCCTTTAATACTACCTAACCTAATCTCTTCCGATACTCCTATACCTTTCTTATAGCGTTCTTTAAATTTTCTAGTAGCTCCTAGGTAGTCTTATTATAGCCTATCCACTTAACCTTATACCATATTTTATCGTTAACGTCCTTATAACTAACGATCTTTAAAACTTACTATTTATCTTCTTCCTATCCTTTATACGTATCTACTTCGTAAACTAGTGGCTTAACATTCCCGTGTACTAGCTCTAGCATTACAATATGCTATATAAAGTAGATCTTTATCTTGGCTAGTAGGTTCAGCTTAAATATAACTGGTAAAATCTTTTATATAATTTTAAAGGGTCCTAGTCTAACGTAGTCCAATTTCTTACTTAGTCGTCAACTCTTAAAAATTTTATATTATAGCTATACTTTATCTCCCTCCTTAAGATCTAGTCCCTTAGATCTCTTAGCATTATAGTGCTTTTTTATTTTCTCTTATACTTTCTTTACTAATTCCATAAGGTCTGCATAAAGATTCATTAATATCTTTATTCTTTCTTTAGCTATGCTACTTATTTTCTTCGCTTATCTCAGTGACAATAATATTTTTAGCTTATATCCATAATTTGCCTTAAATAGTAATATGCCTATTCCTTCCTATAGTATTATATTGTATATAAACTATATAACTAGTAATAGCGATACTTAATTATTCTATCCATAGTTAACATAATGCCTTAGATACTACTCTAGTGTCTAATTTAATCTTTCTGTTTAACCGTCTGTCTATAAATAATATACGGTAGAAGTTACTGCTTAAACTCTTTACTCTGCTAAAAATACCTCCTAGAATGCTGCTATAAATCTTAGATCTCTATCCGATATAATCTTACTTAGTGCTCTATATCTTATAAACACTTTTTTAACATAGATTTTAGCGACATCTTTTGCTGAGATTTCTTCTATATATGCTACAAAGTATCCCCACTTTATAAGCTTATCCACTATTACTAAAATCGCATTATAATCTTATCTGGTAATAGGATCTCTTAACTTTAGTAACTTAATAATAAAGTCCTATAATATAACCTCCTATAGTCTCTCTAGTATTTTAATAGGTTATAGCCCTCCATATAGCTTATGCCTTATTAGTTTATTCCTTTAGCAATCTAAACACTCTTTTATTACTTTTCTTATAATATTCCAGATTCCGTCAATAATATATTCTTCCTAAAGTCTTAACACTAAGCCTATAGCTTTATTGTGCCCTTAAGTCATTCCCTTATAAAAATCTTCCACAAAATACTCTACTATACTCTTTAGGATATACTTCACTTCTCGATTCTTATATATATCCATCTATAGGTCTTCTAGCTGTGCTTCTAGAATTCTCTATACCTAAAAGCTTCCTAGTGTCTTATAGACCTTTCTTAGTTCGTTATCCTCTTAAGTTACTACTAGTTTAGGGTAATTATATCTAATTAATCCATCCTTATCTCTACGTAGCATTACTTCTAATAGTTTCTTATTATTTTATAGTTTAGCCTTTCTACTAAGTGCATCTGCTCTTGCATTCTTAGTTCCTTTAGTGTGCTAAATCTTGAAATAGTATTCTGCAAGTATCTTTGCCCATTTAACCTACCTCCGATTAAGTTCTTTTATTATTAGGAACCCCGTTAGGTTCTTATAATCCGTCTTAACTATAAATAGTTTTTCTACGCCTTATAAGAATGCTCTCTATTCCTTAAGTGCTATAATTATACCTAATAACTCCTTGTTATAGACGTTATAGTTTAACTCTAGTAGTGTCATCTTTTAACTATAGTATGCTACTAGATGCTATGCGTCCTTATACTTCTATAGTAAGTATACTCCTAGTGCGTAGTCTAATGCGTCTGTCTTTATAACCGTATCTAGTCCTAGTTAATAGATTTTAAGGATTAGCTCCTAGGTAAACAACTCCTTAAGTTCCTTAAACAACTTCCTTTATTTATCTCCCTATACCTATAGTTCCTCTTTCTTTATAAGCCTGGTAAATGGTTTAATATTCTTTAACCACTATACTATAAACCTTCTGTAGTAGTTACAAAACCCTAAAAATAACCTTAACTATATTATATTCTCTAGTTCTTGCCAGCTTACTATAGCTTCAATCTTCTTTAGGTCCATACTAATATATCCTAGTTTAATAATAAATCTAACGAAATCAGTCTTCCTTATAAAGAACTCGTATTTCTTAATTGCTACTAGCATCTGTTCTTCTTATAGTCTTTTTAAGACCTATTTAACGTATTCCTTATATTTTTCCTTAGTTATTAAGTAGATAATAATATCGTTAAGGTATACCATAATAAACTTATTAAGGTGCTCTCCTAACACGCTATTAATTCGTTTCTAAAATATTGCTAGTATATTTATTAATCCAAATTATATAACCAATGGTTTATATAGTCCTTCTCTTAACCTAAAGGCTGCCTTCTATTTATCGCCTTCCTTAATTCTAATTTAATGGTACGCCTATCTTAGATCTATCTTTATAAAGATTTATATATTACCTATCCTATCTTAAATTTCACTAATTAAGGGTAAAGGATACCTATCCTTTTAAGTAATGCTATTTAACTGTCTATAGTTAATGCATAACCTAAGCTTTCTATTTTTCTTTAGTATAAATAGTACTAGATAACCCGCTAATAACTGCGATAGTCTAATATATCCCTTTTATAAGTTTTCTTAGACAAACTCTTTTAATACTCTACCTTCTTCTTCGGTAAGCTTATAGATTAGAAAGAACCTTAGACTTATTCCTAGTTCTAACTCTATCTTATAGTCCTATGCTATATAATCTACCAGCTTTTTACTTTTTAGGCTTTATAGTTTCTTGCTATATTTATAATATCTCTTTAGTATATAACTTAAGCCTCGCTTAGTCTCTTTATATATCGCTCCGACTTAGTACTATACTAACTTAGTTTACTATCACATCTTACGGCGTTAAGTATCCCTAATATTAACCTATCCTATAATCCAATCGATCTTTAGGTTATATTTTTATAACTAAGGCATACCTAATACTGCCTTATCCTATCCTAATAGTAGAATATTAAAAGACATCTTAATCCGTCTTCCTTTAATAGTTATTTAAATTAGTCCTGTTTTAAGGTTAATAATCCCTCCTCTATAGGCTATTAGATCTCCTAAAATTATAACTAATAGGTAAGATTACTCCTTCTATCTATAAGGTAATCCCATTCTCTTAACTACTACTAGTAAGATATAGTTTCGCGTTACTCCACTATCTATTAGCGCTTCAAACTACTAATCTTACCAATTTACTTATAAATTTAGGTATTATCCTTAAATTCCTTTAAGGGTTTAAGGCTCTACTACTAGCTCCCTTTAGTCCTATAAGCCTCTACTTTTCCTAACTATTAGCTGCTTAATCCTATTACATTTAGCTTACTCTTTAGCCAATGCCTAGTTTACTTCTTATCTTTAATATACTATAAACACGTATTCTCTAGGCATTTCCACTACTATTATTTGTCTAAGCATTCTTCCGTAAGGAATCTTTCTAATTAAAGTATTAAATTTCCTTCCTTTTAGGCTTCTACTAGATGCCATCTATATATATATTTAGCATTCCTATATTATTACTTATCTATTATCCAATATATCCTTATAGGGTATTTCTAATTTTTTTCCTTTAGATTCTTATACATCTTATATATATTATCTACGTATACAATCTATAATAGCGTATAGTGTACTAGGTGCTTAGGGTTAACTCTTAACTTATCTTTATTTTTAAGTTTAAACCTTTATTATGCTAATCTAAACGTTATAACTTTATTTATAGATACTAAGATACATCTCTTACTTCTCTAGTCCTCTAATTATTCCTCTAGATCCTTTAACGTTATAATTAAGGCTCCTTTAATATACGTTATAGCCTTCTCTATAATTAGGTAGTCCTAAATAACTTATTTATCTAACCACATATAGAAATCTTCCCACTTATTATTATGTTGTTGCCTATACTACTTTTAGTATAGCTGCTAGAGTGTATACGGCTTATCCGTAAGGAAGTATCTTCTTATTACTACGTTATAACAGCCCTTTATATATCGTTTCTTAAATCTAGTAGGGATCCCTAGATCCTCTTCATCTTCCAGTTTAGTAAGCCACTTAGCTCTTAGTATGCCTGCCCTAGGCCTATTAGTAATTCTTTGTACTAGTACTCTATCCTTTATATATCCTAATATACTAAATCTCTTATCTAGTTTCTGTTCTTACTATACAATAATTCTTTATCTAAATTCTTCTATAGTTTCTTTTAGTTTGCGTCTTACGCTTAAACCCTTAAAGTCTTCTTACTTCTTAATCTTAGTATTAACATTTTAATCTTTAGGCCAAATACTACGTTCTTCTAGTAAATCCTCTAGGTTTATATATCTATCTCCCAGTCTAATTACTATTTATGCTATAGATTCTCTAACCTATAAAGAAGCCTCTTGCCTCCTATTTATAGGTATCCTTATTTATACTCCAAATTCTTAACCCTTTTAAATTCTTAATCTTAAGCTTGCTTCTATCTTAAGCTTTACTTTAGCCTTAGTCTAACTAAGCTTACTTAGTATTCTTATCTCATCTTAAGAGTCTTAAATCTCACTTATCTCGTCTTAAGAGTCTTATGCTTTTAGGAAACTTCGTCCTAAGCTTATTTATATATTACTAAACTAAGCCATTACTCTACTCTATCGGTTATCGTCTGTTATAAGTCCTTAAGCCTACCTTATCTTATCTTAAGAATCTAGGTTATCTCTTATCTTGTCTTAAAAGTCTTAAGTTTTTAGCCTTTTGCCTTTATTAAGTGCCGAAGTAGTTTGCTATCCTACTTCTCTTACGTCTCGCAAAGCGATAGATATCGTATCTAGTAGGGTCTTAATCCCTACTAATGTTCCCTATTCTATAGTAGAATTATCCTCTACCTCTAATATAATATCTCTAAGGTCTACTTATTCCTAGTAAACGGCTTTTATTACCTTATCGTCTTAAAATATTTCGCCTATATTAAAATTATTGTCCTTAATATCTAATCTACGAACTGGTTTGTTAGTTCCTCTATATCCTATAGGTTATAGCTCTTATAGCTAGTAGCTTATGCCATACTTAGCGTCCTTATAAATTTGGTATGCGTTATTATAACAAAACATAAAACTTCTAATTAAACATTCTTTTATTCCTCGTAGTATATTATCGTCCCTCTATATATATATATCGTCTACTAACCTTATCCCTTTTACTGCGTAGTAACTCTAACCACTTTTATAGTCTCTAACGTAATAACCCTATTTTCCGCAATTTATATAAGCCCCTTCTTTAAACCATTTTTCTTGCTATAGAGTCCGCCTAAACGTCTTCTACTATTAAAATCCCTAGTTCGGCCTCTACTCCTTAAACCTTTAATTACTTAATCCTTATCCACTAGGTTTCCATAATTTCTTATTTTATTTCTTAGATTCTTTAATACCACTTAGGTCTATTAGCTCTACGCCATACTATAGTTTTTAACTTAGCTTTTATTATTGCGTGCTCTGCGCCTTATATAACTATAGAACTTAGTCCTAGCCTCTCTTAGCCTATTCCCTTTAGTAGATCTAATTATTAATCTTAATTACTTAATCTATTAATTCCCGTAGGGTGTCCGCATCTTCTATTAAAATAATTACGTCCTAGACTTTAGCCTTAAGTCCTTACTTATACTATGCCATAAGCGCCCTATTATTCTACTCTACTTATATTACTAACGTCTAGAACTATATTATATACTTAATTGCTAAAGTTTATTACGTAATGTTTTAGAGTTTTCTTTTTGCTATAGTTGTTAATTCTAGGTCTCTAAATATCTATATAAGTCGCTCTGTAAACCCTTCCTAGCTTAAGAATATAAACCATATATCTTAATTAGTGGTTGTTATACTATTCGCTTATATCTCTATAAGGTAAGGCTTAAATTACTTAAGTACCCTTCCTAATAGGAATAGTCCCGCATACGCTATTTGATCCATAGGCGTTAGTAGCTTACCCCCTTCTTACATAACCTTAAAGTATATTTGCGTAAGAAATCCTTTAAGTCTTAACTTCTCCCCCAAATACCTTTTAATTAATAGTAGCTTAATCTTTACTACTCCAATCCCATTAATCCTATTTTCCAACGTTATATTATTTTCTGTTAGCTAGTTAACTATCTCTTATAGTTGTTTAACCGTTACTAGTTACTATAAGTTAGTGTCTACTATACTAGTATCGTTACCTAATCTTAAAGTAATTGCCGCCGTTAATAGCGTTATAGCTAGTGCTTTTAGTGGCATATTATTCGACTTTATTAATACCGTAACCTTAGTAGTAAATATATAACAAAGCCTTATAGTAGAAACTACGGTAGACTTATTAATAGGCTGGGTATATAGGTAAACAAAAAGTTAACAATATAATAATAACTAGTGGAGTGGTTACCTAATAGATTAACTCTAATTATATTCTAAGATTTACTACAAAGGAAAGAACTATCTAGGTAGGGACTATGGTCCTTTAAATATATAACCGTACTTCTAAGAAATCCCCTTTATACGTAAGGTACGTATTATACGTATTATACGTACGTTCCCTTTATATACTGTGTATACTACGTACAACATTATATAACCTTAGTTACCGTTCCTTATTACATAGCTCTACTGGCTCCATTCTGGACCGTGCCTAAATTAACTAACTAGCTTCTTCTAACTCTTCTCCAAGTAGTCGTAACATTGTACTTAAAGCGTTCGTAATAACTAAGCCCTAGATTCCTTAAATAATATACTTTTTCTAGAGTCTTAATACTAAGCTTATAGCTTTATTATGTCCTTATATTATTCCTTTATAAAATTCTTTAATAAATTCTTTTGCTATGCTCCTTAGTATATACGTTACTTCTTAGTTTTTATACTGCTTTAAGTCTAGGTCCTTATTCTATACTTCTTAAATCCTTTATAACTATATACTCTCTAGTACCTTATAGGTCTATTTTTTTTAAGTTATTATAATCTTTAAGTAATTATATCTAATTAGTTTGTCTTTATCTTTTCGTAACATTACCCCTAATAGCTTTTTATTATTTTATAATTTAGCTTTTCTACTTAGCGCATCCGCTCTTATATTTTCTGTATCCTTAGTATATTAAATCTTAAAATAGTATTTTATAAGCATTTCCGCCTAGCCAACTTGTCTATAATTAAGTTCTTTTATTATTAGGAACCCTTATTAGGTTCTTATAATCTATTTTAACTATAAATAGTTTATTTATACCTTATAAAAATACTCTTTATTCCTTTAGTGCTATAATAATATCTAATAACTCCTTATTATAGATATTATAGTTTAGTTTTAGTAGTATTATCTTTTACCTATAGTATATTACTAGGTAATATTGTTATGGAATATCCCTATAATACCTTATACACATCCACCTATTTCTACTAACTTAATAACTAAAGACCGACTACGAGATAGTATTCTAATAGCAATCTGCTGTATTCTGCTATATTCCGCTAAGTTTTACTAAATCCTACTAAGTTCTGCTAGGACCACTACCTAAATCCTATTCTACTTTATATACGTATTAACTAAGCAACTAAGCTAATAATATATACCCTTTCTTCCTATTTTTTTTTACCTTCTTTTCTTATATAACGTCTTAACTTTATTATATAGTTTATATATATAGCTTAATAGCGTCTATTCCGCTATATATTATCGCTATTTATACTTACTCTATAATACTATATTATGTTAAATCTATACCTTATACCGCTCCGCTCCGCTCTGCCTAGCATATAAAATAACTTAAAAGCCCCAATATCTATAACTAACTTATATAATATATTTACTAAGCAAATAAAGAGCCTATAAAAGGCCTTTATAGACGCCCTATCTTAACAAGAGGCCTAATACTAAGAAACAATTAGATCTCTAAGAAAAGAAATTAAAGAGATCTAATATAGCCTACTATCTGCTATACTATCGCCGCTATCTATCCCTACTAGTATTAACCTATAAGTACTAAATAGAAGAAACGTATCTAGGGCTAGTTCCTTAACTCTAAATTTGCCAGCCAGTGCCCCTATGGGGAAGTTAACTAAATATCTCCCTAATCCTCCCACCTATTTAGGCAAAAGGAGTAAATATTACGGCACTGTAACGCGTAACCTGGATAGGGAGCCTAGTTAGGGGTTTGGCTAAGGACTTAGCGTTATAACGCATATATGTTACGCCTCTACCTCCTATATATACCTCTCCTCTTCTCCTTAGCTTAGTATCTTTGTAATACAGCATTCTATAAGCTTTAGTTTAGAGGCATTTATACAAGCTATAATATTATACTAAGCTCACCCTATATTGCCTGGGAAGGCCTTAATAATATCCTACCCTAAAAGAAACTTTATTTATAACGACGCGTTAATACGCTATACTTAGACACTAAAACAACTCTATATTACCTAGGAAGGCCTAGATAATATCCTACCTTATAAGCTAGATAGGACTAAACCTATACCTCTAAAATTAAAACTAAAGCGTATAATACTGACGAACCCTAGGAAGCTAACGATAGTACCTAAAGCTAGCTTATTTAAGAGAGTTACCTCTACCGAAAAGGAACCTAAGATCTAATTAGGATCAGAAATTAAAGATAATAATAACGTTGTAGGTATACGCGAGTAGATTCGCGCCCTTGTAGCTAACTAGGAAGCTAATTGTTTAAAGGTAAGAAATATATAAAAGACTCTATAAGAGATCCTAGAAAGCCTTACGGCCCTATAAAATAACCTAGCTTCCCCTTTCTAAAGCCTTAGCCGACCTATTTACTCTATTAAATATAATATACTTAGGAGTACGGATACAATAATAAAGTAATTAAAGTCCGTTAAGCTCCTTAACCCCCTACTACTATTTAACGGAATAGACCCTACCTTTAAGAATTAGAGGATTTAAGTATAAGGAAAGCTCCGTGTTAACTATAACTATTTCCTTTTTAAAGAAGCTAAAATGCTCTACCTTTTTAGTTAAACCACTAGGGACGCCTAACGGCATCTTTAAGCTAAGTTTAAGGACAAGTCCTCTATCTAATTTATATCTATTAACGAGATAATATAGCATCTAGCTACTATTTATATTAACCTAAATAAAGTATAGGATACCTAGTATAACTATAATCGCCTAATAATAAAACTGAACTAACCCTTTACCAAATTCTAAACTTAATTTCTATACCTTATAGAAGAAGGCTAAGTCCCCCTTAAAAATTATCAATTAGACCTATATAATAAACTAATAATTAGGCTGCAAGAGAAGATTATAGTAACCTTAGATAACCTACCAAACTCTAAAAGACTCGCGGCTTATTACTTATTATTAGATTTAGAACTAAAGCGAATTAATGCTTACCCTAATTGGTAGAAGCGACCCTAGAACCCGTTAACTACACCTATAAGAGCTAAAGTAGGAAGATAAGCTATAGCGGTCCCTACTCTAAAAGCGGTCACTATTATATATCTATAAGCCTCGCCTAACTGTTACGGGATACCCTCATAACACCTTATACACGTTTACCTATTTTCACCAACTTAGCAATTACAGACTAACCGTAAAATAGCAATTTAACGGCAATTTAATGGCAATCTAACGGCAATCTACGGCATTCTGCTATATTCTGCTAAGTTCTACTAAATTCTGCTAAGTTCTGCTAGGACTACGACCTAAACCCTATTCTGCCCTATGTATATATTAACTAAGCAACTAAGTTAACGATATATACCCTTTCTTCCCGTTTTCCTACCTTCTTTCCTTACGTAATGTCTTAACCTCCTTATACAGTTTATATACATAGCTTAATAATATCTACCTTGCTATATATTATCGTCGCTTATACTTACTCCGTAATACTACGTTACGTTAACTTTATATACTACCTCCGAAATACAGAATAACCCTAAAGCCCCCGTGACGGCCGCCGGTATTATATTCGTACTCCGAGAACAATTAGTAAAAATACAAAAGTCATTTATAAACGCCCTTATATAAAACTAAGCTACTTTAAATTAATAATAAGCCGAATAAGAAGCATAATATTAGCAATTAATTGAGGACATCTAAGACGAAATCCGTATACTTAAGATGCCTATATTAGGACCTTAAGACCAAACACTATCTTTAGAGATAAATACGCGGAACGTGAGCCCCGAACCTATAGCAACTATCCACCTTAAACTAACTACTATACTAAAACAATCCAAACAACTACTAAATCCCCCGGTATTTACTAGTAAACGATAAAAACTCTAATTATTTTTAAGCTAGCTTAAAAATAAGCTAACTGGTAACGCTAACCGTTACCTAACCAAAGCTAACCAACTCTGTTATGCCTTAAGTTGACTAGGAGGAAAGGCAGCTAACCTTATTAAACCTCTTTAGCTAACCTTAGTATAAAGCCTAGTTGTACTTCTTAAAGCCTTATATAGTAACCTAAACCGCTAAGCTACTACCTAAAGAAAGATAAACTATATAGCTTAAGGAACAAAAAGTTTCCTAGTATACTTTTCTAAATTTAACTGTTACGTAAGAGAAATAGGCTGGAACGACTCTGTACTAATTAATAGCCTTATTAAGTCTTTAAGCCCTAAACTAAAAACCTCCCTAATAGGCGTAGACCTACTAGGAGCCCTTAATGCCTACGTAAATGTTATTAATAAACGGTATAATAATATACTACGCCTAATACCAAAGTCCGCCCCCTAATATAATACCGTAACCCTATAAACGTCCACTAAGTTATTATCTTAGCCTAAGCACCCTAACGCTATGGATATTAATACTAGAACCCTAAAGTACGCCCCACTAGGGTCCCCTAAACGAGAAAGATATATTAAGCTAGGCCTTTGCTTTAAGTGCGGAAGTAAGAACTATATCTTAAAATACTGTCTTATCCCCTTACCTACGCCCTAAAGCGATTTATAAACGGCTAATACTAGTAACTATTTACCGTATTAATCTTCTAGTTACCACCTCCGATTCTTACCTGGTTTTAGCCCCATATCTAATAAGCACTACTTATAAGGGCGAAGCTACAACTGACGTTCTATAGGAACCCCTTCCCGCTTATTACTAAAAGGTATATTTTAGAGTTAAGTTGCTCTCCGAGACGGCTCTGCCTTAGGATCTCATTAAATGCTTTAGATGTTATAAACTCTAACTCTTAGGATTATAGCATAACCGTTAACTGTTATCTTTAGTAGAATGGTTAATAGGCTAACGCTTAAATCCTAATTAATATAGGAGCTAGCGGTATAGGATTTATTAATAAGATCTTCGTATAAGATAATGGTTTTACCCTAACCCCCCTCGACCGGCATATTAATGTATTTAAATTTAATGGCAAATACACCGTCTTAGGCCGTATCACCTATATAGTAGCCCTAAGACTCTAATACCTAAACTATAAAGAACTAATTAAGCTTTTTATTACTACCCTAGGTTACCTAGTAATCCTTAGATAGCCCTGGATAAAGCTATATAAGGTAACTATTAATTGGGACAACCTTAAGCTTTTATTTACCGCCTCCTATTATAAGCAGAAGTGCCTTACTACTTGCTACTTAGACCTAGAACTAAAATTTAAAAAATCTACTAGGATCTACTAGTCTAAAATTTCTACGACTGTCTACCCTATACCTAAGGAATCTACTAGATTCTACTAACCTAGGAATTCTACCAAATTCTACTGATATAAGAATTCCACCGACATCTACTAAGGATCCGAAAACTCTACTGAATTCCATAAGCTATTATTAAGCACTGCACCGCCCTAAGCCAAGTAGAAGCTTAAGCTTAATACGCGAAAATACTAGAAGGACTGGTATTCTACAATAAAAAGGATTCTTAAAGAACCCGAACCTAAATCTAACACTAACTCCGTACCTAATACTAAACCTAAACCTAAATAAGAAACTATAGATAATCCGAGCGAGCTCGGCACCCTAGATATCCGCATAATTAGAGCTACTCCGTTAGTATAACTTACTAAAAAACCTAAATATACAATCTTCGCTATCACTATAGCTAATATTAAGAAGGCCTTAGCACCGAAGAAGCACACCGACCCTGCTATAAAGGTACTAGTAGAGTACTATAACCGCTTAAAGGCATTCTTATAGAAGGAAGCCAATAAGCTACCAAAATACCAATTATACGACTATAAGATTGTACTTAAAGACGGAAAGCAGCCTGGATTTAGACCCCTATACGGGATATCCTAAAACAAACTCTAAGTGCTATAGAAGTATTTAGATAAGAACCTAAATAAAGGATTTATTAGAGCAAGCTCGTCGCCTATAGCCGTACTAGTGATCTTCGTTAAAAAACCCGGCGGCGGTCTACACTTCTATATAGACTACTAAGCTCTTAACGCCGTTACCGTTAAGAACTAATATCCAATCCCGTTGATATAGGAGACACTAAACCGACTAAGTAAGGCTCGCTACTATACAAAGCTTAATATTATCTCTGCATTTAACCGCCTCCATATAGTAAAAGGAGATAAATGGCTTACTGCATTCCGTACTCGGTATGGATTATTTAAATATTTAGTAACGCTATTCGGCCTTATAAATGCCCTAAGCTTATTCTAACATTATATAAACAACACCCTGCGTCCCTACCTAGATATCTTCTATACTGCTTATATCGACGATATCCTAATATATAGTAATAACCTAACCAAATATTAGAAACACGTTAACCTTATCCTATAAGCCCTACACGGAGCTAGTCTACAATTAGATATAGATAAATGCGAGTTTTATATAACGGAAGTCCTATACCTAAGACTCTTTATTTTTATAAACGATATACAAATAGACCTAAAGAAAGTTAAAGTAATTATAAACTGGTAGGAACCTAAGAACGTTAAGAATGTAAGAGCCTTTATAGGATTTGCCAATTTCTACTAACGGTTTATTAATAACTTCTTCGCCCTAGTTTTACCCCTTATTGCTCTAACCTAAAAGGATAAGACCTTTATCTTTAATAAATAATATAAGAAGGCCTTTACTTATCTAAAGGTTATATTTACTACTATACCTATACTCTAACACTTTAACCTAGAGTAAATAAGTATTATAGAAGCCAACTTATCCGATTACGTTACTAGAGGCATTCTGTCTTAATATAACGAAGAAGGAGTATTATACCCTATAGCATACTTCTTAAAGCAACTAAGCCCTGCTAAATATAATTACGAGATCTATAATAAAGAATTGCTAGCTATTATTAGATGCTTTAAGTAATGGCAACCTAAACTAGAAGGCGCTGGATTTCCGATTAAGGTCCTTAGCGACTATAAGAACCTATAGTACTTCACAACCACAAAACAGTTAAGTTATTATTAGGCTCGCTAGTTAGAATATCTATTACGCTTCCGATTCTTAATTACGTATCGCCTAGGCATTTAAGGTTAGAAGCCTAATGCCCTAACCTAACACTTGCAAGACGCGCCAGCCCTAAAAAAAGCGCGCTCTTACCGAAATTAGACCCTACTTCACCCCAAACTATTTAACCCTCCTACTAAAGATCTTATAGTACACGTCCTTAAAATAACTAATTGATTAATTAAATAGATTATAGTTAACGAATACCTAAATAATAAGTTTATCTAAGAGATGCTTAAACTAATATAAAATGGCATTAGACGCTTTAGAAAGATTTCTCTAAGTAAATATAAAACCTATAGAAACCGCCTATATTACTAGAACCGTCTAATTATCCCTAATTACGATAAGCTTAAGCTTAAGCACCTTAAACACGTACACAATTTACCAGTAGCCGGCCACCTAGGCTAAGAAAAAACCCTAGAACTGCTCTAACGAGAATATTATTAGCCGAATATATATAATATAACACGAAGGTATATCTCTAGCTGCTATATCTGCTAACGAGCTAAAGCTTTATATAAGACGTACAACGGCCTTCTAAAGCCACTACCTGCTCCGGACCGAAGATAGAAGGACATCTTAATTAACTTTGTTATTGATCTCCCCATAAGTAAAGGCTGTATAAATATTATAGTAGTTGTAAACTAACTATCTAAAATAAGACACTTAATCGCCTGCCGTCGCCTAGCTGTTCCTAGATTACGTATAGAAACTCTATAGACTCCTTAAAACAATTATCTCTAATAAAGGCAGCCAGTTTATCTCTATATTTTAGGAAAAACTAACTACCTAACTCCGCATTAAAGCACTATTATTTATAGCATACTACCCGGAAACGGATGGTTAAACGGAACGTATAAATACTATAATGGAGTAGTATATTTGGATATATACGTTATACTTATAAAATAACTAGATTAACTGGCTTATATTTACCAAGTTTACGGCAAATAATTCCGTTTTAGAAACCATAAAGGTCTCCCCGTTTCTGGCTAACTACGGCTAGTATCTATAAATGGGGTTTAAACCCTTTAGTAACGTTCCTCGCCCCGCTTATTAAGCCTTATAAGTTGCAGAAGTAAATTAATTTATAGAAAAGATGGAGGAACTATAATAGTTCCTTACTAACGAAATAATATGGGCCCAATCTGTCTATAAAGCCGCAGCGAATAAGAAATAAACCCTAGCACCGGCCTACTAAATTAGTAACTTTATCTAGCTAGATATAAGAAACCTAAACACGAAATAACCTGCTAAGAAACTTAATTAGAAGAACGCTGGCCCTTATAAGGTCGAGAAGGTCGTCTCCTCTTACTCCTACCGATTAGAGCTCCCTAATACGGTTAAAATCCACCCCGTATTCTATACGTCAGTCCTCCGTCCTGCTACCCCCATATAAGACGCCCTGCCTAGACAGATATAGGACCCTCCTCTACTAGTTAAAGTGGATGGTGAGAATAAGTACTTTATTAAAAGAATTAATAATATTAAGTATAATAAACGGAAACGCTAATATATATATCTTACGAAATAGAGAGGCTTTACTAAGTCCTTATAGGAACCCGTTAACTTTATAGGACTTATATAAGCCGTAGAAGACTTTTACAAACTTTACCTAGAACTACCACAGCTCTATCTCGCAGAAGCTTGAGTTTAAAGGGGGGGTACTATTATAGGATACCCTTGTGACACCTTATATACGTCTACCTATTTCTACCAACTTAGCAATTAGAGACTAACTGTAAAATAGCAATTTAATGGCAATCTAATGGCAATCTAACGGTAATCTATGGCATTCTGCTATATTCTGCCAAGTTCTACTAAATTCTGCTAAGTTCTGCTAGGACTATAACCTGAACCCTATTCTGCCCTATGTATATATTAACTAAGTAACTAAGTTAACGATATATGCCCTTTCTTCCCGTTTTCCTACCTTCTTTCCTTACGCAACGTCTTGACCTCCTTATACAGTTTATGTATATAGCTTAATAATATCTACCTTGCTATATATTATCGTCGCTTATACTTACTCTATGACACTAACCTACTACGTACTACGCCCTTAACTAGCAATCGCCGTAATACCCTAATCGACCCTACTACGGTTATATACTATAACTACAATAAGAATAGTTACTTTGCCTTATCTTGCCTAGAGCTAAAGGATATAGGCTATATTAAGGAGATAGAGGAAGGAAAGACGTCTAATAAGTTAGGAAAAGAAGAACCTTAGGGAAAAACTCCCCCCTAGGGTACTCTATTAATCTTAAAGAGATTAATTTAAGTTAATTAATAGGTGGAAAATACTTTACGGTTCTATATATAGTATTTTAAAATGGATATAGTGTTAATATAACCGCCCTTATTAACACTAAAGCAAATAGCTTTGCCTTTATAAATACTGCCTATATAAATAACGTTGCTAAGTTTCTAAATATAAAAGCTACTAGACTAGAGAAGCCTATCTAAGTAAGAGGATATAACGGTTAGGCTAGTAAGCCGGTTACCTACGTTCTAAAGTTATATATTGCTCTTAACGGATAACGCTAGTACGGTATCCCCTTTTATATCTTAGACCTAGGGTCCTATAATATAATCCTTAGCCGAAAATAGATATCCTATTTTAATATTTGGCTAAATATATAATAAAGATAATTTGTCTAGCTGGAGGATAGACCGAAATTACCTTCCTTTATTAGGGAAATCCGAACTAACCGCAAGACACTAGCCGTAAGGGCTAACTTTACCTATTAGTAGGATGTTTTTTTATTTTTTTTTATTTTATATCCATTGTATTATACTACGTACAATACTGCGCATGCAGCCTCTAGGCTATGGCGCTATAGTTCTATATACATGAATCCTTCCTAGGCAGCTTAACATGTACTAGTAGCTAAGTGGACACTCCGGCCCGTTTTTAAATACTAGGGGAGTCCTAGCCTATTGGTGTTTTGTCCTGATATTTTGCTTACTATGGTCCAGTTTACACCAAGAAAATCACACGAAAATCCTGGCTCTTTTATCTATTTCTGCCGTATTCTGCCGTTCCTAGAGTAGAAAAAGCGCTCTAAAAGGTAGATTTTTAACGTAGTTTTGCATATAAGAATAAGAGAAACCATATAGCTTACTAGCTTGAAAGTAGCTACCAATTACCCCCATACGACTGTTTAATTCTGTACCCTATTCCTTCTCCTTACTAAAGAAATGGGTAGGGAATTAGTAATTAGTAGGTACTCTCCCCAAAAGTAACCTACTAATCCTAGATTTACGCTCTAGAAAACGGGTATTTTATAAGGGCGAACCTCGTTACGTAAACCCACTCCCATAGGAAAATTTTTACAAGGTTGTCTTGTATAGGGTATAAACACCAATTCGCCTATACACCTTATATTTAACGTGCTAAAGTAACACGGGCCGGCCCCCTTCCCCTATCCCCTACTATAGCTACCCTAGCAGTGCATCGTCTGCGGTACGCCTGCGGTGCGCCTGCGGTACGCCTGCGGTCCTCTATAGTCTGATTACCTATAGCGCGACAGCCGTGGACCGTTGCAGTAGAGGTCGTCTGCTCTGCAGCAGACTGGTTATAGAGGAGGTCGTCTGCCCTGCAGCAGACGGTTGTAGAGGAGGTCGTCTGCCCTGCAGCAGACGGGTTGTAGTGGAGGTCGTCTGCCATGCAGCAGACGGTTGTAGTGGAGGTCGTCTGCCCTGCAGCAGACGGGTTGTAGTGGAGGTCGTCTGCCCTGCGGCAGACGGGTTGTAGAGGAGGTCGTCTGCCCTGCGGCAGACGGTTGTAGAGGAGGTCGTCTGCCCTGCGGCAGACTGGTTGTAGTGGAGGTCGTCTGCCCTGCGGCAGACTGGTTGTAGTGGAGGTCGTCTGCCCTGCGGCAGACTGGTTGTAGTGGAGGTCGTCTGCCCTGCGGCAGACTGGTTGTGTGGAGGTCGTCTGCCCTGCGGCAGACTGGTGTAGTGGAGGTCGTCTGCCCTGCGGCAGACGGGTTGTAGAGGAGGTCGTCTGCCCTGCGGCAGACTGGTTGTAGTGGAGGTCGTCTGCTCTGTGGCAGACGGGTTGTGGTGGAATCTTAGTAGGATGTTAGGAACCGCAACCTAGCCTTTACCTAAGAAGATTTCCATTATAAGGCCGGAAGGAACTCTTTTATACCAATAAAGATACTCCCTTAGAGCGCTATGGTTAATAAAAACTCTATATATAGTAGTGAAATAAATAGTAATATAGACAACATCTAAATTATATAGATTTAACTAATATGGAAGAGAACATACTAATAGGACATAAGAGATAACCTCTAAAAGATGCGATAGGAGCTAAAAGGAGTAATAATAACGCCTTTACCCTGGAAGCCCCTAAGGTCCTATACACCCCCATTATTACGCAACCCCCCTATAGTAGATATCGCGGTAATTAGCGCTATAGCATTCCACTTTAATATATATAGGAGGGANAATNAGGTCTTTATAANNAGC
Organism: Cenococcum geophilum 1.58; assembly: GCF_001692895.1. Lineage (NCBI taxonomy): Eukaryota > Fungi > Ascomycota > Dothideomycetes > Gloniales > Gloniaceae > Cenococcum > Cenococcum geophilum. The sequence goes on from NW_027137630.1 coordinate 297,263, forward strand.
TTATANAAAATTAACNNGATTATTAATAAGAGGGAAGAAAAGCCAGCTAAGGAAACTAATAAGGAACTAGTTAAACGCCTTCTCCCTACTATTTATGCGAGATATAAGAATATATTCTTAAAAGAGGCTTTAGATAAGTTACCTCCTTACTAGATATATAATTATAAGATTTAATTAGAAGCTAATAACTCGCTAGAATATAGCCCTCTATACTAATAATTAACGGAAAAGCTAAAAGCAATAAAATAATACTTAATTAAGAACCTTAATAAAGGGTTTATTGAGCCAAGCTAAGCCCCTTTTACTTCCCCTATCCTATTTATTAAAAAGCCTAATAGAGACCTTCGTTTCTGTATTAACTATTAAAAGCTAAACGCTATTACTTAAAAGGATTAGTATCCTATTCCTTTAATTAATAAGACCCTTACACATCTAAGCTAGGTAAAGATCTTTACTAAACTTAATATCCGCCAAGCTTTCTACCGAATTAGGATAAACTCTACATTTAAAGATTGAATAATATTCCGTACCTATTATAGGTCCTATAAATATAAAGTACTTCCTTTTAGACTAATAAATGGGCTAGCTATATACTAAAGGTATATAAACGATATCCTTTTCGACTACCTTAATAAAGTCTATATAGTATACCTAGACAATATCCTTATATACTTAAATAACGAACTTAAGTATAAGCTTTATATAAAGAAGGTCCTAAAGAGACTACGGAACGTAGGCTTATAAGTTAATATTAAGAAATATAAATTTGGAGTAAAAAACGTATAAAGTATATTAGGTTTATTATTACTATAAAAGAAATTAAAGTTAATCCTAAAAAGGTTAAAGCAATCCGTAACTAGAAACCCCCTTATACTGTAAAAGGGATCTAGTCCTTCTTTAGCTTTTATAACTTCTATTACCGGTTTATCCATAACTATAAAGTTATGGCTAAGCCTTTTATATAACTTATCCGGAAAGATACGCCTTTTATTTTTAATAGTAACTATATAAAAGCCTTTAAAGAGTTAAAAGAGCGGCTTATTTCTTCTCTAATCCTTTATTACTATAACCTAGACCTTAAATTGATATTAAAAACGGACGCTTTTAACAGAGTTATAGCGGTATTAGGACAGCGAATAGTACCTTATTACCTTCTTCTTAAAAATAATAAACCCGGCTAAGTATAACTATAAAATATATAATAAAGAAATACTAGCTATTATTTAACTGCTATCCTAATAGCGCGCGGAGCTTAAAGGTATAAACTCCTAGATTAAGATATATACAGATTATAAGGCCTTAGAGTAATTTATAACTATAAAATAGCTTACTAAATAGTAAGCCTAGTAGGCTAAAGTACTCTCCTAATTCTTCTTTATAATTATATATTATTCTAGTAAGTAAAACTCTAAGGCTAATACCTTAACTTAAAAAGAATTAGATATAGGACCCTAGGATAAGCTAAAGACCTAATACCGGACGCGTGCGCTCCTTTATTCTAAACAGCTCGACCTATAAATCCTTAAGGAGCTAAACTCCTAGTAAAACGAGCTAGTACTAATAAAGGAGTCCTTAGATAAACTAATAGGGCTAATTAACCGCCTTTTAACTATAACCCGCATAGCTAACGCCCTAAAGGCCCTCCGCGATTAAGCTATAAGAGAAAACCCTAATTTTAAAACGGAGGAAGGATTGCTCCTATATTAAGAGCAACTTATAGTTCCTAATATTAATAATCTATAGACTAAACTAATTTGCGAAGCCTATTACTAAGTCTCTATAGTATACCTTAGTAAGAATAAGACCCGTAAAATTATTAGCGGCCGCTACTACTAGCCTAGGATAGCTATAGATATTAATTAATATATATAGAACTACGATAACTACTAAAGAGCTATAATCCCATAAGATAAGACCCTAGAACTACTAAAACCGCTCCTAATACTAAAGCGCCTCTAATAATATATCTTTATAGACTTTTATAAACTACCTATAGACCATAACGGATATAATATAGTTATAATCCTAGTTAATCGCTTTAGCAAGCGCCTATTCTTAATCCCCTACTATAAAAATATTAATGCTAAAGAGGTGGCCTAGCTATATATTTACTACGTTTACCAAATTTACGGACTACTAGATACTATTATATCTAATTATAGGCTATAGTTTATATTAGCCTCTTAGAATAAGTTTACCTAAATCCTAGGCATTAAGCTAAAGCTCTCTATAGTGTATTACCCTTAGATAAACAGTTAGACAGAGATTATAAATTGGTATTTAGACTAGAGACTCCAGCCCTTTATTAACTGCTTTTAAGATAACTAGTCTAAACTGCTCCCCCTAATAGACTATTCCTAAGTAACCCTACCCTATAACTCCACAGGGTTTGCCCCTATTTAGCTAGAATTAGGCTACTTACCCTATATAAGCTTTAACTAGAAAAGACTAAAAGAACCCTAGACTATATATAAGAAACTATTTTATAATAAGGCCTAGCAGTACGCTAAACGCTTAGAAGAGGCCTAGACGGTAGCCTATAAAACTTAGAAAAAGCCTAAAGGTTAATAGAATAGTAGGTAAATAAACACTACTAGGAACCTAACTTTGCCCCTAGTAATAGGGTCTAGGTTATAATAAAGAATTAAAAGACTAAGCGGCCTAGCTGTAAGCTAGACTACTAAATAGTAGGACCGTATAAGGTTTTAGAGAAGGTAGGCAACTTATATACGGTAAAGCTCCTAAATTTAATTAGAGTTTACCCTATTTTTTTTACCGGATAAGTTATAGAAAGCTTTAAGTAACCTATTACCTAGGTAGAAGAACAAGCCTCCCCTACTAATTTAAATTGGTAGTAATAATAAATAAGAAGTTAAAGAAATACTAGCATATAAGCTAGTATAAGGAGCGCTAAAATACTATATTTAATAAAAGGGCTATAACCTAGACCTAACCTAGTACCCCGCTTAAAACTTTATAGGCTACCCCTAAAAGCTTAAAGAGTTTTATAATTAATAACCTAACTTACCTAAACCCCTAAAGTACCTAGATAAGTAGATAAAATATTAGTATAATAAAGATAATAAGTTACCGGAAGAGTATAAAGATAAGAACGCCCCAAGGTCTAAGAAACGAAGCCTACTATAATATACGGCCACCTAGATTTGCGCGTCACGTAAGGCCTTTAGATGTCCAGGAACTTCGACCGCCGGTTAAAGTTCTTTAATTAGCTAGATCTTTACTAAGAGTTTTAATAGCTACTCTTTCCACTCTAGCGCTTCTACGTAACCTACGGTTGCCTTATATACTTAGTTTAAACGCACTTATATCTCCTTTTTTTTAGTTTTACTACATTTCTAATAAAGCCTAAGGGCAGGCTTTCTTTTAAAGGGAGGGGGTAATATTACGGCACTATAACGCGTAACCTAGACAGGGAGCCTAGTTAGGGGTTCGGCTAAGGACTTGGCGTTATAACGCGTATATATTACGCCTCTACCTCCTATATATACCTTTCCTCTTCTCCTTAGCTTAGTATCTTTGTAATATAGCATTATACAAGCTTTGGTTTAGAGGCATTTATATAAGCCGTAATAGTAAACTACGCTTTTTTCTTAACTAACTTAAGAATAAGCTAAATAGTAATATTAATTATTAAACTACTCCTAATAGTTAGTTACGCTATGCTATAAGCCGTCTAACGGGGGACGCCGTAGAAACTATATATCTATTCTAGCTAAATACTATAAAAGGGCTAGTTACTATACTAGAAGTATTTTATAGCATATTATAGGACTTAGTTAATTAAGGCACGAGCGCCGTAAAGAACGTATGCAAGCCTATATAATTGGATTGTCTATTAATAAGGATATTAAGCTAAGGAGCAGAAGGTAGTGGAAAGGACATCTATATATATATACTAAGCCTTAAGCGAGCCTCCTAACTAGATCCGTTACGGATGCCGTAATATAGCAACCCTAACCAAACCGCTATAGTATAAAGGAAACTAAATAACATAATATAAGGCTCTAAGAACTTCCTATTATACTTTACTAAGTTCTGCTACTACGCTAAAAAAACAAAATAGAATAAATCTACCTTAATTAATTGCCTAATAGAATCTTTAAACCCTAAATTAAAAGCATCTTTTATAGGAGTTCGACTGCCAGATATTATTACTACCTACGCTAATATTATTAATAGTTTATATAACGACTTAATATATCTTATCCCAAAATATACGCCCTAATACTCTAACCCTTAGCTGCCTAAAACTTATAAGGATCTAGACGCTATAGATATTAACACAGGGATTCTAGAGTATACTCTACTAGGGTTCTCTAAATAAGAATAACGCATTAAGTTAGGCCTCTACTTTAAGTGCGGAAGTAAAGACTATATTTTAAAATACTACCTCGTCCCCCTACTTACGTCCTAAAATAATTTACAAATGGCCCGCGTTAGTAACTATTTATTACGCCTAACCTTAAGCTATTGCTTATAGCACTTCTTATCCAGTTTTAAGCCTATATTTAGCAAGTATTATTTATAGGGATAGAGCTATAACTAATACGCTATAAGAACCCCGCCCTAATTACCTGTAAAAAGAAGGTTTTAGAGCTAAGTTGCTCTTTAGAACGACTCTGCCTTAAGATCTTATTAAATAATTTAGATATTATAAACTTTAACTCTTAGAGCTATAGTATAACTATTAACTGCCACCTCTAGTAAAATAATTAATAGGCTAATACTTAAGACCTAATTAATATAGGAGCTAGTGGTATAGGATTTATTAATAAGATCTTTGCGTAAAATAATAGTTTTACCCTAACTCCCCTTAATTAGCATTTTAACGTATTTGGATTTAATGGCAAACGTATAGTTTTAGATTAAATTACCCACGAAATATACCCAAGACTCTAGTACCTAAACTATAAAGAACTAATTAGGCTTTTTATTACTACTCTAGGTTATCTAGTAATTCTTAAACAATCGTAGATAAAGCTATATAAGGTAACTATTAATTAAAACAACCTTAAGCTTTTATTTACCGCTTCCTATTATAAGCAGAAGTGCCTTATAATTTACTACTTAGACCTAAAATTAAAATCTAAAAAATCCACTAGAATCTACTAATATAATATTTCTATAACTATCTACCCCGTATTTAAGGAATCTACTTAATTTTACTGGTATAAGATTTCCGCTAACGTCTACTAAGGGCTTAGAAATTATACTAAACTATATAAACTAATTCTAATTACTATACCGCCCCAACCTAAGTAGAAGCTTAAGCTTAATATACAAAAGTACTAGAAGAACTAGTATTTTACTATAAAAAGGATACTTAAAGAACCTAAACCTAAATTTAATACTAACTCTGTACCTAATACTAAACCTAAAGCTAAATAAGAAATTATATAAGAAAGTATAGACAACCTAAATAGGCTTAACACCCTAGATATCTGTATAATTAGAGCTACTTTACCAGTTTAACTTACTAAGAGACCTAAATATATAATCTTCGCTGTTATAATGGCCAATATTTATAATAAAGCCTTATAGTAGAAACTACGGTAGACTTGTTAATAGGATAGGTGTGTAGATAATAATAGGCTAATAATATAATAATAACTAGTAGAGTGGTTGCCTAATAGATTAACTCTAATTATATTCTAAGATTTACTATAAAGAAGAGAACTATTTAAGTAGGGACTGTAGTTCTTTAAATACATAATACTGCGCCCAAAAAATACTCAGGTATATTAATACGTTAAATAGTCTAAATATATAACGTTTTAACAGACCTTATAGATTCTATATTCCGAACTTCTAATATAACTAGTTATATAACTTAGTTACCCCTTATTTTATAGCTTAATTAGTTTTAGTGCCTTCTATACTATTTTAACTAACATATTTATATCCCTTCTTAGTAGTTATATTACTGCTAGTATAAGGTCTATAATACCATTCCCCTTCTCTTTATCTTCGTCCTTAAAGATATCTCCTATCTCCAAGTTGTCTATTAGAGGTATAGTATTCCTATCTTTAATTTAATAACCCTTATTATTCCTAATACCTCCTATTAAATCTTCTATATCTAAACGTTATACTTATATAATTCTTTTACTAGGTAAAATTATATTTCCTTACTCTTATTATATAGAGAAGAAGTTAGTATATATTGTGATCGCGGCTCCGTCTAGTTACTAACCTTCCTCCTATATTAAATATACGCGAGCGAATATATAATTATCCTATAATGTTTAATCTATCTCTAACGCTAAGTATACGCGTTTTGTTAATCTTTAAAGTTTCTAACTTCCTTATCTAATTTATTATAGGGTTCTATATTTAATCTACTGCTATAAAGCTTAATAAAGAGCTTTTACTAGCTTTAAATAAACTTTACTATTTTTATAAGGTAGAGTAGAAGGTTATAAAAGCCTAGTAATAGGCTACTAAGGCTTACTTAGTTACATTCGTTTGGCTACTCTGTCTTAAAAAGGGTTATAAAAAGGTATACTTTAAAAAGTTCCGCTTTATAGAGTAAGGTTTAGTAGAGCTTAAGGCTAAGAAGGCTAAAAAGGATTCTACTTATAAAGAGGCGGAAATAGTATATATGCTAGCGGTAGATCCCTTAGATAATCTGGCTTATTTATCGCCTTTAACTAATCTCTTTATTTTTAGCTCCTTCTTAATATTATCTAACCCGTTCTTCTCTAATACTCCTATACCTTTCCTATAGCTTTCTTTAAATTTTATAGTAGCTCCTAGGTAGTCTTATTATAGCCTATCCACTCTACTTTATACTATATTTTATTATTAATATTCTTATAATTAATAATCTTTAAAACTTACTATTTGTTTTTATTTTATCCTTAATATATATTTACTTTATAGACCGGTAGCTTTACGTCTCTATATACTAGCTTTAGTATTATAATATATTATATAGGGTAGATCTTTATCTTTACTAGTAAGTTAAGTTTATATATAACTTCTAAAATCTTAGCTATAATTTTAAATAGTCCTAGTTTAATATAATCCAATTTCCTACTTAGCCGTTAACTTGTAAATTTTTTATATAATAGCTATACTTTATCCCCCTCCTTAAGATCTAGTCCCTTAGATCTTTTAGCAGTATAGTACTTTTTTTTTATATTAATTTTGCTATAGAATAGAGGTCCTTATAAAGGTTTATTAGAGTTTTTATTTTTTTATTTTACTATTCTACTTATTTTTTTACTTATTATAGTAATAATAATATTTTAGGCTTATATCTATAATTTACCTAAAATAGTAATATTCTCTATACTTTCCTATAGTGTCGCATTATACGTAAACTATATAACTGGTAGTAACGATACCTAATTATTCTATGTATAATTAATATAATGCCTTAGATACTGTTCTAGTATCTAATTTAATCTCTTTATCTATCTATCTGTCTGCAAATAATATATAGTAGAAGTTACTACTTTAACTTTTTATTCCGCTAAGAATACCTCTTAGAATACTATTATAAATCTTAGATCTCCATCTAATATAATTTTACTTAGTGCTCTATATCTTATAAATACTTCCTTTATATAGATTTTAGCGATATCCTCTACTAAGATTTCTTCTATGCATACTATAAAGTAGCCCTATTTAGTTAACTTGTCTACTATTATAAGGATTATATTATACTTTTATCCGGTAATAGGATCTTTTAACTTTAATATCTTTACGATAAAGTCCTATAATATTATTTCCTATAGACGTTTTAGTACTTTAATAGGCTGTAGCTTTCCGTACGGCTTATACTTTATTAGCTTATTCCTTTAGCAATGTAAATACTCCTTTATAACCTTTTTACTAAGCCCTAAATTCTATAAATAATATATTCCTCTTAAAGTCTTAACACTAAGCCTATAGCTCCGTTATATCCCTATATTATTTCCTTATAAAAATCCTTAATAAAATCCTTTACTATTCCCCTTAGGATATATATATTCGTTTTCTACTTATATTAATCCGTTTTTAAGTACTTAAATTATACTTCTTAAATTCTTTTTATTTAATTGCTTTCCGGTAACTTATATTCTTAAATTATTATAATCTTAGGATAATTATAGCTAATTAATCTGTTACTATCTTTACGTAGTATTACTCCTAATAGTTTCTTATTATTTTATAGTTTGGCCTTTCTACTTAATATATCCGCTCTTACGTTCTTAGTGCCTTTAGTATACTAAATTTTAAAATAGTATTTTATAAAGTAAGGTCTAGTTTTAGTAAGAGCGCGCTTCTTCTAGTGCTGGCCCGTCTTATAAATATTAGGCTAGAGTATTAGGCTTCTAACCTTAAACGCCTAGGTGGTATATAATTAAAAATTAAAAATAGAATAAATATTCTAACTAGTAGGCCTAATAATAGCTTAGCTATTTTATGGTTGTGAAGTACTGCAGATTCTTATAATCGCTAAGGACCTTAATTGGAAATCCGGCGCCTTCCAGTTTGGGTTATTATTATTTAAAATATCTAATAATGGCCAGTAACTCCTTATTATAGATTTTATAATTATATTTAGCTAAGCTTAGTTATTTTAAGTAATATACTATAGGATATAATACTTTATCTTCGTTATATTAAGATAGAATGCCTCCAGTAATATAGTTAGATAAGTTAGCTTCTATAATACTTATTTGGTTTAGGTTGAAGTATTAAAGTATAGGCGTGGTAGTAAATATAACCTTTAGATAAGTAAAGGCCTTCTTATATTCCTTATTAAAGATAAAGGCTTTGTTTTTTTTAGTTAGAGCTATAAAGGGTAAAACTGAGGCGGAGAAGTTATTAATAAACCGTTAGTAGAAATTAGCAAATCCTATAAAAGCTCTTACATCCTTAATATTCTTAGGTTCTTACTAATTTACAATTACTTTAACTTTCTTTAAGTTTATTTATATGCCGTTTATAAAAATAAGAAGCCTAAGGTATAGAACTTCTATTTTATAGAATTTGTATTTATCTATACCTAATTATAGACTAGCTCCTTATAGGGCTTATAAAATAAAATAAATATATTTCCAGTATTTGGTTAGGTTATTATTATATATTAGGATATCGTTAATATAAGCAGTATAGAAAATATCTAGGTAAGGACGTAGGGTGTTATTTACGTAATGTTAAAACAAGCTTAGAGCGTTTATAAGGCCAAAGGGTATTACTAAGTACTTAAATAATCTATATCGGGTACGAAATGCAGTAAGCTATTTACCTCCTTTTATAATACAAAAGCGGTTAAATATAGAGATAATATTAAGCTTTATATAGAAGCGAGCCTTACTTAGTTAGTTTAGCGTCTCTTATATTAGCGGGATTAAATATTAGTTCTTAACGGTAATAGCGTTAAGAGTTTAGTAGTTTATATAGAAGCGTAATCCACTACTTAGTTTCTTAACAAAGATTACTAGTACGGCTATAAGTAAGGAGCTTACTCTAATAAATTCTTTATTTAGGTTCTTGTCTAAGTACTTTTATAGCACTTAAAGTTTATTTTAGGACATCCTATATAGGGGTCTAAATCTAGGCTACTTCCCTTCTTTAAGTACAATCTTATAATTGTATGGTCGGTATTTTAGTAGCTTATTAGCTTCCTTCTATAAAAATGCCCCTCGGCGGTTATAGTACTCTATTAATACCTTTATAGAAGGGTTAGTATGCTTCTTCGGTGCTAAGGCCTTTTTAATATTAGCTATAGTAACAGCGAAGATTGTATATTTAGGATTTTTAGCAAGTTATGCTAATAGAGTAGCTCTAATTATGCGGATATCTAGAGTGCTAAGCTCGCTTAAATCGTCTATAGTTTCTTATTTAGGCTTAGTTTAGTATTAGGTATAGAGTTATTATTAGATTTAGGTTTAGGTTCTTTAAGTATTCTCTTTATTATAGGGTACTAGTTCTTCTAGTAGTTTTATATACTAAGTTTAAGCTTCTACTTAGTTTAGGCAGGTGTGGTGCTTAGTAATAACTTATAAAATTTAATAGAATTTTCGGATCCTTAGTAGATATTAGTAGAATTCTTATATTAGTGGAATCTAGTGGAATTCTTATATTAGTGGAATCTAGTGGATTCCTTAGGCGTAAAGTAGATATTAGTAGAAATCTTAGGCTAGTAGATCTTAGTGGATTTCCTAGATTTTAGATTAGGGTTAGAGCGGTATATTATAGAGTATTCTTACTTATAACGCGGGGTAGTAAATAAAAGCTTAAGGTTATCCTAATTAATAGTTATATTTTATAGCTATATTTAAGGTTATTTAAAGATTACTAGGTAACCTAGGGTAGTAATAAAAAGCCTAATTAGTTCTTTATAGTTTAGGTATTAAAGTCTTAGGTATACTATATAGGTAATTCGGCCTAAGACTATACGTTTATATAACGGAACCTTATAGTAGGTACTACAATAGGCTCGTTATTAGGCTAGGTATGTAGGTAATATAAGGTAAAGTTAATAACATAATAATAACTAGTGGAGTAGTTGCCCAATAGATTAACTCCAATTATATTCTAAAAATCACTATAAAAAGGGACTATCTAGGTAGGGACTGTAGTCCTTTAAATACACGACCATATTTCTATAAAATCCTTCTTATACGTAATATATATATACTCTATCTACTTTATTACGGATTATATAGATTATATAGATTATATTATGTAACCTTAATTACTATTCCTCGTTATATAGTTCTATTAGCTTTATTCTAGACTATACCTAAATTAACTAACTAGCTTCTTCTAACTCTTCTCTAAGTAGTTATAATATTATACTTAAAGCGTCCGTAATACTATCTCCCTCCTCTCTACCTTCGTCCTTAAAGATTCCTAGTATCTCTAGGTTGTTTATTAGAGGTATAATATCCATCTAATTAATTTAGTTAATATTATTGCTTATTATACCTAAAGTAATTTCTTTGTCCTTAACTGCTCATTATACTTATACTATTGCTGCGATATTATCTTTTAGTGAGATTATACTATCTCCATATTCTTATTATTTAAAAAAGGGGTTAGTCTATATTGCGTTAGCGAGTCTATCTTCGCGATAACCGTCTTCTTGCTTAGAGTGTACTAAAGCGAATATTCGTTCGTCCTATAACGTTTGCTCTATCTCTAATACTAAATATACACGACTTATTACTCTTAATAGTCGTCTAGTTCCCTACTTAATTTATCTTAGGGTTTTATATTTAATCTACTGCTATATAGCTAGATAATAAACTATCTATTACTCTAGCGGAGTTACGCCATTCTTATAATGCGGAATAGAAGGCTACTAATGCTTAGCAACGGGCCCTTAAGTCTTATCTTACGGCGTCCACTCAGTTAATCCGTCTTAAAAAGGTTCGTAAGAAGGTCCGTTTTAAAAAGTGGAAACTTATAGAATAGGGTTTATAGGAACTTAGTAATAAAAGAACGGATTCTTTTCTAGTTAAGAAGGAAATAGATTTAAGTAACTTAGTAGCTGCTCCTCTTAGGTCCCCCTTAGGTAACTTATTTTTTAGTAATCCTTTTTTATTAATGCTACCTAACCTAATTTCTGCTAATACTCCTATACCTTTCCTATAGCGTTCTTTAGATTTTCTAGTAGTTCCTAGGTAGTCTTATTATAGCCTATCTACTTAACCTTATACTATATTTTATTGTTAATATTCTTATAACTAACGATCTTTAAAACTTACTATTTATCTTCTTTTTGTCCTCTATATATATCTACTTTATAAACTAATAGCTTAATATTCCTATATACTAGCTCTAGCATTATAATATACTATATAGGGTAGATCTTTATTTCAGCTAGTAGGTTTAACTTAAACGTAACTAGTAAAATCCTTTACGTAATTTCAAAAGGTCCTAGTTTAACGTGGTTTAATTTCTTACTTAGTTATTAACTCTTAAAATTTTTATATAGTAGCTATACTTTATCTCCCTCCTTAAGATCTAGTCCCTTAGATCTCTTAGTATTATAGTACTTTTTTATTCCCTCTTATACCTTTTTTACTAATTCTATAAGGTCTATATAAAGATTTATTAACGTCTTTATTCTTTCTTTAGCTATACTACTTATCTTCTTTACTTACTATAGTAATAATAATATTCTTAGCTTATATCCATAATTCGCCTTAAATAGTAATATACCTATTCCTTCTTAAGGTATTATATTGTATATAAACTATATAACTAGTAATAGCAATACCTAATTATTCTGCGTATAATTAACATAATATCTTAGATACTGTTCTAGTGTCTAATTTAGTCTTTCTATTTAACCGTCTGTTTGCGGGTAATATATAGTAAAAGTTGCTACTTAAACTCCTTACTCCGCTAAGAATACCTTCTAGAATGCTGCTATAAATCTTAAATCTCTATCCGATATAATTTTACTTAGTACTCTATATCTTACAAATACTTCCTTAATATAGATTCTAGCAACATCTTCTATTAAGATTTCTTCTATATATGCTATAAAGTATCCCTACTTTATAAGCTTGTCTATTATCACTAAGATTATATTATAATCTTATCCGGTAATAGGGTTTTTTTAACTTTAGTAACTTAATAATAAAGTCCTATAATATAACTTCCCATAGTCTCTCTGGTATTTTAATAGGTTATAGCCCTCCATATAGCTTATACCTTATTAGTTTATTTCTTTAGTAATCTAAACACTCTTTTATTACTTTTCTTGCAATATTTTAGATTCCGTTAATAATGTATTCTTTCTAAAGTCTTAACACTAAGCCTATTGCTCTATTATATCCTTAAGTTATTCCCTTATAGAAGTCTTCTATAAAGTGCTCTGCTATGCTTCTTAGGATATACTTTACCTCTCTATACTTATACGGTATTTCTCCCTCTAGGTACTCTAACTAATCCTCTAGCTAAGCTTTAGAGATCCTTTATTCCTAAAAGCTCTCTAATAACTTATAAACTTTATCTAGTTCTTCTTAAGTTATTATAATTTTTAGATAATTATACCTAATTAGTCCATCTATGTCTTTTCGCAGTAAAGCCCCTAATAGCTTTTTATTGCTTTATAGTTTAGCTTTATAACTTAAAGCGTCTACTTATATGTTATCTGTACCCTTAGTATACTAAATCTTAAAATAGTATTTTATAAGCATCTCTGCCTATCTCACCTATTTTTAATTAAGTTCTTTTATTATTAGGAACCCTATTAGGTTCTTATAATCCGTCTTAACTATAAATAGTTTCTTTATACCTTATAAGAACGCTCTCTATTCCTTTAGTACTGTAACTATACCTAATAATTCCTTATTATAGATGTTATAGTTTAACTTTAGTGGTGTTATTTTTCGACTATAGTATGCCACTAGGTGCTATCTATCTTAATATTTCTATATAAAGTATGCTCTTAGTATATAGTTTAATATGTTTGTTTTTATAACTGTCTCTAAACCTAGTTAATAGATTTTAAGAACTGGCTCCTAGGTAAACAACTCTTTAACTTTCTTAAATAGCTCTTACTATTCCTTTCCCTATACCCATAGTTCTTCTTTCTTTATTAACCGCGTAAATGGTTTAATATCCTTTAACCACTACGCTATAAACCTTCTATAGTAATTGCAGAACCCTAGGAATAATCTTAACTACGTAACGTTCTCTAGTTCTTACTAATTTACTATAGCCTCAACCTTTTTTAGATCTATACTAAGTTAGCCTAGTTCGATAATAAATCCTATAAAATTAGTCTTTCTAGTAAAGAACTTGTATTTCTTAATTGCTACTAGCATCTATTCTTTCTATAGTCTCTTTAAAACCCATTTAATATGTTCTTTATATTCTTCCTTAGTTATAGAGTAGATAATAATATCGTTAAGGTATACTATAACAAATTTATCTAAGTGCTCTCCTAATACATTATTAATACGCTTCTAGAACGTTACCGGTATATTTATAAGCCCAAATTGTATAACTAATAGTTTATATAGTCCTTTCTTTAACCTAAAGGCTGCCTTCTATTTATTGCCTTCCTTAATTCTAATTTAGTGGTATACCTATCTTAGATCTATCTTCGTAAAGATTTATACATTACCTATTCTATCTTAGATCTCGCTAATTAAGGGTAAAGGATACCTATCCTTTCTAGTAATGCTATTTAACTGCCTATAGTCGATATATAGCCTTAGTTTACCATTCTTCTTTAGTATAAATAGTACTAGATAACCTGCTGATAACTATAATAGTCTAATATTGACTTAACCTATAACCTAATTAATCTTTAGATTATATTCCTATAACTAAGGTATTCTTAGTACTGCCTTATTATTTCCTAATAGTAATATATTAAAAGACATTTTAATCTATCTTCCCTTAATGGTTAACTAAATAGGTCCTATTTTAAGATTAATAATACCTCCTCTATAGGCTATTAGGTCTTCTAAAATTATTACTAATAGGTAAAAACATTCCTTCTTCCTATATAGTAATCCCATTCTCTTAACTGCTACTAGTAAGATATAGATTCTTATTACTCCACTATCTATTAATACTTTAAACTGCTAATCTTGCCATTTAACTTATAAATTTAGGTATTATTCTTAAATTCCTTTAAGGGTTTAAGGCTCTACTACTAGTTTCCTCTAGTTTTATAAGCCTCCACTTTTCCTAACTATTAGCTGCTTAATTCTGTTTATACTTAGTCCACTTTTAGCTAATACTTAGTTTGCTTTTTATCTTTAATATACTATAGACATATATTTTCTAGGCATTCCCACTACTATTATCCATCTAGGCATTCTTCCGTAAGAAATCTTCTTAGCTAAAATATTAAGGCTCCTAACTCCTAAACTTCTACTAAATGCCAGCCATATATATACTTAGCGTTTTAGTACTTCTGTTTGTCCGTTATTTAATATATTCTTATAGGGTATTTCTAATACTTATCCTTAGGTGCCCTGTATATATTATACGCATTATTTACGCACGCGATCTATACTAATATGTAATGTGCTTAGTGTCTTAGGTTAACTCTTAGCTCGTTTTTATTCTTAAGTTTAAACCTTTATTATATTAACCTAATTATTACGACTTTGTTTATAGATACTAAGATATATCTTTTGCTTCTCTAGTCCTCTAATTATTCCTTTAGATCCTTTAATGTTATAATTAAGGCTCCTTTAATATAACTTATCGCATTTTCTATAATAGGGTGGTCCTAGATAACTTTTTTTATCTAACTATATATAGAAATCTTCCTACTTATCGTTATACCTTTGCCTATACCACTTTTAGTACAGCTACTAGAGTATATATAGTTTGTCCGTAAGGAAGTATCTTCTTATTACTATATTGTAATAGCCTTTAGTATATCGTTCCTTAAACCTAGTTAAAATCCCTAGATCCTCTTTATTCTCCAGTTTAGTAAGCCACTTAGCTCTTAGTATACCTACTTTAGGCCTATTAGTAATTCTTTATATAGGCGCTTAATCCCTTATACGTCCTAATATATTAGTTCTTTAATCTAATTTCTATTATTACTATGCAATAATTCTAGCTCTAAATTCTATTATGGTTTTTTTTAGTTTTCTTCTTCTAAGTAAATCCTTAAAGTCTTCTTGCTTCTTAATCTCGTTAATAGTCCTTATTCATATCTTAAAGTCTTAGTTTTATAGGATTCTTAATCCTAAGCTTGCTTTTATCTTAAGCTTTACTCCTACCTTAGTTTAACTAGGCTTAGGTATTCTCGTCTCATCTTAAGAGTCTTAAATCTTACTTATCTCGTTTTAAGAATCTTATATCTATAGGAAACTCTGTTCTAAGCTTATTTATATATCCTTAAACTAAGCTATTGCCCTACTTTATCGGTTTCTGTCTATTATGGGTCCTTAGGTATACCTTATCTCATCTTAAGAATTTTAGTCGTCTCTTATCTCGTCTAAAAAATCTTAAGCCTTTGGCTTCTTACCTTTATTAAGTGCTAAAGTAGTTTACTATCCTACTTCTCTTACGTTTTATAAAGCGATAGATATTATATCTAGTGGGGTCTTAATCCCTACTAATATTCCCTATTCTGTAGTAGAATTATCCTCTACCTCTTTTATAATATCTTTAGGTCTATATACTCCTAGTAAGCTACTTCCGTTACCTTATTATTATAAAATATTTTACCTATATTAAATTTATCGTCTTTAATATCCGATCTACGAACTAGTTTATTAGTTCCTTTATATTCTAAGGTTATTAGCTCTTATAGCTAGTAGCTTACGCTATACTTAGCGTTTTTATAAATTTGGCATGTGTTGTTATAATAAAATGTAAAACTTCTAATTAAACACTCTTTTGTTCCTCGTAGTACACTATTATCCCTCTATACGTGTATGTCTTCTACTACTAGTCTAGTTCCCTATGTTACATAATAACTCTAACTATCTTTATAATTTCTTGTAAAGTAACCTTATTTTCCATAATTTATATAAGCTCTATCCTTAAACCACTAACTTTACTATAGAGTCCACCTAAACATCTTCTGCTATTAAGATCCCTGGTTTAGCCTTTACTCCTTAGTCTTATAATTACTAGATTCTTAACCTTTAGGTTTTTATAGTTTCTTACTCCATTTCTTATAGGCTTCTTTAGTACCACTTAGGTTTATTAGCTCTGCGCCATACTATAGTTTTTAACTTAGCTTTAGTTGTTGCGTACTTTGCGCCTTATATAACTATAGAACTCTATCTTAGCCCCTCTTAGCCTGTTCCCTTTAGTAGATCTAATTATTGATCTTAATTACTTAATCTATTAGTTCCCTTAGGGTATCCGCATCTTCTATTAGAATAATCGCGTCCTAGACTTTAGCCTTAAGTCCTTACTTATACTATGCTATAAGCGCCCTATTATTCCACTTAACTTATATTACTAGCGTCTAGAACTATATCGTATACTTAATTACTAAGGTTTATTGCGTAATGTTTTAGAGTTTTCTTTCCGCCGTGGTTACTAACTCTAGGTCTCCAAATATCTATATAAGTTACTCCATAAACCCTTCCTAACTTAAGAACATAAATTATACTTCTTAATTGGTGGTTATTATTCCGTTTGCCTATATTTCTATAAGGTAAGGCTTAAACCACTTAAGTACTCTTCCTAATAGGAATAGTCCTATATACGCTATTCGATCTATAGGTATAGGTAACTTTACTCCTTCCTGCGTAACTTTAAAGTGTATTTATATAAGAAATCCTTTAAGCTTTAATCTTTCTCCTAAATACCTCTTAATTAATAGTAACTTAATCTTTGCTGCTCTTATTCTATTAACCCTTTCTTCTAACGCCGCATTGTTTGTTGTTAACTGGTTAACTATCTCTTATAGTTATCCAACCGTTATAGCTTGCTATAAATTAGTATCTACTATACTGGTATTACCTCCTAACCTTAAAGTAGTTGCCGCCGTCATTAGCGTTATAGTGGCTGCTTTTAGTAGCATGTTGTTTAACCTCCTATACTTAATACTATAACTAGGTAGTAATTATATAACAAAACCTTATAGTAGGTACTACGATGGGCTTATTATTAGGCTAAGTGTATAGGTAATATAAGGTAAAGTTAACAACGTAATAATAACTAGTGGAGTGGTTACCCAATAGATTAACTCTAATTGTATTTTAAGAATTACTATAAGGAGGGACTATCTAGGTAGGGACTGTGGTCCTTTAAATACACGACCGTACTCCTATAAAATCCTTCTTATATATAATATACGTGTATTCTATCTACTTTATTACGGATTATATAGATTATACAGATTATATAGATCATATTATATGACCTTAGTTACTATTCCTTGTCACATAGTTCTATCGGCTCTATTCTAGACCGTGCCTAAATTAACTAACTAGCTTCTTCTAACTCTTCCCCAAGTAGTTATAACATTGTACTTAAAGCGTTCGTAATAATAAATAACCTATTACCTAGATAAAAGAACGAGCTTTCCCTACCAGTTTAAGTAAACGGTAACGACAAATAGAAAGTTAATAAAATATTAGCCTATAAGATAGTATAGGGAACGCTAAAATACTATATTTAATAGAAGGGCTACAATCTAGACCTAACCTAGTACCCTATATAGAACTTTATAAGCTGCCCCTAGAAGCTTAAAGAGTTTTATAACTAATACCCTAATACGCCTAAACCCCTAAAGTACCTAAATAAATAGATAAAATGTTAGTATAATAAAGATAATAAGTTACTAAAAGAATATAGGGATAAAAACGCCCTAAAGCCCTAATACAGCTGTCTGCTAAATTTTGCTATATTCCGCCGTTTTCTACTAATACCGTAAAATTTAAATATTTAGGAACTTTGACCGCCGGTTAAAGTTGTCTAATTAGTTAGATCTATACTAAGACCTTTAATAGCTACTCTTTTTAGCCTAGTGCTTTCACTTAGCCTATAATTGCCTTTTATACTAGTCCGGACGCACTTATATCCCCTTTATCTCCTTATCTTATATTTTATAATCCTATATTTATAAGCCTAAAGATAGGCTTTCTTTTAAAGAGGGGGGTGATATAACGGCGCTATCGCACGTTACCTATTAAATTCTGCTATATTCTGCTAACCTATAATTAGCTCGCCTGGAGCTAGCGCCTTAGCGGCTTACCCTATATATTTGTTTATATTAGTCCTAGTGACCCCTTTTTTCCCTTCTTCTTAACTTAGTATCTTCGTAATATAGCATTCTATAAGCTTTGGTTTAGAGGTATTTATATAAGCCGTAACAATTATAAGGCTTAATATTCGTTATATAATATAAATTCTTAGCCTATTATGGCGGTAGTAGGAGTACTAGAGGGTAAGGATTGGATTGTGGACCTAGAGGATAATAAGGAGTAGATAAAAGTTACTGTTTATATCAATTTAATAATATAATTAAGTCATATCCCGGGGCACGAAATACGTATAGTATCGTATACTCTTTGGGATGGTAGTAACTGTTAATTATATAAAGCAGACTACGTGGTCTATATACTAATACACCTCCCCCCTAATTAGTTAGTGCTTTATAAGTGCACCAAACGCGTAAGTGAGTGGTTAGTGCACTAAACGTGTAAGCGCGTACCTGGTGTACTAAACGCGTAAGCACGCGGTCGGTATAACAGGTGCTATAATTATACACTAGCAGTACTTAAAAAATAAAACCACCTATATACAGCCTCCGTAATTGCTTTAATAAAACCATAAAACATAAAGGAAAATATATAGGAAATCTCCCCTAAGGTGCTGTCTAGGCTGCCTTCCAAACGGTGCTTTAAGCTGGCCATAAGTCCTGCTTACGGTCTGTAGAATAGGCTGTATAATAAGCTGTACGGCCTTCTAACGGGCCGTAGGCGTACCGTAGGTACTCCGTTAGTCCCGTTCTACCTATTTTATAACTTTTAGGTTAAGCTTATTCGTGTTAATTAGGGTTTTAAGGGCTTAACACGGCTTTGCCTTAGTTATAACATCTACTAGGTTGGTTCTGCCGCTGGTCTATTTAACCTCCGTAATTTCACGTTGTTTGTAGGCCTAACGTAAGCACATTAGGTTAACCATAAGCCTTTTTTCTTATGTTATACCTAGTTTAACTAGGCAGTTATAGAGGGACTTTAAATTAGTATATAGAACTAGGGGTAACTACTCTAGTTATAGAATCTTCTGGACCGTTAATTTAATTGCGGCTGCTATATTAAAGCCATAAGCTAGTGCATATAGTTTAGAAGCTAGTATACTGCGGGTTACTTGTTTGCACTTAATTAAAGACTAATACAGTATATTTGCGTCCTAATTACGGTCTGTAAGTATAATTATAAAGCCGATTTGTAATAATAGGTCTTTGTTATTAGTAAAGGAGGCGTCTGTAAATGCTAGTAAGCTAAGGGAATTTAGGTCTAGTGGTACAAAAGTAAGTCCCCTTACTGCATTATTAATTTGCCACTAAATGCGCTTATTAAGCTGTTTAATATTTTCCTCTTATAGGTCTATTACCTGGGCCGCAAAGGATAAATTATAGGTAGATTTAGGTTGACAGACTATGGCAATATAGGCGCCTCTTGCACGCTACGCAGCATATTAGTCCTTTATATTTACGGTCTTATAGGTCTTTATAGGAACTAGTGAGGTCCGTAGGCTTTACTGTAATAAGCTTTAGGTTTTAAGCTTGGCGTTCCTAAGTTAGCTTAATTAGGTTGCCCTTTTATATAATTAAGCCTCTATTAAACTTAATTGGAGTCTGCTTAGTTAACTGCTCTCACGGCTTTACTAAGAACTTTACCTTTTGTAGTTTAGTTTCTTTAGCGTTCGCAAAGGTTTGGTCTACTAGGAAGAGGGTATTGTCTATTTAGAGTCTAATAATACCAAGGCCGTTTAATAGGCTGTATAGGAGGTAGGGGTCGTAGGTCGACTATTCTATTTTGAGTTTACTAATATGGTGCTAGTAGTATGTCTTAAACTAATAGTTTTTAGCTTCTGGTACTCCGTAAAGAGGTTTTACGACCCGTAAAATTGTTCTTAGTTATAGGTTAAGCTTGCGGGGTAGTTGTATAAAGATGTCCCTACTTAGGTAGGTATTAGACTGTATATAGGCTTGTGAGATGTCCTGTAAGTATAGGGCTATGGGCTTAGTTTGCTGTAGTCTAGGCATAAGTGTAAGTATAATCTGTTAACTAACTTGTTAAATTATAGGCGATTGCGTAAGGACTAAGTCCTTTCCTTAGTCGTTATAAGCTTATATAATAAGCCTTGACTTTTTAAAGGCTTTATTAGTATTAGGGTGCTTAATTTTGTTAATAAAGCGTAAGTTAAATATACGGACGCCTTACGGAATATCTTTCTCCGTTATAACCATAAAGACGCCCTTCTTAAGTAGTCCGTTAATCTCTTTACGTCGTAAGTCCGTAAAAGGGGTTTCCTATACTAGAACTAATATATTTATAGGCGGAGATTGCCTTACGGATATTCCTACGGAGGTTAGGTAATTCTTTATTATGGGGTTTTTGGTTATAGGGTGCTTTTAAGGGCGTCCTCGGCTATGCTTTATAGTAGGTTTAGTAGGTTTAGTAGGTTTCTAGGGGACTTCTAGGGTAGGCAAGGGTGCTTTTAGTTTATCTAATTTGGTAGTCGCTTCTAGTTTATCTAGTTCGGCGGTTGCTTCTAGTTTGTCTAGCTTAACATTATAGGCGTTTTTAGGCCGAAAGTAGGGTTTTACGGACGTGCTCCTAAAGCTAGTTAATCCGCTAGGGAGTTGTATATAACACGTTTCGTTTTCTACGGCTAATAAACGGTAAGGTCCCGTCTAATTGCCGCTTTTACGCCATATAAGGACTTTAGAATTAAGCGGAAGGTTATAAACTAAGGTTATATTTAGTCCGTTGCGGTAATATAGGGCGCTATTAACTGCTTATTTGGCCCGTAATTTGACTATTTCGGCTATTACCTTCCGTATTATAGCTGCTTGTTCCGTAATGGACGGGGTAGAAGGGCCTAGGTTGCTTATCCTTAGGTAAGCTCTATAGACTAAAAGGGTGGGTACTAGTCCGTTTAGGCCAGCGGTGTTATTAACGGCTTTTATAGCTATCTATAGAGCTAGTTCCTTTTAGATGTCCTTATATTTGTCCGTAATAATCTAGTAAACTCTCTATAAGGCTAGGTAAGCTCGCTTAATAAGCCTAATAGACTAATACGCCTTAACTAGAACAGCTTTTATTAATATAGCTATAGCCGTAGTATACTACTGGAATTCCTTACTAATAAAGTTTCTATCGGCGTCGTGGGTAATATACTTAAGGGGTTTAACATATGTGTTAATCTAGTAGGTCCGTAAAATGTCCTAAGTATGTTTTATGGATATATTTTATAACTAACGGGTGGCTTAATAGTGGGTTGCCTTATTAATTATGTGTAATACTAGGCTGCCGTTAATATATATAATATCTATATATACTAAGTGGTTAAAATTAAGGTCTTTATAAAGAGTAAACTTAAATTGGCCTAGGGAACGTCCGTATTTCTAGTAAAAGGAGCAGTATTTAGTTAGGTGGTTAATTGCCTTCCTATTAACGTTGTCGTGTCTAGAGCGTTTAAGGACTCTATATAGCTTTTCGGCTAATAAATAGCCGAAATGGTGGTATAGGCGGTGGATTTTAGTACTAGTAAGGTAGCATGGGTTATAGTTAAAAGATTCCTAAATATAGGTCCGTAGAGTCTCTCCCTATATAAGGAACGGGTGTCTAAATTGTTATATAATTAGTAGGGTAATATGCTTGCTTCCTAGGGCAGTTGCGGGGCCAATTAAGGTATCCGTAACGTTATTATAGTAGACCTATAACCTATCTATATCTGCAAGACAGAGTAGGAAGGGGGTGTCCGCTTTTACTATATAAAAGTTAACTAGGCTAATTAGAGTCTTAACTTTAACTAATCTAATTAATGCGGTTAAGCCGATACCGAATTAAACGTTTACGGCCCTAGTTTGCGTAATATCAATATCCGTATTATTATTTGTGCTGGTCCTATATATAAGGTATTATCCGTAGCCTATGGTAGACTTCTTAGAGGTACCTATATCAATTATAATACCGTAGAATTCCTTAGGGGTATAGCGTTCTGTAGTGATATATATAAATAGGTCCTGCTTATAATCTATAACGTCTATAACAGGGGTGCTTGTGGAATGGTTTTTAGGCGTAATTAAGTGTATAAAGGAACGGTCGGCTAATATAGTCGTAATATTAAAGGCTTAGCTGTCCGTAAAAGATCCGAAAGTAGTTAGGAATATCTCTAAGGTCTCTTATTTCTAAGTGTTTAAGTTAAAGTTAATTATAAGGGCTTCTATTGACTTATTAGGGGGCTTTTCTACTTCCTTTCCTTTGTATTCCAAAATAAACTGGTTAATACGGCTATTAAGTCTCTTTTTGGACTTGTTACGTTCTTCCTAGGTATGCCTTATAGACTAATATCTTTCTTTACTACACATAAAGTACTTTTGGCTGGTTTGTCTATAGGGGTATGTTTTTATATAAGGGTTACTGCGGGGGTTATAGGTAGGACTTGGTCGGTACGGGTGCTGTTAGCGGTAGTGGCGGTCTATAAAGTAGACGTCTAAGTTTGGTTGCGGATATTAAATATCCGTAATAAAGGCTTAAGTGCTACCTGGTGAGTTTAAGACTTTATACGTTATAATAGAGGAGCGTAGATTATTAATAAGGCTAGCTAAGGTATCTGTAAGCTTATAATAAGCGTACTTATAGGGCTTTACTTCTTGGTAGGCCGTAATAAGTTTGTTATATAGGAAGTCGTCTATTTAAAGCTTGGTGTTAAGGCCGTGCTATAGGTGCCAAAGGTCTTTAATAAGAATTTATAGGCACTCTATAGTTAATTTTTTAGTATTTTTATTAATTACGGTCCGTAGCTTGGTTATATTCTATTAGGTAAGAATATTACGCTTATATTTTAGTCCTTTAAAGTAGTTACAAGTAGCTTTATATAGTTTATTAAAGGGAACACTAAGGGGGTTGCTCTTAAGGTTAGTGTAGTAGTGGTTAAGTGCTAGGCCGCGCAGTATAGTAGAGTAGGCTTAGCTAAACTCCTATTTAGGGATATCGGCCTTCTGATAGAGGTTCGTAAAGATGGTCAGTTCAAAGTTAAAATTATCGTTTTTACCGCTATATTTAGATTTGTTAGTATAGAGCTTAGCTAGGTTAGCTAGCTCCTTACTATAGGTCTTTATTTAGGTAGGTTGCGAATCTATAACTTGCGGATTTGTGGCTTGCGGATATATAGCTTGCGGATCTATGACTTAAATAATGGGGGTAATTTGGTCCGTATTTTGGTTTATAGGGGTATTATAGTCTGTAATTTGGGTTACGGGGGTATTATAGTCCGTAACTTGAGTATTGGGTATACTTTGGCCAGTAAGATTAATTTTAATGCCACTTAGGTTTATAGAACGAATTTGGTTAAATAGGTTAGCTATAAGGCTAGAGATTCTGTTAAGTTTAAAGGAGGTAAAGAGGTCGCTAGTTTTGATATAATCTAAAATCTACTCTTTAGTCTATTCCGTTTGGTCCTCCTTATATAGTATATCATATAGAGACCGTGTAATAGTAACTTATTTATCCCTTTTAACCTATACGCCTTAGTAATATAAAAGGGTTCGTAGGTTACGGATAGCAGTAGGGTTATAAGCCTTAAAAATAGCTTCCGTAAAGTCCGCAAAGTCTTCCTTATATTGCTCCCACAGGTCGTTATTTATAAGCATAAAATATCCGTATTTAAGGATTTTATATTTAATATAGTTGTTAACATTAGTTATAGACGTAAGGTCAACTCCTTAGCTCCATTTCTCTTAACCTTTATTAATTTACTTACTTGTGTCTGCTATACTGTATAGTATAGTACATAGCGAGTAGAAAAGGTCTTGTAGTGGTCCGTAAAGGCGGTTAATAGGTCTATAACAATTTGCAGGAGGGTAGGGGGTTTCCGTAAGGTCTTATAACGGTCCATAAAGGTAATTGGTAGGTCCGTAGTAGTTCGCGGGAGGGTAAGGAGTTCTATAAAGGTCTATATTTGCATCTATAAACTTCTAATAAACCGTACTAAGACTTAAATAAGTATACAGAGTTGGTAATAGTCCGTAATCCCCAACTTCTAACCTTCTAGTAGGTCGTACTAGGAGTCTAAACGGGTGATTACTGTTAAGTGTCGCTTAGGGGGAGGTGTCAAGTAATTGCTGATCTGTGCGCGCTTACTAATTAGTATTTGTATTAATTTAATAATACAATTAAGTTATATCCCGGGGCACGAAATACGTATAGTATCGTATGCTCTTTAGGATGGTAGTAACTGTCGATTATATAAAGCAGACTACGTGGTCTATATACTAATGCACCTCCCCCCTAATTAGTTAGTGCTTTATAAGTGCACCAGACGCGTAAGCAAGTGGTTAGTGCACTAAACGCGTAAGCGCGTACCTGGTGTACCGAACGCGTAAGCACGCGGTTGGTATAACAGGTGCTGTAATTATACAGTTACTAAATTTAAACTGCTAGGTCTCCTCTCTTTTTCCTATTTTTATTTTATTTTATAGTATTTTATATAAAGAGAAGTGTAAATAAAAAGGTAGAAAGGAGATATCTAATTAATAGGAAAGCTAAAGGTATTTACTAGAGCTTCGTGCAGAGCCTCCGTAGAGCTTCGTGCAGAGCTTCGTGCAAAGCTTTTGCTGAGCTTTAGTAGAGCGCCGTGCGGGGTTCCCCCTAAGCCTTATTCCGCAGAGCTCTTATAAGCTTTATATCTATATAATATTACTTATCCTTAGGATATTTAGATAAAAGTGGTACCATTTTAAAGCGCTTTATAAGCTCTATAAATCTATACTAATAAAAAAATTATTTATTTAATATTGGGGGGTGCATTACAAGCGTAAGCATATTAGGGGATTTTGCCAAGACTATCCGGAGACTATCCGGATAGTCTCCGGATACTATCAGCTGATAGGTCTATTATCCGAGAGGCTTATCTGGCCTATCCTCCGCAGGTCTGAGGATTCCTAAAGTCTTGAGGGCCTGAGATAAGAATGGCTTGGCTCTCTGCCTCGTGCTCAGACGAGAGTTAACTCTCGACGACACCAAGCAAGGATCACCATGGAGGCTATTGGGGCCCTAGCAAGCATTATCCAGGTCGTTGATGGATCAATTGCGTCCCTCAAATACCTGAATGAGGTCAAGGCAAGCCCGAAGGAACGATCGGCGCTTTCTCAAGAAGCCTCCACCCTCGGTGGGCTGCTCGCGGAAATGAAGACGAGAGTTGATGAAGCGCAACGACGGAATGATGATTTGTCCTCTCGAACACGTTCACTGGGCATCCCGAATGGTCCGCTCGATCAGTCTAAGCAGGCGCTAGAGGAACTGATTAAGCAGCTTAGCTCACCGTCCTCTGGAGCTAGCAGACCGGCGAAGCGCTCAAAACTTGGAGAAATACGACGAAACTTAGCATGGCCATTCCATAGAAGCAATTGTGCTATGCTTCTGTCCCAGATCGAACGCACGAAAGCTGCGATTCAGCTTGCTCTGACACAAGACTTGTTGTATGTGATATCTCACTACCTTCGCCTTCACAACTAAAGCGATCTAGAACAAGCACATACGAGATTAAAAAGGACACGAATATCATCCCTGTCCTCGCTCGAAGCACAGCCAAGATCGTCGGTGATGTTTCAGGTCTCACGTTTGCTGCTAAGAGTAGATATGACATCATCTTTGCTTATGCTGTATAGATACTTACTACGGTCCAGTCCGTTCGCGTCAAGAAGCAATCTCATGGTTATCTCCATTGAACTTTTTCATCACTCAAAAAGACATTCTCGGGAGACGGCAGCAGGGCACGTGCAAGGCTATCCTAAGATCCGAGAAGCTTAGGTCATGGATTATAGGTACAAGAGCCAAATTGTGGTGTCCTGGGATTGGTAAGACATTCGGCAATTTCTATGGTCTTCAGAGCTCACGCTTCGTAGCTGGATCCGGGAAAACGATGCACGCGTATGTCTCTCACCCGAAAATTAGTTCTCGATGGCCCTCTTAGGAACGCTAATTTAGTTGACCGTTCACAGTGCCACAATTCTCGAATACTTGCAGGAAAGATTCTCGTCTGACTCGGGGTTAGGAGTGGCAGGTGTATTCTGTAACTATAAGGAAGTGGATATCCAAACTCCAGCCAATCTACTTGCCAGCATTTGGATGCAGCTTGCCTATGCATCGGACATATCCCCAGATGTTCTCAAACTCTACCAGGACAATCTCGACAAAGGAACTCAGCCAAGTCTGAATGAAATATCCCATATCCTACTCTCTGAGACCAAAAGATACAGTAAGGTACTTATCGTCCTTGATGCCCTAGATGAATGTGAGGCGACTGTAAGCGGTACTCTTCTCCGCGAGCTTTGGCTGCACACCTCTAACGTTAACATCCTGGTCACATCCCGTCATCCCCGACCAGAGTCATTTTATTTGAATGGTGCTGCTATCCTCCGAATCTTGCCCGATGAAGAAGATCTGAAGGACTATATAAATGGTCGCATTGAGAATGACCCTTCTTTATTTCGACATCTGGACAAGGACCCTACGTTGAGAGAGGACATAGTATACTCGGTCCTTCGGAAGGCTGATGGAATGTAAGTACCTCCCGGAATACTTTGACGAACACACAACCTGACTAATTAGCTTCTTGCTTGTTTGTCTCCACATGGACTGTATCGCTGGCCAAGACAGCGTCCGAAGGGTGCGAAACATGCTTCGGACTCTCCCTGATGATATTTACTCGGCATATGCCAGTACTGTCTCTCGAATATGCTCTGGACGACTTTCCGAGAGGGCTAAACGACTAATTTCATGGGTATCATGTGCAACGCGGCCATTAACCGCTAACGAGATACTTTATGCTGTTTCTGTTGAGCCAGGCGATACCTCACTCGAGGATGATGCATTACCTGACCTCGACCTTCTTATTTCGGCATGCGCAGGCATCGTCGTGGTGGACGACGAGAGCCTCGTTGTTCGCTTCGTCCACTATACTTTCCAGGAGTACGTCAACAGAGAAGCCCGGAATTCAATACAGGTCATCAATTCGAGCTTGACGAAAACATGCCTAACATACTTGCTATTCGATGAGTTCGGTAGCGGTCGATGCGAGTCCGATAAGGAGATGGAAAAGAGGATCAAATCCCATCCATTCCTTCTATACGCTGCTCAGAACTGGGGACACCATGCCCGCCGTGAAGGAGAGGTTGAGGACGAAACCCAAGGACTCATCGGAAAGTTGTTTGGCCAACGAAACCACCGGGAAAGCGCTGTTCAAGCGATGCTAATACCCTCACAAAGGTTTGATGGCTACAGCTGGACCACCCCAAGGTACACCCATGGACTTTGGTTGGCCAGTCGATTTGGGCTGCGCTCTACCGCCGAATCACTCATGCAGCGGGGTTTCCCGGTTGACGAAGAAACCTCCGATGGGGCTACCGCGTTCTTCATGGCGGCTAGCATGGGCTATGATGAAGTGGCAATGCTTCTTCTCAACAATGGGGCTTCAGTTCTTGGTGGCACCAATCGAAATTATGACAGGGTTCCAATTCACGAGGCCTCTCGTCGTGGTCATCTGAAAGTGGTTAAGGTACTCCTTGATCAGGGCGCAGACATTAATCAGAAGACCAAAAGTGGCAGAACAGCCTTGCACGAGGCGGTAGGCACGGGCCAGGTAGATATCACACGCTACCTGCTCGAAAATGGGGCAGACATTACAGCGCAGACAACACCAACCCTCTGGACAGCCTTGCATAGCGCCGCTAACCAAGGAAATAGTAAGCTATTATCACTGATGTTGGAGCACGGCTCCAATTTGGAAAGTAAAACGTCGGATGAAGAGACTGCTTTGCATATCGCAACAGTACTTGGTTACACCGCAATTGTAGAGCAGCTTGTTGACGCCGGCGCCGCGCTAGGTTCGAAGGACCGCAGGGGAGATACCGCGCTCCACCTTGGAGCTAGTGTTGGCTCACATCCCATCTGCTGGATTTTACTCCAGAAAAGAGCCAACATTGATGCCCAGAATTATTTTCAACAGACTCCGATATACCAGGCCGCTGCATCAAATGGTTTAGAAGTCGTCAAACTACTACTAAAGTACAAGGCAAACAGCACTTTCTCCAGTTCCGACGGGGCGAGCCCTCTACACCAAGCTGCATGGAACGGACATCTTTCCATCACGGAAGTATTATTAGACAAGGGCGACGATATCAACTGCCAAACATGTGCTGGCAAAACGCCTCTCCATGGAGCAGCGGCGAATGGCCATATAGAAGTTGTGAAGCTTCTTCTGAGTCGAGGGGCAGATCACGCAATTACTCACAGTCATGGAACACACGAAGTCCGTGCCGCCATTAACCGTAACCAGGCCTACCCCTCGAAAAAGGACGTCCTGCAGAGAATGATTGGTAACAATGATCTGGAATCCACCGCAATCGACGATGCAAGAGCAAATGGCCATGACGAGATTGTTCAATTGCTTTCAGACTGGAATACAAAACAGAGTCGCCGAGCCGACCTCCACAATCCGGAGAAACTTGCCAATAGTGACTCAAAGGCCTCCCATTATAACGGTCTTCCACTTCAACGGTATGTTCTAATAAATCACTGAACAAGCTTGGAGAGTGGCTCAACATCATGATTAGAAAAGGGAAGATAAGCGAAAGTGCGAGCACCTCCACCCCCAAATCAACCTCTTCTCCAGTCACTAGCGGTACTACAGAGAATACCGTCCTAACCCTCCAAAATATACAATCTTCGAGCCATCAAGGCGGTTGTATAGAAACATCCACAGTTAAGACTAGGGTGACAAATCCGAGAAGGTTAGGAGCTTTTCGGAGGATAAACAAGGAGCTGGTAGACCTAGGAAGAAATCCTCCCCCTAACTGCAGCGCTGGCCCTATTGGAGACGACATGGTTAGTCCTGCTTTATAATATTTAGTGTATTATTCCTTAACTTCTGACAGTTCACATGGATGGGCACGGTATTGCCTCCGGTAAGGTTTATCCACTTGGAAAATTTACTTTATATTTCTAAATTAGTAATCATGTAGGGTGACTCTGACTATGCTGGAGGGGTATTTTTCTTAGATATACTCTTCCCAGACGATTACCCATTCTCTCCACCCAATATTTACTTTACGACGAAAATCTTCCACGCCAACATAAGCGAAGGCCACATCTCCCTCGACATCTTTGCATCTTATCCAGATATTGGGCAGAGGTGGAAAACAAACCCTTCTGATTCGAGAAATTACGGAGGTCTTGCGAGTATATGCCATTGGTCCAGTGCTCTAACTATAGGCGCGTGTAAGCCGCCATGTTTTCGTCGCGCTTGAGTGCATTCTAATAGTCTGGAAGGTCTCCGCTCAATAATCGCTCTTCTACTCGACCCATACCCCCCTCCATCCTCCGAGTTTCCGTCCGCAAACCTATGGAGGCGAGATAGGGCGAAGTATCACAAGACAGTTCG
The DNA here is from genome assembly GCF_001692895.1 of Cenococcum geophilum 1.58. NCBI lineage: Eukaryota > Fungi > Ascomycota > Dothideomycetes > Gloniales > Gloniaceae > Cenococcum > Cenococcum geophilum. Next base: position 327,353 of record NW_027137630.1, read on the forward strand.
AAAATGGACAAGAAAATATGCTATATAATTGATCCCTGGTATATGAGCATTCACGATCTGATTTTTGATTTATTTAGGCAGGATATGCGCCTCTGATCTGGCTGTAGGCTGCTATTACGTTCTCTGAGCTATTACTAGCGGGGAATAGCTCGTGCCATCATTTGCCATAGATGATAAAGACCCGGGTTAAGATATCTTTCCTCTAAAGAGTTCTAGCCTATAACCCGAGTTGAGTTGCTTGCAAATCATTCAAAGCACCATTTACCTACGTCGAATCTCCCTTCATCCAAATTCATTATTAGTCTCCGCATTATCTAGGCAAACACCTGCCCGTGTCTGCATTCCGGTGTTCCTCAGCGTTTAACTATTCACAATTTGCCTTTATACGCACTGCAAAGAACTACATCTCGCCAAACACCTCGAAGATTCAGCGTATTATCGATATCGTCCAACGGATTGTCTTCTATCAAATCCGCCTTCAACTCCCCCATCAGCCTTCCTCTATCTATGAATCCGAACCTCCGAGCTGTCACGCTGGTAGCTGAGCGCTGGTCTCTTCTGGCGTTATGCCAGCATTATGAACTAACAGGTGCAGTTCGTGATTCATTGTATCAGCCGATAAATACGTCCTATTTGGCTTCGCCAGAGGGACCAGTCTTTTTGGACCAATTGGGCGTTGACACATTGATAGACCCCATGCCGTATCCAGTGCTAGGCCCGCAGAATTGCTCCCGCTATCACAGGTCAGCTTGCTAACTCATTTATACTGGACTCGATCCCTCACCAGATAATATCGATTCCCGCTCCCTTAATATTCTCATACCCTCATACGCATACTCAGCCTTGCTCGTCGGTACCGTGAAATCCATTCACGGACACATTCCCCCTCTCCTTCTCCCAAGTAAGCCTTGTACCCTCTTGTTATGCGCAAATCCCCCCCGCAGCTCTTTCAAACTCCCAATCGCCGCCAACGTATGATTCAACAAATCATTATTCTTCTTATATTCCTCGACCAGTTCCTCCGTCGGCGGCTAGTCAGAACTAGTGCTTTAATCTATATTCAATATTGATTAGAGTTATTCAATATTCAATATTCAATACAAAAAGTGTTAATATTTAATATATTGAATATTGAAACACATATATGTATACACTAAGAATTTTTAATTTTATAGTTAAATAGGCCTATATTATACCTACTAATATATTAGGCTATATATATAGATATATAAAAGAGTGTATAGGTAGGAGTAGTAGAGGGATAAAGTATATCCTAAAGGGGGCAAGGGGAGGAGGGGGGAGGTATCCTCCCTAAGCGATAACCCCCCCTAAGTAACACCCCTTCTCTATATACGCACGCAATATATAGTACTATTAAGTCCCCGCGATATTCCTAATAGCCTTTATATATACCTCTACTAAGTATACCCCCTAAGTAGCTACCTTATTTTTTACTAAATTTTACTAGCTTAATTGACTTCTACTAAGTTCTACTAGATTAATTGAATTTTACTAAAGTCCGTTAAAGACTATATGCGTACCTATTAACCGCTAAGACCCCTAACTATTAATTATAAGATTCTTATATTATTCCTTTCTCTTCTTTATATAATATTTTATTCCTTATAAGAGCTATATTTCTAAATTTAGATAAAGAATATATTATTCCTTTAAATTTACCCTAAAGTCTCTTTATACCTATTGGTCACACAAAATAACTCACCAATAACGACTACTCGAGTAGGGTTATAGTGATGTTGGTTAATAAAGCTTATTAATTGGAATGAGGGAGGGCGAGGAACTTAAGGCTCCTCGCCACGCTAGTACCGCGGCGACACGTAATGGTAACTTGCCATTACGTGACGGCAGTTTGCCGTACGTGGCGGCAACTTGCCTTATTCCCAACACTAGTAACTCTTCTTTTATAGTTGCCATCTATATACAAATACTACTTAACTATCGTAACAAATATAAACCCTCCTCGCTTACTATTGCTATTATAGTATAAGTCTCGCTGTCCCAAAATTTGCCTCTTAGCACGCGGTGCTTTCTTGCTAAGGAGTCGTAGGTAGATATTATATTAGGGCCGTCAGGGCCGCTAAGGCGCTAGCTATAAGCGAGCTAATAGCGATTTTCTATCCTGGGGATAGAAAATCCTAATTGGCTAGTTTAAGTTAGGGTCTGCAGAATCTGACTAATTAGACAACTTTAACCACTGGTTGAAGTTCCTAGATATCTTAAGGCCTTATATAACTAAGATATTTTTAGGGACTCCCTTTTTACCTAACCTTTAACTTATATATATAGAGTATTTATATTAATAAACGTCTCTAGTGCCTTATTTAGGTTCGCCTTCGTTATCGCATCTACTAGGTTATTTTGGCCATTAATCTATTAAATCTTAAAGAGTTCTTAACGTTTATAGGATTAACAAAGTGCCATAATATTAATTATAAGGCGTTTCTCCTTTGTGGTACTAAGCTTAACTAAATACTTATAGAGGGAGTATGAGTTGGTACACACGATTGTAGGAATAATAGGAAGTTTGAGTCGATCTATAATTATCTTTAGGGTAGTTCCAATTATAATTACTATGTTAACTCCGCTAACCATTCTATATATCTTTAACGCCAGAACGCTTTAAGTAACGCGCTTACTCTTGGTTAAGCTCTAATAGATAAGGTTACCGTGGATTATAAAGTCGTTTTCTCTAGTAGATTTATTCGCGATAATAATCTTATATCCCAACTAGGAGCTAAAATCTTTATTATTTATAAACGATCTATTAATAAATATAAAGAGCTTAGCGGTAGGAAGACTAATAGGCATATAGAGTAGTCCCCGATTGAGATGGTTTATTTACTAGAAAAGACGTTTATTTAGGGCAAGAATATCATCCTTAGTTAATTCTTAGTATTAGGCGGCAACAGAGAGATTAAATAAAGCCTTAGGTTAATAGATAGAAGTAATATAAGCTCCGCGAGCGCGTTGCTCCACGTATCCTTACTTTAGGGAATTAACGTTAATAATATTAATCTTCTTACCTTAACCCTTCTAGCGTAAAGCAATAACATCCTTATTTAGGGAGAGGATGCATCTATTAAAAAGTAATGGTGTTATTAAATTAAGCTTTTCCTTTAGCTTTGCTATAAGATTTGCCTTTACTAACTTATCTTCTTTAAGGGCTAAGAATCGGTCGTCTTCCAAGATAATTGTATTATTAGTTTATATACTAACAATTCTAAATAGGGTTCCCGTAGTTGTGATAAGGAAGCATAGATCGAATATAGAAGTAGTTATTAAAAGTTTCTCTTTATAGTGCTTGCTATAGGTAGCCCACCAATGGGTTCCTACCTCTGCGATTCTATATAATAGCTTAAGCACAACCATAATCGTATCCTCGGGATATTAGTAGCGAATTTACTCTAGAAGGTATGCTAATATTAAGCGCTAAAGGTGTGTCTCTAATTGGGTATAGGCCTAAGTAATATCTTGCAAATAAACCGCCATTCTATTCTTTATTAAGGAGGGAGCTAGCGCAACAATAACTCGCTAACTAGCTCGTTAAATTATAGGAGATTGCGTAAGGATTACCTCCTTACCATTATTATTGTAGCCTTGGATAATAAGCCTTAATTTCTTAAATAGGGCGTTAGTAGCTTTACCCTTAATCTTATTAACTATTCTTAACTTAAAGATGCAAACTCCATTAAACTTAGTATGGTTATACTTCTTAAATTTAAAAACTCCTCTTATAATAAGACTATCGATCTCCTACTTATCAGATGCTTAAAAAGGAGCTCCTAGAGTTATAATACGACCTTCCTTTTAAAGCTATTTTGCGAGCTTAAAGTTAGCCTTCTTCTTAGTTATTATAAAGGCTATTAACAGCTTAATTCCGTTCTTAATAGCGGCAATAAATTGCTCTTTAAAATTAATAAGATGTTAGCAGTTTTATAATCCCTTTAGGCGACCTCTACCGCGTTATAGTTACGGCGTATCTACTATAATTATATTAGAATCGTTGTCGCCTTCTAGAGCACGTTAATTATAGCTCTCCTTTAAGGCATTTTCTATAGCATCCTATAAAGGCTTAGAACTGTTATCTTTATAGTAAAGTTTAATAACGGTTAAACGGAATTAAGTAGGTCTATAAGGCATCTAAATTGTATAAGTTTAACTATTAATTATAATAAGTTAATATAGGCCTAACTATCCTCCCTTTTTACGCTATACGCGTACCTTAGACTGGAGTGGCAGGTCGAGCGTAGTTAAGGTATTTAGGCCATTTCTTATTCCTAGTGCGTTGTTAACCTGGCGTGTAGTATAGAGACGTTATACCTCCTTTGTTGCCTTATAAATAGCCTTAGCTTATTATACAACGGAGGGAGATAGTAGAGAATTGTTAGTTATTTAAGGGTAGGCGCTAAAGACTAGTAACGTAGGTACGAGTCTATCTGGGCCAGCGGAATTATTAATGGCTTTAATAGCTATTTATAAGGTAAGTTTTTTGCTAGCGTCCTCTAGTTCCGAAGAAATAATCTTATATACGCGGCGTAATGGCGCGTAATATCGTTCTACTTTTTTAATACTATTGTGTGCCTTAATAGGGACTTCCTTAACCTTAATTGCCATTGCCTTTATTTATTATTAAAACTCTATAGATAAGAAGTTCTTTCCTATATTGTGGACGATTTAATCGGGGGGTTTTAGGTAGATATTAATCTAGTATAGTTAAAGGGTATCCTATGCGTTCCTAGCTAATATATCCTTTAAGAAACGTGCGGCTTAGAAGAAGGTTAAAAAGTTAATAACTTAGAGTACTGGCTTACCGCTAAGATATATAACATCAACGATAATGCAGAAGTTAAAGTTGTAGTTATCTTTAAGGGTGAACTTAAATCGGCTAGGGGACTTCTAGTTTATTTGGCAGTTATAGCAGTACTTTATAAGGTGCTTAATTGCCTTAACCTTAACTTTATGGCCTGCTTGCTAAAGAACCCTAAGTAATTAATAAACGGATAGGTGACTAAAATAATGGTATAGTTAACGTAACTCTAACTTAGTTAGGTGGCTCTAAGTAATACTCTTTTCTAGTTAATAAAGGAGCAACTAGGGGTGACCCTACTTGCGTATAACGGGTACCTAATTATCTCCCTAAATAAGTATATTTTTAAGGTTATTAAGCTTAACGCCTAATTTGTTTATATCTCTAATGCAAAATAGAAATGGGGTGTTCGTAGGGATAATATGGAAAGTGATATACCCTAAGGGGGTTTGGACCCTAATTATGCCAAGAAAGATCGTAGTACCCTTGCTAAAACGAATCGTGTGTTAGCCTGCCGTTAAATAGTTAATCTAGATAGAGCTATTAAGCTACTAAAGGGCTCGAACTTAAGGTTTTCCTACTATAGATACTCCTGCGGCTCTAGTATCTGGCATAATACTATAAAAGACGTTCGCCGAGTATCTGTCATCAAAGGAGAACGCGGAACTCTTCCTTAGCTTATTAAAGATATCTAACTTTGTAATAGAATAGAGCGTAGATTAGTTATTAAGAATAGTAACGGTTTGTATACCATTTACCTTACCATACTTAGTAAAGTATTGGTTAGGAGAGTAGTCCTCAATTTCCATATCTATAAGGAGCTATTCGGCCTTATTAACCTCACCCTTAAGATCTTCTACGCCTTTATATTAAACTAGGAAGCTTTAAAAGTAAGCCGCAGTAGCCTTACAATTTCTAACGTTTCTTATACTCTAGCGAAACTTATTATATACCTCCTTTCGCTTATTAAGAAAATGCCTAGTTAACTAGCAATTTAGTTTCTTATAAATATAGCACTTCTTCTGGCGATTACTTTAAAATGAACCTCTATAAGGACCTCTACCTTTACCTTATAGTTGTTAATTATACCCTCTACCGTATTACCCACTACGGCCACTATATATTCGATTAGTCCAATTATAATTATATTGGCCGGGCGGGTTAATTAAAGTAGGTTGGAGTTAGGCGTTAAATTATTATACTTCTTAAGAGCGTAGAGTGGTGCTAACGGAAGATCTTAATTAAGCATACACTCCTTTATAAGTATTTATAGGATTAAAAAGAGCAAGGTTATATTCTTTAACGCCTTGGTATACGCTAATGACTTAATTACGTAGGCTAAAATCCTCTTAATATGATTCGGATAAACCACGCTAAATTATCTAAAGTTAATTAAAGAGCTTTTAAAGATAATCAAGCCGAGGGACACCTGGGTTTATAGCAATAATCCTTAGGAAAGTAGTCTCTCTCTATTCTAACATATACTACTACTTATTCTCTTCTATTTCGAAGTGGCATCTTAATATATATATTATGCGGTTGAAATTATATCCTTTTCCTACCAAACGATTATAATAGAAGGTACTAGCTTGGCCCTTAAGTATAACGGAATAGGCGTTATAGTATTAATTAGACTCTATTCCTACCTTTTAGTAACAGTTATAGAAGATACGTAGTTTTAAATTAAGAATATTATATAATTCCCCGCTAAACTTCTTCTCCTAATCTAAGTAGAGCTTTGCAAGCTCTATAAGCAATTTTAAACTACCTCCAATTTAAGATTAAGGTAGAGGAGGTAGGAGTTATATTGCAGGCTATAGTGGGGACGTAGGTCTAGTTGGTGGAGTCTAAAGGTTGTTAAATTGCGAAGCAATAGGATCCTGTGCCTGCTCTTATTAGGGTATAGTATCTAACGTTAAGGTTACGGGTTAAATTGGATACAGAGGAGTTAAAGGTAGAGGTAAGTTCGTCTCTAGAGGTGTATTACTTAGGTTCTATTATAAGTTAAGCTTCCTTATAGTACGTAGTTAGTGCTTAATCTCTTATAGAGTCTATTCGTGCTCTTCTTTTACGTTAATAACCTGCTCCTAAATATTGTCTCTAATAGTACCCCCGTCCTTAGGGATAAATACTCTATTCTCCTAAAGGAAGTTACGGAAGTCCTATATAATATCCTTATTTATAAGGGTTTATATTTCCTTTATCCATCTAACAAAGTCCTTCTTTATACATTCCCATAGCGCGGTATCGTTATATTTACTGTCCTTATAATATGCCATACGGTATAATAAAAATCCATTTAAGTCTTGTTTATTAGCGTTTACAAGGTTAATTATAGCTTTATTCCATATCTTTGGGTTAATATCTTCCTTATACTTCTTTAGGTAGGTTAACGCCATAGTAGGTATAAAATTAACGGGGTATCGTACGTTAAAGGTAGGTAAGATTTTCGGTTTTATAGGATCTCGTAGGTTTGCTGTCAAGAGGTAGGCAATTTAAGATATTATTTGACGCGTTTTAGACGTCGTTTAACGCGTTTTGGACGTTAACTTAAGACCCTAGGTTTAGTAACACTTCTAACCTAAAGTACTTAACCAAATCTTCGTAAACGCGGTTGTTCTACGTAATAGACGCAACTTGGTATCTCTTAGTACTTAGTGACACTTCTATTACTAGTTTTCCGCAAGCCTAAGGTAGCATAGTATCGCTGAGATCCATTCCATATAAGCGCATATAGCACCCCTATACGAGACTATCTCTTCTATTTAAAAACCTAGCTACTCTATAATTAACTGTGTATTCAACCACTAATTAGTATTAGTTATATAGGGTAACTCACTAATAACGACTACTCGAGTAGGGTTATAGTAATATTGGTTAATAAAGCTTATTAATTGGAATGAGGGAGGGCGAGGAACTTAAGGCTCCTCGCCACGCTAGTACCGCGGCGACACGTAATGGCAACTTGCCATTACGTGACGGCAGTTTGCCGTACGTGGCGGCAACTTGCCTCATTCCTGACAATACCCTTATATATAGGACTCTATAGCTATTACCTCCCTTTTAACCCTTTGCCGTCGCCTTCTATTACTTCTCCGCCATTATTAATAGGGCATTACTAGCTATATAGCCTCTAAAGACACGTTACTAGATACTAGCTATTATAACTAACTACCCTACTATAACTAGTCTACCGTAAACAGCTAATCACTATAGATAGCTAGCTATCGCGCTATAGATAACTACTATACTATACCGCAAGCTATCGCGCTGTAGCTAACTACTATACTATAAGCATATGGTGCATAGTAAAGGTGCCGTAGGTATACCGCAAACGTACTGTAAACGCACTGTAGACGTATATAATTACTATAATATACTATATTACCGCAGACGTACCGTAAGCTATCGCGCTATAGACAACTACTATATTATAGGCGTACTCTAAATATACTAATAAGAATAGCTATAGTAAGGGGGAAAGAGGTCGGCCTATATTACTCCACCAGGTTAAATATAATGTGGATAGGTAAATTATTATTATTTATTGCTTAACGTCCGATTTAGATCCCTATTAGGCCTACGCGGACTACTTCTTATATATATAGAGAGAAAACTCTATTTAAGAAAATCCCATAATCCCTCTCCCCGCTTTTTAGAACTTGCCTATTTAGCGCCTATAAGTTACCTATAGTGCTTTACTACCTTACTTTTTAACCTTTTTAGAAACTACTGCTACTGTAATAAGCCTACGGACGCGCTAGTATCTTAGACTTTACTCTACTACTATAGAGTTATTAGGGGGCGCCTATTACTCGCCCCTTTACCTTTTATTACTATTTTTTTTAATATCTAGAACTAGTTTAATATATTTTAGCTAATAAGCCACTAGGTAGCTGCCTTAAGGCCTTTTTATATTAAAAGTAGTATATTATAGTTTTCTATACTAGCCGTTAAAAGTATTACTTTTTAGCCAGTATGTAAGGGATATAATAATATTATATATTTTAGTATCTATCTTAGCCAGCTATATTTATACCTTGGGCTACTTACTAGGATACCTACCCAAGGATATATATAATTAGTGCAACCGTAATCGATCTATGGATTTTAATCCCTATAAAACCGCTCCTTTTAATTATAATTAATTGAATTAAATATTTTAGTTATGTACTAATTTCCTAATTAGGTAAGTAGGTGTAAATATAGGTATATAGTAATTAAAAGGGACTTCTAGATAAAATATACTATAACGCGTTAGCACGTATATATTAACTTTTTCTAATAAATCCCGCGCTGACTTTTTTTAAATATAAAACCGCAGGCTCGGTGCTTTTTAGAAGATTGGTGCGCAACTTTCTTAACATTAAAGCTTTATTGCTATATTTTATTCCTACGCGTTCTTCCCGCAAGTGATTATATTAATTACACAATTGTAACTATAATTAAAAGACAGATTCTAATTGCGATTAGTTATATTATATATTAATTATAACTTATATAACTAATAGAATAGTTATATACATCCCTATACCCACCTAGTAAGGCTAATCTTTTAGTCCTATTATTCCTATCCTTAAAAGTATTACTATTATATTTTCTACCTTTATTAGGCCTTCTTAAAGCCCTTAGGTATTCACCCCCTATAGTATTAACTATATTATAGCCTAGCTTCCTTTTGCCTAAATTAACCTCTATACCTTCGCCTTCTATATATCTCTTTAGCGCTAGTTTAACTAGTATTATATTATAGTGGATGGTTTCTTAATATTCTTTTATACTCTACTTTAGCTCCTTTCTCTCCCTTACTATTATCTTTACTAGCCTTTTATACGTCTCCCTTCCTCCTCTATATAGGCCTAGGCCCTAATACCGCATTATTTTTCTTCTACTTTCTTTACCTATTTTTCTAGTATATCTTCCCTACTTTAGGGTTATTGGGTTTTTCTCCTATAGGATACCCTAGGGTCTCTCTATAGTTTATTTAGGCGTGTTTTAATATACTTTATAATATTAGAGTTATATTTCTTTTCTACTCTTTATACTGCCGCGGCTTTATATATAGTTATAAGGGGGGAATATTGGCTTCCTTTTTAAGTAGTATTATAGCCATTTGCCTATACCCGCCTATTATACTCTAAAGTCAGGCTATTTAGACCTTTTAAAGTAATTTAAGGAGTAATTTAGGGGGGCCTTTTTTAGTCTCTCTAATAGCCTAAATACTAGATTTATACGTCAAAGTTGGCTAGATAATTACTATATATAATAGGCGCGACCTCTAAAAGCATAGACCCTATATAGAGTTAGTAATCCTAAATATAGCAATATACTATACTTAGCCTTTATAGGCCGTTAATATTATATATACGCTCTATAAAAGCTTACTATTATAATAAGGGCACGAAAAGGCTTTAGGAAGATTTAAAGGAATAATATAAATTCTATCTAAATCTAAGCGTATATAGCTCTTATAAAGAACAAGACATTATATAAAAAAGAGAGAGGAATAATAAGAGAATCTTATAATTAAATAGTTAGGGGTCTTAGTGGTTAATACATATATATATACGCACGTGGTCTTAAACAGACTTTAGTAGAATTTAATTAATCTAGTAGAACTTAGCAGAAGTCGATTAAGCTAGCAGAATTCGGTAGAATTTGCTTAAAGCGTTGGAATTTATCTGTTAAGTGTTTTGCTAAGATATTCCTACTATAACTAGGCTAGTCCCGTTATAACTATCTACCTATACTCCTAATACTCTTAGGCCTTAAATAGGTTAACCCCTAAAGCCTTAAATATAGATTATATACTAAAGATCTATAGATTAGTTACGTTTTTTTATAAAATAAATTAACTAGTATTTCTCTAGTAAGAATTAGACTCTATATCTTGCCTATTTTATATAGGTATTATAGGTTTTCTTACGTGTTCTATAATTCTTTACGGCTGTTAGCCTATATATAATTAAGTTTATATTATTAACAAAACTTATCCCTTAGGTCGCCCCTTTCTTAAAGGTATTAAGTAAGTTTCTTATAAAGAAAAGAAAGAGCATAGGCAAAAGGGGTAATCCTTATAGTATTTCTATTATAACTATAATAGAGGGGCTTTAGTATCCGCTAAAGACTAGTAATATTTATTTTTAGCTTATAAATCCTTAAATAAATTATATAATCTATTTTAGGAAGCTCTTTACCTTAAGGATATATAGGAGGCGCTTATAGGGTATATTATTATAGGCACCGCTAATATCTAGGCTAAGTATTAACACTATAAAGTCCCTTTACATAGCTTATACAGTTTTAATAGTAGTAGCGAGTAGTATAAGTACTAATGGCATTAAGCGGTTCTTTCTTGCCCCTATTTAGCTTTATAGTAATAAAACGTATTCCTTTACTATATCTACTATATAGTCCATTACAACCCTTTCTAAGATCTTACTATAATGGGCAAATATAAGAAAAAGTAGAACTAGAAACAGGGATACCATAGGGATCGCCTATATCCCCTATCTTATTTCTACTATATATACGCAATATCTGCAACATACAAACAGAAGGAGCCTATTCTCTTAGCTATATGGACGATTTTGCAATTACGGTTACCTCAAATTCAGCTAAATCTAATTGTAAAAAGCTAGAGAAAATAGCGCTAGAGCTAATGTCTAAGGCTAAAGAAGCTGCTATTAGTTTCGACGTTAGCAAAATAGAGCTTATACACTTCCATAGTAAACGTACTACTATAGAAGAAGGGTTAAAGCTAGGAGACGTAGAAATATCCCCTAAACCCCTAGTTGGGTAGCTAGGGGTATTCCTAAACTCTAAGCTTACTTTTAAACAATATATAGAAATACAAATCTCTAAAGCAAAGACAGCCTTCTATTTAATTAGAAGACTAGGTAATACACAAAGAGGTCTATCTCTATAAGCCCTACAACAGCTCTATATAGCATGCGTTACTACTATAGCAGACTACAAAGTACAATGCTGGTGGAAAAGTAAATCTAGAGACTACCTACTAGATAGGTACCAATCTCTACAAAATAAGGCCCTAAAACTAGTTCTAGGAGCGTTTAGAGGATCTCCTAGCCAAGCTNTAGAGATNNAAGCCTNTATTCCTCCNCCTAGAATTAGATTTAAAAAGCTTTGCAATAACTACGCATTAAGAATCCTAAAATNTAAGGAAAACCACGTAATTAAGAAGGTCTATATAGAAGAGATCAACAAAGATAGGGACGAATTAGCAGCTAATTCTAGCTCTAGCTCTAGCCCTAAAAACTATACTATAAAGTAACTCTTACAGCCAAATACATAGCTACTATCTCTAGCCTCTAGAGTTTAGCAGCTAATTTAAAACTGGAAAATAGAGAGAACTTCTCTAAATTGGCAAAAACCGTGGTCTTCTCCTATTTCTGCATCCTTTTCTATCTTAAAAGGTAGTAAGGAAGAAGCTGCACAAGAACACCTAAAACTAGTAGAAAATTTATAAGAATCCCTAGAGTAGGACCTAGTAGATATATACTACACAGATGGCTCTAAAGACAATAAATTAAATATAGCTGCTATATGTAAAATAGGGGAGAGAAATAGGATTAAATATGCAATAAACTGGAATCTAGGACCTTATATGGAAATTATAAACGCAGAGATCTATGCAGTCTATAGGGCCCTAGAACACCTAAAATAATAAAGACTAAAAGAGAAACAAGTCTATATCTTTATAGTTAGCTAAGCGGCTATTAAGAGATTATAGCTTAATTCTCTTACAGGGGGGCAAGAACTAGTCTTTAAAATTACGTAAAGCTGCTCCTATCTAGCTAGTAAGGGGATCTCTATTAACTTTTACTGGGTTCCTAGCCATCTAGGAATCTATGGGAATAAAATAGCAGATAAACTAGCTAAAAGGGACCTTTTTAAAAGAAAACTACAATCTTCTTATACCTTCCTAGCCTATATAGGGAGAGCAGCAAGAGAAAAGATACTAGAATAGTGGAAAAATAACTGGCAACAGAATAAGAATAAAGGAAAACACTATACTAGGATCTGTAAAGGAAGCTATTCCTTNTCTCTTAAAGCCCCTAAGGATAAATATCCTAAAAGGCTATTTTAAATCCTTCTCTAAAGTAATAGGGGGGGAAGACGAAGATNGTAGATGCTTTAAGGAATATAGAGCACTACAAACCCCTAAGTACCTACTACTAGACTGTAACCTATATAGAGAAGAAAGAAGAGAAATGCAAAAGAAACTAGGCTCTTCCCTCTCTCTAAAAAAGCTATTTTGTACACAAAAAGGAAAAGAGGCGCTTTTTCTATTTCTAAGTAGGATAGGGATAGCTACTAGAAAGTGGCTAATAACAGCAGGATCTATAAAAGGAGGTAACTCCTACTAAGCTCCTAGTAAAGAGATATTAGTAAGTAAAAGGATAGAAATAAATCACAAAAGAATAGGGATAGGCGTTAGGATTTCTTAATTTTCTTACAGTTTTCTACCGCTTTTTCATTCCCTAGTAGTTGCTTGTAACTTAGTATTTTATTAAGGAACTATAAACTCCTAGTTTAGGGGCTTATAAACTACTAGGACATAGTTACTAGTACATATTAAGCTGCCCTAAGGGATTTATATATATAGGACTATAGCGCTATAGCCTAGAGGCTGCATACGCAGTATTATACGTAGTATAATACAACGGATTTAAAAAAAAAAATTTTTACTAAGGGTGTTTTCTAAAGCAATAGGGCGGTAGCTTCCTAGGATTAAGTAGTTTGCTTTACCTTCTTTTTATTAAACTACTATTATTACAAATCTTCTAAGTTGCGGGTGGTAGCCTATTATAAAGTATACTTTAGCTATATCTATAAGCTAGGGTACTATAAGCGGTTTATAGAACTTTAAGGCCTTATTTAAAATCTTATTCGGTCCTAGTGCTATATTATTTAAAAGGCAACTAATAGTTATAGCTATTTCTTCTATTATTATATTGCTATTAACTTATAGCAGGTTACTAATATTTTACCCATAATGTTACTAAGGTCTACTAAAGCCGGTTAGGGGAAGAACCTTTTTATAAGTATCTTTACCTTCTTATTATTATTATTAGTGGCCTATAATTCCCCTGTTTTTTATAGGGGTAATAAATATAAGTCTTCTACTAGGCGTCCTACCTTATTCTTTACCTATTTTACTATAATCTAATGGCCCTTATTATAGGGAAGGCTTAAGTTAGAAGTATATTTATTTATAAACTACTTCTAGTTATTCCTTACTTTTTTTCTTAGGGTATTCTTTAACTAGTTTCTTATATCTTTATATTATCTCTTATCTTTAGAGTTATAGCTATTTATATATTTCCTTTTTACTTATTATTAGCTAGCTATAAAAACTACGTATTATATAGACTATATATATTCCGTATAGGGGCCTAGTTTTAAAATTAGGTAGTACTCTTCTAGCCTATTTTTAATTACTACCTAAATTCTTTCTAGTCTTTAGTTAATTTTTATAGGGGTAGCTAGTGTAACGGGACTAGCCTAGTTATAGTAGGAATGTCTTAGTAAAACACTTAATAGATAAATTCTAACGCTTTAACCAAATTCTGCTAAATTCTGCTAGCTTAATCGACTTCTGCCGAATTCTATTAGCTTAATTAACTTCTGCTAAGTTCTACTAGATTAAGCAAATCCTACCAAAGCCTATTAAAGACTGCGTGCGTATATACGCATGCATTAACTACTAAGACCCCTAACTATTTAATTATATAATTCTCTCGTTATCCCTTTTACTTCTTTACGCAACGTCTTATTTTTAGCAAAAGCTATATACCTTTAAATTTAGATAGAATTTATATTATTCCTTTAAATCTTTCTTAAAGTCTCTTCGCGCCCTAATATTACGTTGCGTTAAAATAACTACTATTAAAATGACAAATAAACTTAAACCTCTTACGTTAACTATAAGCATTATAGCCCTAATTAGGGAACAGTTAACTATAATATAATAGTCCTTTATAGATTCTCTGGCCTAATAGCGAGCAATATTAGAAGCCTAGTATTAGTAATTAATAGGAGCAATTTATAAAGAACTCTATAACCTTAAAGCAATTATATTAGCGACCCTAATAGCAACACCTATAAATAAAATTAAAATAACTGTATATAAACCTAACCCGTTAAATATAAACCCTAAACTAGTAACGGTAGCTTAACCTATACCTATAAGCTCGGACCCCTAAAACTCGGCCGCCCCCTAAACTCGGCCACTTAAGCGAATCGAACCCTACCACTTTTAAAGCTATCTATACTTAATTAAATCAACTTAACCCCTAACCCCTACGTGTAATTTAATATATTGGCCTCGGCCTTTCTACCTAGCGCATTTTTAGGCTTTAATTTTAACTCCTTTGTTGTTATTTTAGCCTCTTTCTCCTCTACCTCCTCTATACCTTATTTAACCAATTCTATATTTCTAAATTCTATATTTAGACCTTTAAGGTCTTTAAGCTGCGATTGCGAGCTATATATTTAAGCGTCCTTATATATAGTCTCTACAGTAAGTTGCTTAAGTTAGTGACTTCCTTTTTAGAAAAGTAACTAAGTCTTTTAACTAAGTATATATTTGTTGCAAAGGCTATAAACTACTCAATATATATTAAAAGGCTTTTTTAGGATGTCTATAGTATTAAACTAATTACGGTTAGCTTATTTAAAGCTTAAAGCCTTTATTAAAGCCTTATTTTTAACCTATAAAGACTTAAAGCCTATACGTAGATTCTATAGATAAATACTAAAGGTATACTACCTAAATTTAACTATTTTTGCTAAAAGACCTTCCTTTTAGGCTTTATAGTTATACTTAGTAAAGCAGCACCCTTTAATTTAAGTTATATTATTAAGAAATATAAGCTCTATAATTTAGTCCTAATATTTTAATTTTATAGAGAAGAAATACAATAGGTTTGGGGGTTACTATATTAAATAAAGCAGTAGAAAAATAAGTTATATATTATATTATATATATTTTAATAAAAACTTAATTATATAGTGGCCTATATAGCTATTAAAAATAATAATTAGGCTTTATTACTAAAAAACCCGGTTTTATATAAGAAAATATTAGTAAATTAGTTAAATATAATAATATTTATTCTTTTAACTATCTTTAAATATTATATATACCTAATAGAGTGTTTTTCCTTAGTAGAATTATATTAATTAAAAGTGTTTTCCTTTAAAATTTATAAGAAGTTTAATTAAGTAATTAAGGGTAGATATTATCCCTATAATAAACACCTATTTATAATTATTTAGTAACTATATAAAGGCTTTCTCTTTAAAGGTATCTTTAGTAGTAATTTAGTTTATATATACACTTAATATAACTTTAAATTCATTTATATATTAGGCATTTTCTACTTATATATTAACCTTCCTTTATACTTTTTTTTATAAAGGTTACATCATTTTTAAATTTACTTTAGTTATGCCCTATTAACTTACATACTTTCCATTAACTAGGGGAAAAAAATTTATATAAATTTTTTATTTAAAATACCTAATTACCTATATTTTACTTAGGGGCTTTATATTGCTATTTTAATTAAATATTTAGATTACTATTCTTTTATAATTATATATATAAGGGAATAAATATTTATAAATTATATTTAAGTACCCAATTAATAAGCAAGGCCACTTATATAGAAGTTAATTCCTATTTATATTAGTGTATAAATTGCCCTAGTAGCATACTACTTAATTAATTGCTTAAAACTAACAAAGGGACACCGTGTGCAAGCATAGCTTTTCGCGCATACTTAAACACCAGATTTAAAATCTATAATAGCTATTTATAAGTTCTACTTATTTTGGTCTATGTTAATTAATTCGTTATAGAGAAAATAAGTTAACAAATTGGTGGTTTAATTTTGGTTAAGTGGCCGACTTCTAGAGGTGGCCAAGTTTTAGGGGTCTGAGCTTAATAAACCCAATACTAACTATAAAATCTAAAAAAACTCCCTAACTCTCTAATATTTAATAGAAATTAAAATAACCTATATCCCTTTATAACTAATACCCTACTAAAGTTAGTAAGATTAGCTATAAAATATCTTATTTAAGTAAAGACGTTATATAAACTATAGACTTATTCTTCTATAATAGCATCTTCGTTAATTTTAAAATTATTATCTCTCTATTAGAATAAATATATAATAATTATAACGGAACCTTATAGTAGGTACGGAGGACGGCCCAGAAAGAGATTTCTCCTTCCTATTTGGGAAAAGTGCGGTTTTGGTGCCAAGACCCCACCAAAATTTGCCAAATTTTTAACTTCGAGCTTTATAAAAGCAACTCTACACCAACCTTTTAATAGAATCTACTCACTTAATCGCTTATAATATCCTTTATATACCTCCTACTGTTTTCCCTACTATTTTTAAGCCCAAAATGCCTTACTACGGCCTTGCAACGAGGGCGCAGGCCGTAGTAATAAAGGCTTTAGGTACACCCCTAAAACTAATTACTTAAGTTACTAAGATTAGCGGTAGGCATATTGGTAACCTAGTAAAAAAGGTAGTAGAGAATGGTTAGAATGCAAATTGGGTTCTCCTTAATAACCACCTTAAGGATAAGCCCCGCGCAGGGCGTACTAAAAAGATTACCCCTAATATTAAGCAGAGAGTTATAAACGCCGTTATATACGATCGTTACGGGCGTAAAAAAAGTAGTAAAAAAATAGCTCGCGAAATAGGTATCTCTGCGGCGTCCGTTTAAATTATACTTAAAAAGCACGGCTTCCGTAAAATAAAGCTAATAAGGAAGCCTAGATTAACTACAGCTATAAAAAATAAACGATATAGTCGCCTCCCCTTTGCTCCTCCGTCCGTCGTCGTAAGGGCGCCGCCGGTTGTATACCCCCTAAAGACACGTCACCACGACGCTAGCCACCACAACCAACGATTCTACTACAACCAGTCTGCTATAGAGCAGACGACCTCCTCTACAACCAGTCTGCTGCAGGGTAGACGACCTCCTTTATAACCAGTCTGCCGCAGGGCAGACGACCCCCACTATAACTAGTCTGCTACAGGGCAGACGACCTCCTCTACAACAAGTCTGCCGCAGGGCAGACGACCTCCTCTATAACCAGTCTGCTGCAGAGCAGACGACCTCTACTGCAACCGGTCCACGGCTGTCGCGCTATAGGCAATCAAACTATAGAGGACCGCAGGCGTACCGCAGGCGCACCGCAGGCGTACCGCAGGCGCACCGCAGGCGTACCGTAGACGATGCACTGCTAGGGTAGCTGTAGGGGATAGGGGAAGGGGGCCGGCCCGTGTTACCATTAGCACGTTAAATATAAGGTGTATAGGGGAATTGGTATTTATACCCCATATAAGACAACCTTGTAAAAAATTTTCCTACTACGGTGGGTTTTATGTAGTAAGGTTCGCCCTTATAAAATACCTGTTTCCTAAAATATAAAACTAGGATTAATAGCCTACTTATAGGGAGAGTAGCTATTAATTACTAATTCCCTACCTACTCTTAAGCAAGGAGAAGAATAGGTTACATTACTAAAAAAAGTCGTATAGGAATAACTGGTAGTTGTCTCTAAGCTGGTAAACTATATAGAGCCCTTTGTTTTTATATGCAAATGTTACTAAATCTATCTTTTAGAGCGCTTTTTCTACTCTAGAAACGGCAGAATACGGCAGAAATAGATAAAAGAGCTAGGATTTCCTTTTGATTTTCTTGGTACGAACTAAACTATAGTAAGCAAAACACCAGGACAAAACTCCCCTAGCATTTAAAACGGGCCAGAGTGCCTACTTAGTTACTAGTATATGTTAAGCTGCCTAGAAAGGATTTATGTATATAGGACTATAGCGCCATAGCCTAGAGGCTGCATGCGTAGTATTGTACGTAGTATAATATAACGGACTTAAAAAGAAAAAAAAAAAAAACAAACGATATAGATTTGCACTGGCTTATCGTCATTGGACGTTAGAAGATTAGAAGGCTGTGATTTAGTTAGATAAGACGAGTATTATTTTAGGCCACCGTCGAGGGGGCTATTGAGTATGGCGACAATCGAATAAGGCCTGCGTACGCAGCTGCGTACGAGAGCGGTAGAAGGGGTACTCCGAGTTTATGTTTTGGGGTTACTTTACATATAACTTTAAAGGCCCTTACTATATTTGGAAGCCCCAAATAAAGAAGAAATTTAACGAATTAAAATCTATTATTAAGATCTAGAATTAAGCTCTAGAGCTAAAGGCATATAAGGCCTGGAAGAAGAATTAAGCCGCTAAAAGGAGCCTATATAAACTACGTTATAAGAGGCAAATGGGTGGCGCTTCTACTAAATAGAAGTTTATGGCGTTATACGGAGCTTTAACTTAATTAGATGGAGGTAGAATTAACTAGTAGCAATATCTAATGAATATTTTAATACTAAAACTTCTTCTATTTGCCTAGAGTCTTACATACTTAAATCCTAATACGATTGTATAGGAAGATATAGCTACTACTTATATTGCAAAGATTCACTAAACCTACTTTAACGCTTGCGAGATTTAACGTCTTCTTTAGCTAGGTAATTCGCCTAATCTAAATATAATTAAGCCCTATTAGGGCTACCTAAAACGGATTACTATAAAAAGAGGCCCGCTTACCTCCCGCGCAGCTATAGAGAAGGCTTGGCTTAGAGCTTAGCAAGATCTTAAGCAGTAGCAAATTTAGCAGTGGATTAAGAGGATCCCTTACTATATTAAGAAGATTATAGAACTTAAAGAAGGCAACGATTATAGAGAGGGAGCAGATAAAAAGTAGTAAAGCTAGAAGCAGCTCCGTACGGAAGCCAATCGCAAACTCTCTATAATTATTGAGGTGCTTAAAACGGGCTACAAGATATTACGTAATTACTGTAGTCTGCCTAATGCCTATTTATAATTCTTCCTACCTACGCAGAGCCGTAAGGAAATTGAGGAGATTACTAAGGAAGAGTGGCAAAAATTAGCTGATTTGGTTGTTCCAAATCGACGTTAAAACACTTAAGGCTCTGGCTTAATTGTAGATTAACAGCTCTATAACCAGAGACTCCAAAGAAACAATCGCAATCAGGTAATCGAACGGGTAGAGAGCCAGGTAGAGAGCCAGATAGAGAGCTAAGAACAACAGAGGCAACTAAGGCCTCGAAAACCTCGAAAGCCTATAGAATATAAGGTGCGGTGGAACGAGGTCAATTAGGTAAATGCTAGACACTAAAACACCACGTTTTAGAAGCTATATAGACAATATACTAGTATTAAAAGCTTTAATCAAGCTAATTAAGTTAATTTTAGTGAGGTCTTGGCGCTTAAAACCGCACTTTTCCTAAATAGGAAGGAGAAATATCTTTCTGGGCCGTCCTCCGTACTATGGTAGGCTTATTATTAGACTAGGTATATAGGTAATGTAAATAAAAGTCAACAACGTAACAATAATGGAGTAGTTGTTTAATAGATTAACTTTAATTATATTCTAAGAATTACAATAAGGAGGGAACTATCTAGGTAGGGACCATAGTCCTTTAAATATACAACCGTACTCCTAAGAAATCCTCCTTATACATAAGGTACGTATACTCTATCTACTCTATTATAGATTACCTAGATCCCCTTAGATTATATAAATTACATTATATAACCTTAGTTACTATTCCTCGTCATATAGCTCTATTAGTTCCATTCTAGACTATACCTAAATTAACTAACTAGCTTCTTTTAACTCTTCCCCAAGTAGTTATAATATTATACTTAAAGCGTCCATAACACCATCTCCTCCCTTTTTATCTTTATCCTTAAAGATTTAAAACATCTCTAAGTCGTTTATTAAAGGTATAATATCCATCTAATTAATTTAGTTAATATTATTGCTTCTTATACCTAAAGTCTCTTCCTTTTCCTTAACTGTCCGTCATACTCGCACTATTACTGCAATATTATCTCTTAGTAAGATCATGCTATCTCCGTATTCTTATTATTCAAAAAAGGGGTTAGTTTATATTACGTTAGTAAACCTATCTTTATAATAACTATCCTCTTATTTAAAGTGCACTAAAGCAAATATTTGTTTATCCTATAACGTTCGCTCTATCTCTAATACTAAATATACGTGTCCTATTACTCTAAATAGTTGTCTAGTTCCCTAATTAATCTATCTTAAGGTTTTATATTTAATCTACTGCTACGCAGCTAGATAATAAATTATCTATTACTCTTGCTAAACTCCGTCATTCTTATAATACTAAATAAGAGGCTGCCGATACTTAGCAACGGGCCCTTAAGTCTTATTTTACGGCGTCCGCTCAGCTAATCCATCTTAAAAAGGTTTATAAAAAGGTCCGTTTTAAGAAGTAAAAGCTTATAAAATAAGGTTTATAGGAACTTAGTAATAAAAGAACTAATTCTCTCCTAGCTAAGAAGGAAATAGATTTAAGTAGTTCGGCAACTGCTCTTCTTAGGTCCCCCTTAGGTGACTTATTCTTTAGTGATTCTTCTTTATTAATACTGCCTGACCTAATCTCTCCTAATACTCCTATACCTTTCTTATAGCGTTCTTTAAATTTTTTAGTAGCTCCTAGGTAGTCTTGCTATAGCCTATCTACTTAACCTTATACTATATTTTGTCGTTAATGTCCTTATAACTAACAATCTTTAAAACTTACTATTTATCTTCTTCTTATCCTCTATATATATCTGCCTTATAAACTAGTAGTTTAATATTTCTATATACTGGTTTTAGCATTACAATATACTATATAGGGTAGATCTTTATTTTAGCTAGTAAGTTTAACTTAAATATAACCGGTAAAATTCTTTATATAATCTTAAAAGGTCCTAATCTAACGTAGTCTAACTTCTTACTTAGTTATTAACTCTTAAAATTTTTATATAGTAGCTACACTTTATCTCCCTCCTTAAGATCTAGTCCCTTAGATCTCTTAGCGTTATAGTACTTTTTTATTCTTTCTTATACTTTTTTTGCTAATTCCATAAGGTTTATATAAAGATTTATTAATATCTTTATTCTTTCTTTAGCTGTGCTACTTATTTTCTTCGCTTATTGTAGTAATAACAATATTCTTAGCTTATATCCATAATTCGCCTTAAATAGTAATATGCCTATTCCTTCTTATAGTGTTATATTATATATAAACTATACTATTAGTAATAATAATATCTAATTATTCTGTGCGTGGTTAATATAGTGTCTTAGATACTATTCTAGTATCTAGTTTAACCGCTCTATTTAACCGTCTATCTATAAATAATATGTGGTAAAAGTTGCTACTCTAACTTCTTATTCCGCTAAGAATACCTCCTAAAATATTATTATAAATCTTAGATCCCTATCTAATATAATCTTACTTAGTACTTTATATTTTATAAACACTTCTTTAATATAAACTCTAGTGACTTCTTCTACTAATATTTCTTCTATATATGCTATAAAGTATCCCCACTTTATAAGCTTGTCTACTATTACTAAGATTATATTATAATCTTATCCGGTAATAAGGTCCCTTAACCTTAGTAATTTAATAATAAAGTCCTATAATATAACTTCCTATAATCTTTCTAGCATCTTAACAGGTTATAGCCCTCTATATAGCTTATGCCTTATTAGTTTATTCCTCTAGCAATTTAAATATTCCTTTATAACTTTTTACGCTAAGCCCTAAATTCCGTTAATAATATACTCCTCTTAGAGTCTTAATACTAAGCCCATGGCTCTATTATATCTTTAAGTTATTCCTTTATAAAACTCTTTTATAAAGTGCTTTACTATACTTCTTAGGATATACTTTACTTTATAATTTTCATATATATCCGTCTATAGATCTTCTAATTATACTTTTAGAATTCTTTATACCTAAAAGCTTTTTAGTAATTCGTAAACTCTATTTAATTCTTTCTAAGTTATTATAATTTTTAGATAATTGTACCTAATCAATCTATCTATATCTTTTTGCAGTAAAGCCCCTAACGGCTTTTTATCATTTTACAGTTTAGCTTTTTAACTTAGAGCATCTACTTATATATTATCTATACCCTTAGTATATTAAATCTTAAAATAATATTCTATAAGTATCTCTACCTATCTAACTTATCTTTAGTTAAGTTCCTTTATTATTAGAAACTCTATTAGGTTCTTATAATCTATCTTAACTATAAATAGTTTTTTTATACCTTATAAGAATACTCTTTATTTTTTTTAATACTGTAACTATACCTAATAACTCCTTATTATAGATATTATAGTTTAACTCTAATAGCGTTATCTTCTAACTATAGTATACTACTAGGTGCCATCTATTTTAATATTTCTATATAAAGTACGCCCCTAATATATAGTCTAATACATTAGTTTCTATAACCGTCTCTAGTCCTAGTTAATAGATTTTAAAAACTAGCTCCTAGGTAAATAATTCCTTAACTTTTTTTAAATAGCTTTTATTATTCCTCTCCCTATACTTATAGTTCTTCTTTCTTTATTAATTACGTAAATAGTTTAATATCTTTTAACTATTACGCTATAAACCTCCTATAGTAATTATAGAACCCTAGGAATAATCTTAACTATATAACGTTCTCTAGTTTTTACCAATTTACTATAGCCTTAATCTTTTATAAATTTATACTAAGTTAGCCTAGTTTAATAATAAATCTAATAAAATTAGTCTTCCTAGTAAAGAACTCGTATTTCTTAATTATTACTAGCATCTATTCTTCTTATAGTCTCTTTAAAACCCATTTAACGTATTCCTTATATTCTTCCTTAGTTATTAAGTAGATAATAATATCGTTAAGGTATACTATAATAAATTTATCTAGGTGTTTTCCTAATATATTATTAATACGCTTTTAGAATATTACTAGTACGTTTATAAGCCTAAATTATATAACTAATAGTTTATATAGTCCTTCTTTTAACCTAAAGGCTGCCTTCTATTCGTCGCCTTCCTTAATTCGGATCTAGTAGTACGCCTATCTTAGATCTATCTTCGTAAAGATTTATATATTACCTATCCTATCTTAGATCTCGCTAATTAAAGGTAAAAATACCTATCCTTTCTAGTAATACTATTTAACTGTCTATAGTTAATACACTGTCTTAGTTTGCCATTCTTTTTTAGTATAAATAGTACTGAATAACCTGCTAATAATTGCGATGGTTTAATATATCCCTTTTATAAGTTTTCTTAGATAAACTCTTTTAATGCTTTATCTTTTTCCTTAGTAAGTTTATAAATTAGAAAGAACCTTAAACTTATTCCTAGTTCTAAATCTATTTTATAGTTATATACTGTATATTTTAATAGCTTTTTACTTTCCGGTAACTATAGTTTCTTACTATACTTATAGTATCTTTTTAGTACGTAGCTTAACCCTTTTTCTATTTCTTCGTAGGTTGCTCCTACTTAGTACTATACTAACTTGGCTTATTATCGCATCTTACGGCATTAAGTATCCCTAATATTGACTTAACCTATAACCTAATTAATCTTTAGATTATATTTCTGTAACTAAGGTATTTTTAGTACTACCTTATTGTTTCCTAATAGTAATATATCAAAAGATATCTTAACTTATTTTCCTTTAATGGTTATCTAAATAGGTCCTATTTTAAGATTAATAATGCCTCCTCTAAGGCTATTAGATCTCCTAAAATTATTACTAATAGGTAAGAATGCTCTTTTTTCCTATATAGTAATCCCATTCTTTTAACTACTATTAGCAAGATATAGTTCCTTATTACTCCACTATCTACTAATACTTTAAACTATTAATCCTATTACTTAATTTATAAATTTAGGTATTATTCTTAAATTCCTTTAAGGGTTTAAGGCTCTACTACTAGTTCCCTTTAATCCTATAGGCCTCTACTTTTCCTAACTATTAGCTACTTAATCCTATTTATACTTAGTCCTCCTTTAGCTAATACTTAGTTTACCTTTTATTTTTAATATACTATAAATATATATTCTCTAGGCACTTCCACTACTATTATTTATCTAGGTATTTTTCCGTAAGGAATCTTCCTAGCTAAAGTATTAAGTCTCCTAACTCCTAAACTTCTACTAGATACTAGCTATATATATACTTAACATTTTTATACTTTTACTCTTCTATTATCTAATATATTCTTATAGGGTATTTCTTATACTTATCTTTAGGTGCTCTATATATATTATATATATTATCTATATATACGATCTATACCAACGTATAATACACTTAGTATCTTAGGTTAACTCTTAGCTTATCTTTATCCTTAAGTTTAAACTTTTATCGTGCTAATCTAAACGTTATAACTTTATTTACGGGTACTAAGATATATCTTTTGCTTCTCTAGTCCTCTAAACGTTCCTTTAGATCCTTTAATGTTATAATTACGGCCCCTTTAATATAGCTTATTACCTTTTCCGTAATAGGGTAGTCCTAGATAACCTTCTTGTCCAACTATATATAAAAATCTTCCTATTTATTATTATGCCTCTATCTATACCACTTTTAATATAGCTGCTAGAGTATACGGCTCGTCCGTAAGAAAGTATCTTCTTATTACTATGTTATAATACCCCTTAGTATATTATTCCTTAAACCTAATTAGGATTACTAAATCCTCTTTATTTTCTATTTTAGTAAGCCACTTAGCTCTTAGTATGCCTGTTCTAGGCCTATTAGTAATTTTTTATATAGGTGCTCTATTCTTAGCACGTTTTAGTATATTAGTTTACTAATCTAACTTTTGCTATTACTACGCGATAATTCTTGCTCTGAATTCCGTTATAGTTTTTTTTAGTTTTTACCTTATAAGTAAATCCTTAAAGTCTTCTTACTTCTTAATCTCGTTAATAATCCTTATTTATATCTTAAAGTCTTAGTTCTATAGGATTCTTAATTCTAAGCTTACTTCTGTCTTAAGCTTTACTCCTACCTTAGTCTAACTAGGCTTAGGTATTCTTATCTTATCTTAAAAGTCTTAAATCTTACTTATCTTATCTTAAGAATCTTATACCTATAGGAAACTCTATCCTAAGCTTATTCGTATATCCTTAAACTAAGCTACTACCCTACTTTATTGGGTTTTGTCTATTATAGGTCTTTAGGTCTACCTTATCTTATCTTAAGAATTTTAGTCGTTTCTTATCTTATCTAAAGAGTCTTAAGCCTTTAGCCTCTTACCTTTATTAAGTACTAAAATAGTTCGCTATCCTACTTCTCTTACGTCTTATAAAGCAATAGACATTATATCTAGCAGGGTCTTAATCCCTACTAATATTCCTTATTCTATAGTAGAATTATCCTCTACTTTATTTATAATATCTTTAAGGTCTATATACTCCTAGTAAGCTGCCTTTATATTACGGACACTTTAAGTACAATGTTATAACTACTTAGGGAAGAGTCGGACGAAGCTAGTTAGTTAATTTAGGCACGGTCTAGAATGGAGCCGATANAACTATATAACGAGGAATAGTAGCTAAGGTTATATAACGTAATCTATATAATCTATAGGATTTATATAATCCGTAATAAAGCAGATAGAGCGCACGTATATTACGTATAAGAAGGATTTTATAGGAGTACGGTTATATATTTAAAGGACCACAGTCCCTACCTAGATAGTTCCTTCCTTATAGTAATTCTTAGAATATAATTAAAGTTAATCTATTAGGCAACCACTTCACCAGTTATTATTACGTTATTAATTTTATCTTATATTACCTACACACCTAGCCTAATAATAAGCCTATTGTAGTACCTGCTATAAGGTTCCGTTATACAATTACTACCTAGTTATAGTATTAAGTATAGAAAGTTAAATAACATGTCACCAAAAGCAGCCACTATAACGCTATTAACGGCGGCAACTACCTTAGGGTTAATAGGCGACACTAGTATAGCGGATACTAAGCTCGGACCCCTAGAACTCGGCTAACCCCGAACTCGGCTACCCAAACAAAACCGAACCACCAATTTGTAGACCTATTTTCTCCACAACGAATCGATCAATATAGACCAAAATATATAGAACTTATAAATGACCATTATAGATTTTAAATCTGGTATTTATAAGTCTGCGCGAAAAGCTATACTTGCATATAATGTCTCTTTGTCAATTTTAAACGATTAATTAAGTAGTACGCTACTAGGGCAAATTTTACACTAATATAAATAGTAATTAACTCCTATATAGAAGACTTTGTTTATTAATTAGGTACTTAAATAGGATTTATAAAGTTTTACTTGCTTATATATATAGTTATATGAAAATAGTAACCTAAACCCTTGATTAAAATAGCGATACTAAGCCCCCTAGTAAAATATAGGTAATTAGCTATTTTAAATGAATTTTTTATATAAATTTTTTATTTACTAAGTTAATAGAAAGTATAGAAATTAATATGGCACAACTAAAGTAACTTTAAAAATTCTATAACCTTTATAAAAAGGTATAAAGGAAGGTTAATATATAAGTAAAAAATACCTAAATTTTAAATAAAATTAAAGCGATATTAAGCGTATATATAAACCAAATCACTATAGGAGATACCTTTAAAACAAAGACTTTTATATAGCTACCAAATAATTATAAATAGGTATTTATTATAGAGATAATATCTGCCCTTAATTAATTAATTAAACTTCTTATAATTTTTAAAGTAAAACACTTTTAATTAATATAATTCTGCTAGGGAAAAACACTCTATTAAGTATATATAATATTAAAAAATAGTTAAAAAATGTATAATATTATATTTAACTAATTTACTAATATTTTCTTACCTAAAACTAAATTATTTAGTAATAAAGCTTAATTATTATTTTTTAATGGCTATATAAGCCACTATATAATTAAGTTTTTATTAAAAGATATATAATATAATATATAACTTATTTTTCTACTACTTTATTTAATATAATAACCCGTAAATCTATTATATTTTTCCTTTACAAAATTAAAATATTAGGACTAAATTATAGAGCTTATATTTCTTAATAATATAACTTAAATTAAAGGGTACTACTTTACTAAGAATAACTATAAAGCCTAAAAAGAAGGCCTCTTAGCAAAAATAGTTAAATTTAGGTATTATACCTTTAGTATTTATCTATAGAATCCGTATAAGGGCTTTAAGCCATTATAGGTTAAAAATAAGGCTTTAATAGTGGCTTTAAGCTTTAAATAAGCTAATAGCAATTGGTTTAATATTATAGACACTCTAAAAAAGCCTTATAATATATATTAGATAATTTATAGCCTTTATAACAAGTATATACTTAATTAAAAGACTTAGTTACTTTTATAAAAAGAAAGTCAACCACTTAAGCAACTTACTGTAGAGGCTATATATAAAGACGCTTAAATATATAGCTTGGGATCGCAGCTTAAAGACCTTAAAGGCCCAAAATTTTATAGGTAGGCAGCTATAGATCTAAATATAAAAATTATAAATATAAAATTGATTGAATAAGGTATAGAGGAGGTAGAGGAGAAAGAGGCTAAAATAAGGGCAAAGGAGTTAAGAGTAAAGCCTTAAAAGGCGTCAGATAGAAAGGCCAGGGCCGATTTACTAAATAGCACATAGGGGTAGAATATTAGATTGATTTGATTAAGCATAAATAGCTTTAAAAGTGGTGGGGTTCGATTCGCTTAAGTGGCCGAGTTCGGGGTTGGCCGAGTTCTAGGGGTCCGAGCTTAACTTATAGCAACCTATAACGGTCGGATAACTATAAAAAATAGTCGACCAGCTAATAACAAATAATATAGCGCTAGAAGAAAGGGTTAATAGGATAGAAGTAGTAAAGATTAAGTTACTATTAATTAAGAGGTATTTAGGAGAAAGATTAAAGCTTAAAGGGTTTCTTATGTAAATGCACTTTAAGGTTACGCAGGAAGGAGTAAAGTTACCTATACCTATAGATTGAATAGTATATACGGGACTATTCCTATTAGGAAGGGCACTTAAATAGTTTAAGCCTTACTTTATGGAGATATAAGCGAATGGCATAATAACCACCAATTAAGAAGTACGGTTTATATTTATAAGCTAAAAAGGGTTTATAGAGCGACTTATACAAATATTCAGAGATCTGGAGTTAGTAACTATAGCGAAAAAAAAACTCTAAGACATTACGTAATAAACCTTAGCAATTAAGTATATAACGCAGTTCCAGACGTTAGCAATATAAGTAGAGTGGAATAATAGGGCGCTTATAGCACAGTATAAGTAAGGACTTAAGGCTAAAGTCTAGGACGTAATTATCCTAATAGAAGATACGGACACCCTAAGGGAGTTAATAGATTAAGTAATTAAGATTAATAATTAGATCTACTAAAGGGAATAGGCTAAGAAAGGTTAGGATAGAGTTCTATAGTTGTATAAGGTATAGAGTACGTAACAACTAAAACTAAGTTAAAAACTATAGTATAGCGTAGAGTTAATAGACCTAAGTAGTACTAAAGAAGCCTATAGAAGATAGAGTAAGAAACTATAGAAACCTAGAGGTTAGGGATCTAGTAATTACAGAACTAAGGAGCAGAGGCTAAACTAGGGATTTTAGTAGTAGAAGACGTTTAGGCGGACTCTATAATAAAGTTAATAGTTTAAAAATAGAGCTTATATAAATTACGGGAAACAAGGTCACTTTGTAAGGGATTATAAAGATAGTTAGAGTTACTATATAATAAAGGGAACTAGACTAGTAGTAGGAGATATATACGTATAGAGGGATAATAGTATACTTCAAGGAACGAAAGAATGTTTGATTAAAAGTTTTGCGTTTTATTATAATAACGTATACTAAATTTATAAAGACGCTAAATATAGCGTAAGCTATTAGCTATAGGAGCTAATAACCTTAAAGTATAGAGGAACTAATAAACTAGTTCACAGATTAGATATTAAGAATAATAAATTTAACGTAGGCAAACATTTTATAACAATAAGGTAATAAAGGTAGCTTACTAGGAGTATATAGACCTTAAAGATATTATATAAGAGGTAGAGGATAATTCCACTATAGAATAGGGAATATTAGTAGGGACTAAGACCCTACTAAACACGATATCTATTACTTTACAAGACGTAAGAGAAGTAAGAGAGTAAACCACTTTGGCACTTAATAAAGGCAAGAAGCTAAAGGCTTAAGATTCTTAAAATAAGATAAAAAATAACTAAGATTCTTAAGATAAGATAAGGCAGACCTAAAAATCTATAACGGATAGAAACCGATAGAGTAGGGTAATAGCTTAGTTTAAAGATATATAAATAAGCTTAGGATAGAGTTTCCTATAGGTATAAGATTCTTAAGACAAAATAAGTAAGATTTAAGACTTTTAAGATAAGATAAGAATACTTAAGCCTAGTTAAACTAAGGTAGGAGTAAAGCTTAAGATAAAAGCAAGCTTAGGATTAAGAATCCTTTAAAACTAAGATTTTAAAGCATAAATAAGAACTATTAATAAGATTAAGAAGTAAGAAAACTTTAAGGATCTACTTATAAGGCGAAAATAAAAAAAAACCATAATGGAATTTAGGGCAAAAATTATCGCATAGTAATAGCAAAAGTTAAATTAGAGAACTAATATACTAGAATATACTAAGGACAGAGCACCTATATAAAGAATTACTAATAAACCTAGGATAGGTATACTAAAAGCTAAGTAGCTTATTAATTTAGAAAACAAAGAGGATCTAGGGATCCTAACTAGGTTTAAAAAATAATATATAAAAGGCTATTACAATATAGTAATAAGAAGATACTTCCTTACGGACGAGCTGTATATACTCTAGCAGCTATACTAAAAGTAGTATAGGTAAAGGCATAACAATAAATGGGAAGATTTCTATATATAGTTGGATCAAAAAGTTATCTAGGATTACCCTATTATGGGAAAAGCAATAAGTTACATTAAAGGAGCCTTAATTATAATGTTAAAGGATTTAAAGGAACTATTAGAGGACTAAAGAAGTAAAAGATATATCTTAGTACCTATAAACAAAGTTATAACGTTTAAATTAATACGATAAAGGTTTAAACTTAAGAATAAAGACGAGCTAAGAGTTAACCTAAGACACTAAGTATATTACACGTTAGTATAGATCGTATATATAGATAATGCGTATAATATATAGAGAGTACCTAAGAATAAGTATATAAAATACCCTATAAGAATATATTAGATAATAAAAGAACAGAAGTACTAAAATACTAAGTATATATATAGCTGGCATTTAGTAGAAGTTTAGGAGTTAGGGGACTTAATATTTTAGCTAGAAAGATTCCTTATAGAAGAATACCTAGATAAATAATAGTGGTGGAAATACCTAGAGAATATATATCTATAGTATATTAAAGATAAAAAGCAAACTAAGTATTAGCTAAAGGAGGACTAAGTATAAATAGGATTAAGTAGCTAATAGTTAGGAAAAGTAAAGGCCTACGGGACTAGAGGGAGCTAGTAGTAAAGCCTTAGACCCTTAAAGGAATTTAAGGATAATACCTAAATTTATAAGTTAAGTAGTAAAATTAACAGTTTAAAGCATTAATAGATAGTAGAGTAATAAAGAACTATATCTTACTAGTAGCAGTTAAAAGAATAGGATTACTATATAGGAAAAAGGAGCACTCTTACGTATTAGTAATAATTTTAGGAGATCTAATAGCTTATAGAGGAGGTATTATTAATCTTAAAATAGGACCTATTTAGATAACTATTAAAGGGAGATAAGTTAAGATGTCTTTTAATATATTACCATTAAGAAATAATAAGGCAGTACTAGGAATACCTTAGTTATAAAAATATAATCTAAAGATTAATTAGATTATAGGTTAAGTTAAGATTAGAAATACTTAACGCCGTAAGATATAATAATAAGCTAAGTTAATATAGTACTAAGTAGGAGCAACCTATAAAGAAACGGAAAAGGGACTAAGCTATATACTAAAGAGATACTATAAGTATAGCAAAAAACTATAGTTACTAGAAAGTAAGAAGCTATTAGAGTATATAGCATAGAACTATAAGATAGAATTAGAACTAGAAATAAGTCTAAGGTTCTTTCTAATCTATAAGCTTACTAAAGAAGAAGGTAGAGCATTAAAAGAGTTTATCTAGGAAAACCTACGAAAAGGATATATTAGACTATTATAGTCATTAGTAGGTTATCTAGTACTATTTATACTAAAGAAAAACGGTAAACTAAAACTATATATTAACTATAAATAGTTAAACAGTATTACTAGAAAGAATAGGTATCTTTTATCCTTAATTAGTGAAATCTAAGACAGGATAGGTAATATATAAATCTTTATAAAGATAGATCTAAGATAGGCATACCACTAAATTAGGATTATGGAAGGCGACAAATAGAAGGCGGCCTTTAGCTTAAAGGAAGGACTATATAAACTATTAGTTATATAATTTAGGCTTATAAACGCACTAGTAACGTTTTAGAAGCGTATTAATAACGTATTAGAAGAATACTTAGATAAATTTGTTATAGTATACCTTAATAATATTTTTATCTACTTAGTAACTAAGGAAGAATATAGGGAATACGTTAAATAGGTTTTAAAGAGACTATAGAAAAAGCAGATGCTAGTAGTAATTAAAAAATACGAGTTCTTTACTAGGAAGACCGATTTTATTAAATTTATTATTAAACTAGGCTAACTTAGCATTAATCTAAAGAAAATCGAGACTATAGTAAACTGGTAAGAACTAGAGAACGCTATATAGTTAAGATTATTCCTAAGGTTTTATAATTACTATAGAAAGTTTATAGCGTAATAGTTAAAGGATATTAAGCCATTTATATAGTCAATAAAGAAAGAAGAACCTTAGGTATAGGGAGAGGAATAGTAAAAGCTATTTAAGAAAGTTAAAAAGTTATTTACCTAAGAGCCAGTTCTTAAAATCTATTAATTAGGACTAGAAACAGTTATAGATATAGATATATTAGATTATATACTAAGCGCATACTTTATATAGAAATATTAAGATAGATAGCACCTAGTAGCATACTATAGTTAGAAGATAATACTACTAGAGTTAAACTACAACATCTATAATAAAGAGCTATTAGGTATAATCGCAGCACTAAAGAAATAGAGAGCATTCTTATAAGGCACGGAGAAACTATTTATAATTAAAATGGATTATAAGAACCTAATAAAATTCCTAATAATAAAGGAACTTAATTAAAGATAGGTTAGATAGGCAGAGATACTTATAGAATACTATTTTAAGATTTAGTATACTAAGGGTATAGACAATATATAAGCAGATACTCTAAGTTAAAAAGCTAAACTATAAAATAATAAAAAGCCATTAGGAGCTTTACTGTAAAAGGATATAGACGGATTAATTAGATATAATTACCTAAAAATTATAGCAACTTAGGAAGAATTAAATAGAGTTTATAAATTACTAAAGAGCATTTAAGCACAAAGGATCTCTAAAGCTTAGCTAGAAGAATAGTTAGAGTACCTAAAGGGAGAAATACCGTATAAGTATAGAGAGGTAAAGTACATCCTAAAAAGCTTAGCGAAGTAATTTATAGAAGAATTCCATAAGAGAATAACTTAAGGACATAATAGAGCCATGGGCTTAGTATTAAGACTTTAAAAGGAGTATATTATTAACGGAATTTAGAGCTTAGCACGGAAAGTTATAAAGGAATATCTAAACTGCTAAAGGAATAAATTAATAAGATATAAGCCGTATAGAGGACTATAACCTATTAAAATACCAGAGAGACTATAGGAGGTTATATTATAGGACTTTATTATTAAGTTACTAAAGTTAAGAAATCCTATTACTAGATAAAATTATAATATAATCTTAGTAATAGTAGATAAGCTTATAAAGTAGGGATACTTTATAGCATATATAGAAGAAATATTAGCAAAAGATATCACTAGAATCTATATTAAGGAAATATTTGCAAGATATAAAGTACTAAATAAGATTATATTAAATAGGGATCTAAGATTTATAGTAGCATTTTAGGAAGTATTTTTAGCGGAATAAAAGGTTAGGGCAGTAACTTCTACTATATATTATCCGCAGATAGACAGTTAAACAAAACGATTAAATTAGACACTAGAGTAGCATTTAAGGCATTATATTAATTACGTATAGAATAATTAGGTATTATTATTACTAGTTATATAGTTTATATATAATATAATACTATAGAAAGGAATAGGCATATTACTATTTAAGGCAAATTGTAGGTATAAACTAAGAATATCGTTATTATTATAGCAAGTAAAGAAAATAAGTAGTATAACTAAAGAAAGAATAAAGACATTAATAAATCTTTATATAGACCTTATAGAATTAGTAAAGAAAGTATAAGAGAGAATAAAAAAGTACTATAATGCTAAGAGATCTAAGGGACTAGATCTTAAGGAGGGAGATAAAGTATAGCTACTATATAAAAATTTTAAGAGTTAATAACTAAGTAAGAAGTTAGACCACGTTAGACTAGGACCTTTTAAAATCATATAAAGGATTTCACCGGTTACGTTTAAATTAGACCTACTAGCTAAAATAAAGATTTACCCTATATAGTATATTATAATACTAAAGCCAGTATATAGGAATATTAAGCTACTAGTTTATAAAGCAGACATATATAGAGGATAAAAAGAAGATAAATAGTAAGTTTTAAAGATTATTAGTTATAAGGATATTAACGATAAAATATAATATAAGGTTAAGTGGATAGGCTATAATAAAACTACCTAGGAGCTACTAGAAAATCTAAAAAACACTATAGGAAAGGAATAGGAGTATTAGAAGAGATTAGGTTAGGTAATATTAATAATAAAAAATCGCTAAAAAATAAGTTACCTATGGGGGACCTAAGAAGAGCAGTTGCCGAACTACTTAGATCTATTTCCTTCTTAGCTAAAAGAAGATTAGTCCTCTTATTACTAAGTTCCTATAGACCTTATTTTATAAGTTTCTACTTTTTAAAACGGACCTTCTTATAAACCTTCTTAAGACGGATTAACTAAGTAAACGCTATAAGATAAGACTTAAGGGCCTATTACTAAGCATCGGCAGCCTCCCGTTCTATATTACGCGAATAGTATAACTCTGCTAGAGTAATAGACAGTTTATTATCTAGCTATATATATTAGGTAAAAACCTAAGTAGATAGTTATATAGCTGCGAGGCACAGGCGACTCGCATATAACTTGCCTGTAAGGTACGTGCTCTATATATGCCTAGGGAAACCCCTTCCTTACCTTACACCTTAGACTCCTCCTTCTTCCTTAAGGATTTGTCTACTATATAATATACCCTATTGTTCTATTATTGGACTCCCTATCCACATCCTTACCTTATATTTAAATCCTTACCAATCCCTTTAGGAGGATAGCCGGTTTAATTTCTTACGATCTATAATGCCTCCGAAGATAAGATTAACGCCTATACTTAACGGTAATACGCCCGCGATATAACGGTAAAGCGCCTTAATATCTAGTGTAGATAAAAACGCTAGCAGCATACTAGTAGAATCTAAGCCACCTTCTAAATCCTAAGATTAGATATTTATAAACGCTAGAGACTAATTTGACTTATATACCTAGGCTTAACAGGAGCTTAGTAAGGTTATTAGCGTTCTACCAAATACTACTAACCTAAAGGAGCTAGATAAGCTAGTTAATAAAATAGCTAACTTACAGAGCATTATTGATTTAATAAAGCCCTCCCGTTATCTCTCTAGCGAAGAGTATAAGTTATACAGCGAACGTATACGACGAATGAATCTCGACGCCCTAGTTAAGAAGTTACCGCCTAATATTAGTAGCACTATTTAACAGAAGTTTAACCGGTAGATTGCTGCAATTAAGAATTAATTTAAAATCTACGACGCTGACTATAACTATGAGTGATGTACGCGTTAGGCCATTAAAGGTTTTGTAAAAGAGAAGACAGTTACCTAACTAGTACATCGCTGTCTGGGCGCTAAAGATAAAGGTCCTCTACTATAGGACGAACTTAAGACTATAGTCTAAGACCAGATCAAGAACCCTATAGTAAGACGCTTTAAAAATGTTACTATATACTATATAACTGTAATAAAGGAGAACTAGAAGTTTGACACCTTTTTAGCCCGTATGCGTAGCTTAGAGGACCTCTTCTTATATACCCCTTTTATCGACCCTAATTAATAGGTAGACTTTTAGTTCTCGCGCCTTCCGACCTACCTATAAGCAGAGCTCTTCCGCTAGAACTTTACTACATGGGTAAAAACCGCTAAGGACCTCTTTGTAGAAATCCGCCGTGTAGAGCAACTGCTCGACACTATAAAGCTTATAGAAGATCGCGTAGTTAGTAGTAATAAATCCTTACGCTTAAAGCGCGGTCGTACCTTAAGCTCTGCAGGATTAGGTTTAGAGGACAGAACCTTAGGAAGGTAACGCTTTTCTAACTAAACTTTTATAGAGACTACTTAACAGCCAGATAGCTTAGAGGACCCCCTAGACGCCAGCGCTATATACGCGACTTACACGAGGAACGCAGATAGCAGCCGTAGTAAAGATTACTGGCAGAAAGCCACCTAAGACTAGGATAACGCATACCCCTAAACGCATACCTTGCGCAGGCGTATTGCGACCTGACGTTAGATAGGAAGAAGGCTTAGATAACGCATACCCTAAACGCATTATGCGTAGGATATCGCGACCTAATGTTAGAGAACGAGATAAGGACACCGTATACCCTAAACGCATATCGTGCGCAGGATATCACGACCCGATGTTAGAATAGGACTAGGATAACGCATACCCTAAACGCATACTATGCGCAGGACATCGCGACCTAACGTTAGATTTGGATACCGTATACCCCTAAACGTATATCTTGCGTAGGCGCATCGCGACCCGACGCTAGATAGGGAGAAAAGGAACGCATTATGGTATATGTTGCGATAGATACGCCCTAGGGTAAAGTCCACCTACGTGCTTAATAGGACAATAGGTGCTAAATTAACCCTTAATGCTATATAAAAGTTGCGGGTTATAGACCTTATGGGCGGTTCTGGTGGTACTACACTAATAACCTAGTGCTGGCGGACCAGAGCGTCTTGCTATTCTTATTAAGACTTTAACTAACCTAATGGCGCTAAACCCTTAGCTTAGGCGATAGTCCCCCACAATAACCCTGCGAGTTACCTCGCTGGTACTAGCTTTGCGTAAAGCCTCGTGCCATAGTAAGTGGTAGTAGTAGCTACCTTAGCCGAAACGGCTTATAGAACACCCCTAAGTTACTAGTCTATCTATGGAGTATAAGGGACGCATTTATACGCTCTATACGCGACTACCTAGGGGTGAGCTCCTGCTAGCAACACTTAAGGACTCCTAAGGTATAATAAGGTCTGGCCTTACTAAGGACCTCCGTAAATACCTAGGTACTGCGATACCTGCTAACGCTTAAATCGCGCCGCTATACACCTTATGGTGAGCTACAGCCCATAAGGCCCCTATACGAGCCTAGCGGTATTACTTACTTAACTATTACGGATCTCCCTAAGACTAAGATACCTTCTTATCCTTATAGACCGTTTTACAAAACTAGTATACTACTACTTAGCCTTACAGCTAAAGCGTAAGTGAAAAGCAAGTGCTGCTGCTAAGACATAACTTATATACTATTCTATATATATGCTATATAGAGAACGCGCAAGGCTAAAGTAAGGGTCAGCGGCGGGTTTAATGGGCATATAGCCCTACCGTCCTAATCTGGCTGTATGTAAGTAACCTATAACCTACCCGCGAAGTATATACAGCGCTATACTAGTATAGCGCAAGGCTAAAGCAAGGGTTAGCGGCGGGTTTAACTAGTATATAGCCTTACCGTCTATAAATCTAGCTATATATAAATAACCTGCAACTTACCCGCGAGGTACTAGCGACCTACCTACATAAGCGAGCTTTTGGAATATTTCTTATCTACTAAATTTGGGCGATAGTATTGAGCTACTGGCTCTACCTATTAAATGGACTAATTAGGATTTTCTATACCGGGCATGTAAAATCGCTATTAGCTTAGTGAAATGTAGGGAAGTCTTAGTAAGCTAAATCTAACTAATTAGATAACTTGGACTAACGGTTGAAGTTCCTTAACATCTTTGCGCCGTAAGTGTACTACCTATCTCTATGCGTAAAATTAAGACGCTCTTTCCCCTTTAAATTTTTTCCTTACTAAGGTTTTTTATGGGGTTTTATTAAGGCTTAAGTATATAAAGGATTGGGGACGACCCTTTTTAAAGGGGGGGGCATTATTAGGTAAAAACCTAAGTAAATAGTTATATAGCTGCGAGGCACAGGCAACTTGTATGCGACTCGCCTATAAGGCACGTACTCTATACATACCTAGGGAAACCCCTTCCTTACCTCGTACCTTAGACTCCTCCTTTTCCCTTAAGGATTCGTCTACTATATAATATACCCTATTATTCTATTATTAGACTCCCTATCTACATCCTCACCTTATAACGTAGTAGTAAATTAAATATAAAACCTTAAAATAGATTAATTAGAGAACTAGACAACTATTTAGAGTAATAGGTTGTATATATTTAGTATTAAAGATAAAGCAAACGTTATAGGACGAATAAATATTCGCTTTAGTGCACTCTAAGCAAAAAAACGGTTATCGCGAAGATAGGTTCGCCAATATAATATAAACTAACCCTTTTTTCAAACAGCAAGAATATAGAGACGGTATAATCTCACTAAAAGATAATATTATAGCAATAGTACGAGCATGACGGACAGTCGAGGATAAAGAAATTGCTTTAGGTATAATAAGCAATAATATTAACTAAATTAATTAGACGGATATTATACCTCTAATAAATAACTTAGAGATATTAAAAATCTTTAAGGACGAAGATAGAGAGGAGGGAGATAGTATTACGGACGCTTTAAGTATAATATTATAACTACTTAGGGAAGAGTTGGAAGAAGCTAGTTAGTTAATTTAGGTATAGTTTAAAATAGAGCTAATAGAACTATATAATAAGGAATAGTAGCTAAGGTTATATAACGTAATCTATATAATCTATAGGATCTATATAATCCGTAATAGAGTAAATAGAGCGTACGTATATTATATATAAGAAGGATTTTATAGGAATATAGTCGTATATTTAAAGGACTATAATCCCTACCTAAATAGTTCCTTCCTTATAGTAATTCTTAGAATATAATTAGAGTTAATTTATTAAGTAACTACTCCACTAGTTATTATTACGTTATTAATTTTATCTTATATTACTATTATACAATACACTACCTATACCTACAGTATGGGCTAGAGAGCTTATAAGGCATTCTAATCGGCAGCCTGTCTAGTCGCGAGACACTGCTACTATCTTTTTAGTTTGCATGGCCGAGTGGGTTGGGCTTGGGCACGACAATGTGTCTCGCGACTACCTAGAGGTCAGTGTTCGATCTGTGGCGGGGTTGAGCATTTACGAGTATGGGACAGCCTAAGCGACTACACTCTCTGTAGTCAGTGCGGGGTATCGCACGTTTGGTGCGTATCGCACGTGCTTGCTGGAGGTCACCCTTATGGAAAGCTTAATACGCTAGCTAGGGTGCTAGCGGACGCCTCGCGTTGCAGCTAGGGTGCTACGGGCAGCTCGCGCGCTGCGTGGCCAAGACTACCTGGCGAAAGGCCAGCCATTTGTCGCGATTTAGGCGCCTGAGGACATGCGCCCTAGGAGGGGGTGCAGTTGTCATGCAATGCGCTACCCATACCTGCGGTATGGGCTGGAGAGCTTATAAGGCATTCTAACCGGCAGCCCGTCCAGTCGCAAGACATTGCTGCTATTTTTTTAGTTTGCATAACCGAGTGGGTTGGGCTTAGGCATGACAATTACCTATATACCTAGCCTAATAATAAGCCTATTATAGTACCTGCTATAAGGTTCCATTACACTTTATTACCTTATTATTATAGAATGTTTTACCTACGTTAAATTTATTATCCTTAATATCCAATCTATAAACTAGTTTATTGGTCCCTCTATACTTTAAGGATTTTAGCTCCTATAGCTAATAGCTTATACTATACTTAACGTCTTTATAAATTCGGTATGCGTTATTATAGCAAAACGTAAAACTTTAGATTAAACACTCTCTTATTCCTCGTAGTATACTTTTATCCCTCTATATATATATATCTTCTACTAGTCTAGTTCCCTTTATTATATAGTGACTTTAACTATCTTTATAATCCCTTATAAAGTAACCTTATTTTCTATAATTTATATAAGCTCTATCCTTAAACTACTAACTTTACTATAAAGTCCGCCTAACCATCTTCTACTACTAAGATCCCTAGTTTAGCCTCTACTCCTTAGTCTAATAATTACTAGATTCTTAACCTTTAGGTTTTTATAGTTTCTTACTCTATTTCCTATAGGCTTCTTTAGTACTACTTAGGTCTATTAGCTCTACACTATACTATAGTTTCTAACTTAGCTTTAGTGTTACGGACGCTTTAAGTACAATATTATAACTACTTAGAGAGGAGTCGGAAGAAGCTAGTTAGTTAATTTAGGCATGGTCTAAAATAGAGCCAATAGAGCTATATAACGAGGAATGGTAACTAAGGTTATATAACGTAATCTATATAATCTATACGATCTATATAATCTATAACAGAGTAGACAGAGCATACGTACCTTACGTACTAAGGGGATTTCTTAGGAGTACGGTTGTATATTTAAAGGACCATAGTCCCTACCCAAATAGTTCTCTCCTTTGTAGTAAATCTTAGAATATAATTAGAGTTAATCTATTAGGCAACTACTCTACCAGTTATTATTACGTTATTAACTTCTTATTTACCTATATACCTAGCCTATTAACAAGTTTACCGTAGTTTCTGCTACAAGGCTTTGTTATATATTTATTACTAAGATTATAGTATTAACAAAGTTAAATAATATGCCACTAAAAGCAGCCACTATAACGCCATTGACGGCGGCAACTACTTTAAGATTAGGTAATAATACTAGTATAGTAGACACTAACTTATAGCAACTAGTAACGGTTAGATAACTATAAGAAATAGTTAACTAGCTAATAGAAAATAATATAACGTTAGAAAATATAATTAACGGGATAGGAGTAGTAAAGATTAAGCTACTATTAATTAAAAGGTATTTAGGGGAAAAGTTAAAACTTAAAGGATTCCTTATATAAATGCACTTTAAGGTTATATAAGAAGGGGGTAAGCTACTAATACCTATGGATCGAATAGCGTACGCGGGATTATTCCTATTGGGGAGAGCACTTAAATAGTTTAAGCCTTACCTTACGGAGATATAAGTAAATAGTATAACGACCACTAATTAAGATATACGGTTTATATTCTTAAGCTAGGAAGAGTTTATAGAACAACTTACACAAATATTTAGAGACCTAGAATTAACAACTATGGTAGAAAGAAAACTTTAAAATATTATATAACAAACCTTAGTAATTAAGTATACTATATAGTTCTAAACGTTAGTAATATAAGTAAAGTGGAATAATAGGGCGCTTATAGTATAGTATAAGTAAGGACTTAAGGCTAAAGTCTAGGATATAATTATCCTAATAAAAGATACAGATACCCTACAGGAGTTAATAGATTAAGCGATTAAGATTAATAATTGGATCTACTAAAGGGAACAGGCTAAGAGAGGCTAGAATAGAGTTCTATAGTTATATAAGGCGCAAAGCACGTAATAATAAAAGCTAAGTTAAAAATAATAGTATAGCGCAGAGCTAATAAACCTAAGTAGTACTAAAGAATCTAAGAAATAAAATAAGAAATTATAGAAACCTAGTAGATAAGAATTAAGTAATTAAAGGTCTAAGGAGTAGAGGTTAAACTAGGGATTTTAATAGCAGAAGACGTTTAAGCGGACTCTATAATAAGAAAAATAGTTTAAAG
Source organism: Cenococcum geophilum 1.58 (assembly GCF_001692895.1). Lineage (NCBI taxonomy): Eukaryota > Fungi > Ascomycota > Dothideomycetes > Gloniales > Gloniaceae > Cenococcum > Cenococcum geophilum. The sequence goes on from NW_027137630.1 coordinate 369,213, forward strand.
AAGAAGCTTATATAAATTATAGAAAATAGGGTTATTACATTAGAGACTATAGAAGTAGTTAGAGTTACTATATAGTAAAAAGAATAAGACTAGTAGACGATATATATATATAGAGGGATAATAATATACTATAAGGAATAAAAGAATATTTAATTAAAAGTTTAATATTTTGTTATAACAACGTATGCTAAATTTATAAAAACGCTAAGTATAGTATAAGCTATTAGCTATAAGAGCTAGTACCTATAGAATATAGAGGAACTAATAAACTAGTTTGTAGATTAGATATTAAGGACAATAAATTTAATATAGGCGAAATATTCCGTAACGATAAGGTAATATAGGCCGTTTACTAAAAATAAGTAGACCTTAAAGATATTATACTAAAGGTAGAGGATAATTCTACTATAGAACAGGGAATATTAGTAGGGATTAAAACCCCACTAGATACAATGTCTATTACTTTATAAAACGTAAGAGAAATAGGATAGTAAGCTACTTTAGCACTTAATAAAGGTAAAAGGCTAAAAGCTTAAGATTCTTAAGACAAGATAAAAGACGACTAAGATTCTTAAGATAAGATAAGGTAAGCTTAAGGACCTATAATAGACGATAACCAATAAAGTAGAGCAACGGCTTAGTTTAGTAATATATAAATAAGCTTAGGACGAAGTTTCCTAAAGATATAAAACTCTTAAGATAAAATAAGTAAGATTTAAAACTCTTAAGATAAGATAAGAACATTAAGTAAGCCTAGTTAGACTAAAGCTAGAGTAAAGCTTAAAATAGAAGTAAGCTTAGGATTAAGAATCTAAAGGAGTTAAGAATTTAGAGTATAAATAAGGACACCTATAAATAAGAGGTAAGAGGCTTCTTTATAGATTAAAGAATCTGTAATATAAACAGTAATTAGACTAAGAGACAGATATATAAACCTAAAAGACTTATTAGGAGAACACAGTATTCAGCCTAAAGATTAAAATGTTAATACTAAGATTAAGAAGTAAGAAGACTTTAAGGATCTAAGCGCGAGATATAAACTAAAAGAAACTATAGAAGAATTTAAATAGAGAATTATTATATAACAAAAACAGAAACTAGATAAGAGATCTAGTATATTAGGACGTATAAAGGATAGAGTACTAGTATAAAGAATTACTAATAGGCCTAGGGTAGGCATACTAAAAGCTAAGTGGCTTATTAAACTGGAAAACGAAGAGGATCTAGGGATCCCTATTAGGTTTAAAGAACGATATATAAAGGGCTATTATAATATAGTAATAAAAAGATACTTCCTTACAGATAAGCTATATATACTCTAGCAGCTATACTAAAAGTAGTATAGATAACGACACAACAATAAGTAGGAAGATTTTTATATATAGTTAGATAAACGAGTTATCTAGGACCACCTAATTATAGAGAAGGCTATAACGCATATTAAAGGAGCCTTAATTATAACGTTAAAGGATCTAGAGGAATAATTAGAGGACTAGAGGAGTAAAAGACGCATCTTAGTACCTGTAAATAAAGTTATAACGTTTAGATTGGCATAATAAAGATTTAAACTTAAAGATAAAGATAAGTTAAGAGTTAACCTAAAGCACCTAGCATACTATACGCTATTATAAATTATATATATAGACGATATATGCGAGATATATAAGAATCTAAAGGAAAAGAATTAGAAATACCCTATAAGGATATATTAGATAATAAATAAGCAATAATATAGAAATACTAAATATATATATAGATAGCATCTAGCAGAAGTCTAAGAGGAAGAAAGTTTAATACTTTAACTAGGAAGATTCCTTATGGAAAAATACTTAGATAAATAATAGTAGTAGAAATACCTAGAGAATATATATCTATAGTATATTAAAGATAAAAAGCGAACTAGGTATTAGCTAAAGAGTAAGCTAAGTATAATAGGATTAAGCAGCTAATAGTTAGGAAAAGTAGAGGCCTATAGAACTAGAGGGAACTAGTAGTAGAGCCTTAGACCCTTAAAGAAATTTAAGGATAATACCTAAATTTACGAGTAAATTAGTAAGATTAGCAGTTTAAAGCGTTAATAAATAGTAGAGTAACGCGGAACTATATCTTACTAGTAGTAGTTAAAAGAATAGAATTACCTTACAAATAGAAGGAGCAACTTTACCTATTAGTTATAATTTTAGGAGATCTAATAGCCTATAGAGGAGGGATTATTAACCTTAAAATAGGACCTATTTAGATAACTATTAAAGGAAGATAAATTAAGATGTCTTTTAATATCCTACCATTAGGACAGGATAAGGCAGTATTAGGTATGCCTTAGTTATAGGAATATAATTTAAGGATTAATTAGATTATAGGCTAGGTTAATATTAGGAATATTTAACGCTATAAGATATAATAGTAAACTAAGTTAGTATAGTACTAAGTTAGAGCGATATATAAAGAGACTAAGCGAGGCTTAAGTTATATACTAAAAAGATACTATAAGTATAGCAAAAAGTTATAGAGCCTAAAAAGTAAAAAGCTAGCAGATTATATAGCATAGGACTATAAAATAAAGTTAGAACTAGGAATAAGTCTAAAGTTCTTTTTAATCTATAAGCTTACTAAAAAAAAGGTAAAGCATTAAAAGAGTTTATCTAGGAAAACTTATAAAAGGGATATATTAAACCATCGTAGTTATTAGTAGGATATCTAGTACTATTTATACTAAAGAAAAATTGAAAGCTTAGGTTATATATTAACTATAAATAGTTAAACGGCATTACTTAAAAGGATAGGTATCCTTTACCCTTAATTAGCAAAATCTAAGATAGGATAGGTAATGCGTAAATCTTTACGAAGATAGATCTAAGATAGGCGTACCATTAAATTAGAATTAAGGAGGGCAATAAATAGAAGGCAGCCTTTAGATTATAAGAAGGACTATATAAACTATTAGTTTTACAATTTAGATTAATAAATGCACTAATAATATTTTAGAAAAGAATTAATTGTTACGGCACTGACGCGCGTAACCTGGGTAAGGATCTAGTCAGGGGGCTCGCTTAAGCCTTGGCATATGTATATAGACGTGTCCTTTTCCACCTTCTGCTCCTCATCTTGATATCCGGGTCAATAGACTACCAATTGTACAGGCTTGCATACGTTCTACGGCGCTCGTGCCTCGATTGACTGAGTCGCTGTGACATTAATAGTGTATTAGGAGAATACCTTAATAAGTTTGTTATAGTATACCTTAATAATAATATTATCTACTTAATAACTAAGGAAGAGCACGGGGAATACGTTAAATAGGTTTTAAAGAAACTATAAGAAAAACAGATGCTAGTAGCAATTAAGAAATATAAGTTCTTTATAAGGAAGACCAATTTCGTTAGATTTATTATTAAACTAGGTTATATTAGTATAGACCTAAAGAAAATTAAAGCTATAATGAGTTAGCAAGAACTAGAGAATATAACGCAGTTAAGGTTATTTTTAGGGGTTTGCAATTACTATAGAAGGTTTATAGCATAGTAGTTAAAGAATATTAAATCGTTTACTAGGCTTATAAAGAAAGAGGAACTATAGGTATAGGGAGATAAATAAAAGAAGTTGTTTAAGGAACTTAAGGAGTTATTTACCTAGGAGCTAATCCTTAAAATCTATTAACTAGGACTAGATATAGTTATAGAAACGGACGTATTAGACTATATACTAGAAGTATATTTGCTATAAAAGCATAAGGACATATAGCATCCAGTAGCATACTATAGTAGAAAGATAACACTATTAGAGTTAAACTACGACGTCTATAATAAGGAGTTATTAGGTATAATTATAGCACTTAAGAAATAGAGAGTATTCTTATAAGGCGCAGAGAAACTATTTATAGTTAAGATAGATTATAAGAACCTAATGGGGTTCCTAATAATAAAAGAACTTAATTAGAGATAGGTTAAATAGGTAGAGATACTTATAGAATACTATTTTAAGATTTAGTATACTAAAGGAACTAAGAATATAAGAGCAGATGCACTTAGTAGAAAGGCTAAACTATAAAATAATAAGAAACTATTAGGAGCAATACTATACAGAAATAAGGATAGATTAATTAGATATAATTACCCTAAACTAGTAATAACTTAAGAGGATAATAAACTAAGAAAAGTCTATAAGATACCAGAAAGCTTTTAAGTATAGAGAATTCTAGAAGTATAGCTAGAAGATCTATAAATAGATATATATAAGAATTAAGAAGCGAAGTATATCCTAAGAAGTATAGCAGAGCATTTTATAGAAAATTTCTATAAGGGAGTTACTTAAGGACATAATAGAGCAATAGGCTTAGTGTTAAGACTTTAGGAAGAATATATTATTAACGGAATCTAGAATATTATAAGAAAAGTAATAAAAGAGTATTTAGATTATTAAAGGAATAAACTAATAAGGCATAAGCTATATAGAGGGCTATAACCTATTAAAATACTAGAGAGACTATAGGAGGTCATATTATAGGACTTTATTATTAAGTTACTAAAGTTAAGAGATCCTATTACCAGATAAGATTATAACGTAATCTTAATAATAGTAAATAAGCTTACAAAGTAGGGATACTTTATAGCATATATAGAAGAAATCTTTATGGAAGATATTACTAGAATCTATATTAAGGAAGTATTTATAAGATATAAAGTACTAAATAAGATTATATTAGATAGAAATCTAAGATTTATAGCAGTATTTTAGGAAGTATTCTTAGCAGAGTAAGGAGTTTAAGCAGTAACTTCCACCGCATATTATCCGCAGATAGACGGTTAAATAGAAAGATTAAATTAGACGCTAGAATAGTATCTAAGGCATTATATTAATTATATATAAAATAATTAGGTATTGCTATTACTAGTTATATAGTTTATATATAATATAATACTACAGAAAGATATAGGTATATTACTATTTAAGGTAAATTACGGATATAAGCTAAGAATATTGTTATTACTATAGGAAGCGAAAAAAATAAGTAGTATAGCTAAAGAAAGAATAAAGACGTTAATAAATCTTTATATAAACCTTATAAAATTAGTAAAGAAAGTATAAAAGAGAATAAAAAAGTACTATAATGCTAAGAGATCTAAGGGACCAGATCTTAAGGAGGGAGATAAAGTATAGCTACTATACAAATTTTTTAAGAGTTAACGGCTAAGTAAGAAATTAAACTATATTAGACTAGGACCTTTTTAAATTATTTAGAGGATTTTACTAGTTATATTTAAGTTAAACCTACTAGCTAGGATAAAGATCTACCCTATATAGTATATTATAATACTAAAGCTAGTATACAGAAATATTAAGCCACTAATTTATAAGGTAGATACGTATAGAGAATAGAAAGAAGATAAATAGTAAGTTTTAAAGATCGTTAGTTATAAGGATATTAATAATAAAATATAGTATAAGGTTAAGTAGATAGGCTATAATAAGACTACCTAGAAACTACTAGAAAATTTAAAAAACGCTATAAGAAAGGTATAGGAGTATCAGAAGAGATTAGGTTAGGTAGCATTAATAAAAAAGGATTACTAAAAAATAAGTCACCTAAGGGGGACCTAAGAAGAGTAGTTACTAAGCTACTTAGATTTATTTCCTTCTCTATTAGAAGAGAATTTGTTTTTTTATTACTAAGTTTCTATAAACCTTATTTTATAAGTTTCTACTCCTTAAAACGGACCTTTTTATAACCCTTTTTAAGACGAATTAACCGAGTGGACGCCATAAGATAAGACTTAAGGGCCCGTTACTAAGCATTGGCCGCCTCTTATTTAGCATTATAAGAATAATATAGTTCCGCTAGAGTAATAAATAATTTATTATCTAGCCGCGTAGTAGCAGATTAAATATAAGACCTTAAAATAGATAAGTTAAGGAACTAGATAACTATTAAGAGTAATAAGTCGCGTATATTTAGTATTAGAGATAGAGCGAACATTATAGGATAAATAAATATTTGCTTTAGTACACTCTAAGTAAAAAGATGGTTATTGCGAAGATAAACTTGCTAACGTAATATAAACTAACCCCTTTTTTAAATAATAAGAATATGGAGACGGTATAATCTTACTAAGAGATAATATTATAGCAATAGTGCGAGTATAACGAACGGTTAAAGAAAGAGAAGAAGCTTTAAATATTATAAGTAATAATATTTATTAGGTAAAACCTAAGTAGATAGTTATATAGCCGCAAGGTACGGGCGACCCTAGGGCAACCCAGGGGTAACTCGCCCGTGAGGCACGTGCTCTGCACGTGCCTAGGGAAAACCCTTCCTACCTCGCATACAGACTCCTCCTTTTCCCTTAAGGATTCGTCTCTGTCTATATAATATACCCATTATTCTATCATTAGACTCCCTATCTATATCCTTACCTTATATTTAAATCCTTACTAATCCCCTTAGGAGAATAGCCGGTTTAATTTTTCTATAATACCTCTAAAAAGAAAACTAACGCCTACACCTAATGGTAATACACTAGTAATACAACCGTAGAACGCCTTAGGATCTAGTGCAGACGAAACCGCTAAAAGTATACTAGCAGTATCTAAGCCATTCTCCAAATCCCAAAATAATTAGATATTTACGAACGCTAGAGACTAGTTTAACTTATATACCTGGGCTTAACAGGAGCTTAGTAAGGTTACTAGCGTCCTACCTAATACCGCTAATATAAAGGAGCTAGATAAGCTGGCTAAGAAAATAGCCAACTTACGGAGCATTATTGATTTGATAAAGCCCTCCCGTTACCTCCCTAGTAAAGAGCACGAGTTACGTGGCGAACGTATACGCCAATTAAATCTTAACGCCCTGGTCAAGAAGTTACCACCTAATATTAGCGGTACTACTTAACAGCATTTTAACCGGTGGATTGCCGCAGTTAAGAACCGATTTAAGGTTAATAACGCTGACTACGACTGTAAGTAACGCATGCGCTAGGCCATTAAAGGTCTTATAAAAGAAAAGACAATCGCCTAATTAGTCTATCGCCGGTTAGGTACTAAGGATAAGAGTCCCTTACTATAGGATAAATTTAAGACTATGGTCCAAGACCAGATTAGGAACCCTATAGTGAGACGCTTTAATAACGCTATAATGTACTATATGGCTGTTATAAAGGAGAATTAAAGGTTTAACGTCTTCCTAGCCCGTATATATAGCTTAGAGGACCTCTTCTTATATACCCCTTTTATTAATCCTAAATAATAGGTAGACTTCTAGTTCTTATGTCTTCTAGCCTACCTATAAGTAGAGCTCTTCTGCTAGAACTTCGCCTAACGGGTAAGAACTGCTAAAGACCTCTTTAACGAAATCTGCTGTGTAGAGCAATTACTTAATACTATAAAGCTTGCGGAAGATCGCGTAAGTAGTAGCGGCAAATTATCGCGTATAAAGCGTGGTTGCAGCATAGGCTCTATAGACTTAGGCTTAGGGAACAGAACCTAAAAAGGGCGACGCTTTTCTAAGTAAACTCCTAGGGAGATTACCTAAAAGCTAGATGGCTTAGGGGACCCCCTAGACACTGGTGCTACGCAGGCGAGTTAAAGGACCGTAGGCGGCTACTATAAGGAACACTAGAAGTAGGCTAAAGAGAAGTTAGCTCAGGCTTTAGAAAACCCGAAGCCCTAGTAGCGCATCTCTCTTAACTGTAACTAGGGCCTAATATAGAGGGAGAGAAGAAACGCATTATGGTATATATTGCGATGGATACGCCCTAGGGCGAAGTCCGCCTATATGCCTTATATAATAATAGGTACTAAATTAACCTTATTAATTAAGACGTTGTCTATAGGTTTAACTTACCTATACGCTACGCGCTACGTTTACGTAAACCTATTATATGTTTCCTTAATAGCAACCAGATAATAATCTGGGATGCTTATAATCTAACAATCACCACTAGCGACTCCTAGGGTATCCCTTGTACTATTAGCCCGCAGACCTTTTAGGGCGGCTTATTTGATGGTTATAATATGGTTCTTAGATAGGATTGGCTCGCAGAAGCAGATTTATTAATTAGCTTCCGTTCTGGATAGTTCGTCTAGGGTACTTCGGACCCTAGACGCCTCTAGATAGTTACCCTTAACGCTCTCCTGGTAGATATTAAGGCTAGCGAAATAGTTTATTTGCTATAGCCAGAAGACTCCTTTTCTACGCCAGTCGTGAACATAATAGAGGACCTGTTGTTACTGGCAGCGAGTACCCGTATAGACCCTCTAGATATAGAGACACCGGTTATAAATATAGTAGAGAACCTACCGTCACTGGCAGCGAGTACCCGTGGAGACCCTCTAGTGCCGGCGTAGATCACCTATATATAAGGGGGAGGTGATTAAAACCCTGAAACTATTAAGTATACTGCAGTAGAGCTATATGCACTCTCTATATAAGTATACCTACGAAACGTATATTAGCCGCACCCTTCTCTTCACTAGCTCCTGGAAGCACACTACTATATAATAGTCGCTTCGACCTCTATAGCCCCTGGCCTACCAGATATATATAAGGAGGAAATTAATATCTTTTCTAACGAGCTAGCAAGCATACTACCGTAGAACTCTAAGTATAACTATATAATTGACTTAGAAGAAGGCAAGACACTACCGTAAATACCCCTCTATAACCTCTTATAGAAAGAGTTACAGATCTTATAAGAGTACCTAGATAGTGCTCTTGAAAAGGGCTGGATCAGGCCCAGCAAGTCGCCTGCTAGAGCGCCCATCCTCTTTATGCCGAAAGCAGACGGTATAATGCGGCTATGCGTTGACTATAGACGCCTAAATAAGATTATGATTAAAAATCGGTACCCCCTACCGCTAGTTGGCGAACTCTTTAATAGGCTTAGCTATGCGAAGATATTTATAAAGCTGGATCTTTATAATGCGTACTATAGGATTCGCATTAAAAAGGGAGACGAATGGAAGACCGTATTTAAAATATACTACGGTCACTTTAAGTACCTAGTGATGCCCTTTAGTCTTACTAACGCCCCTATAACTTTTTAGAGCTATATTTATAAAGCTCTAGGAACCCTAGTAGATACTATCTGCGTAGTCTACCTAGATAATATTCTTATCTACTTAAATAATAAGGATAAGCACGTTGAGCACGTTAAGTAGGTACTGCGACAGCTCCGCGCTTGGGGCCTATACGCCAAACTATTAAAATACATCTTTTATACTAAGAACGTTGAGTTCCTAGGCTTTATTATTACCCCTAGGGGTATTATAATGGACCCTAACCGCGTAAAAGCTATTAAGGAATGGCCTAAACCTAAGTCCTATAGGGACATCTAGGTCTTCCTTAGCTTTGCTAACTTCTATAGGCAATTTATTTAGAACTACTCGGATACCGCATACCCCCTATACGTATATCTTATATAGGCATATTATAACCCGACGTTAGATGGGGAGAAGAAGAGGAAGCGTAAGTTAAAAGGGCCTACTAAATGGTATTAACCCTGGTCCTGGCCTAATAACGCGCAGTAGGCGTTTTATAAGCTACGCGCTGCGTTTATATAGGCTCCTCTACTTCGCTACTTTAACCCTAATCTACCCCTAATAGTAATTACTGACGCTTCCGACTATACCTATAGCGGTATACTTCTACAGCCTTTAGGGTAGGGAGATTAACTCTACTAGCACCCAATCGCTTATTATAGTTAGAAGCTTACTAGCCTAGAAGTACGGTATAACACATATAATAAAGAACTACTCGCTATAGTGCAATGCTTTAAGACGTAGCGCCATTACCTTAAATACGCCGCATATATAACGCGCGTGCTCTATAATTACAACAATCTCTAGTACTTTATAACCACTAAGAGCTTATCTACTCGCTAGGCCTGGTACGCTAAGGAACTAGCTAAGTTTAATTTTAAGATTAAATATAAGCTAGGCAAGATAAATCCTGCTAATATACTATCTTGGCGCCCAGATTATGCCAAAGGCTTTAAAGATAGTAGTAAGAGGATACTCCTTAATGCTATACTGCCTATATTGCAGCAAAAGTTGCGGGTTATAGGCCTTATAGGCGGCCCTAGTGCTACTATACTACACTAGCGAGTAGCATACGTGTAGTATACAAGTAACCCTTACAAACTTGGCGCCGGTGGACTAGAGCGTCCTACCATTCTCTTTAAGACTACTTTAACCGGCCTGATAGCGCTTAACCCTAGGGAAAACCCCTTAGCCTAAGCTACGGTCCCCCGCGACAACCTAGCGAGTCACCTATATATTATATATTACCTTGCTAGCACCAACTTTGCGCAGAGTCTTGTGCTACGGCAAGAAGTAGTAGTAGCTGCTTTAGCCGAAACGGCGTTTATAGAACAACCCCCTAAGTCACTAGTTAATTTTATTTATAGAGTATAAAAAAGGGACGCCTTTACACGCTCTATATATAATTAGTTAATCTAGAAATAAGTTCCCACCGGTAACAAGGACTATACCCTTAATAATTAAGGACTCCTAAGGCAAAATAATAAGGTCTGGGTGCCGAATTGCACATTACTATAATAGGAGATCCTTAAGCGAAATCATAACAATTCTATAGGCGGCTACTATGGTTTTAACCGTACCTTCGAGGTAATCGCGCAAAAGTACACTTAGAATGGCCTTACCTAGGACCTTTACAAATACCTAGATAATTATAATACCTACTAACACTCTAAATCGCGCCGCTATAAACCCTATAGTGAGCTATAGCCTCTCTAGGCCCCCACCCAAGCCTAGCGGTATTATTTACTTAACTTTATTACGGATTTCCCAGAGTCTAAAACTCCTAATGGCGTAGAGTATAACTCCGTCTTTATCCTTATAGACCGTTTTACAAAGCTAGTGCGCTACTATCTAGTGCGTAAGATAATTAATGCTACATAACTCGCAGAACTCTTATTTAGAGTCTTTGCATAAATAGGGCCTCTAGATAATATTATCTCTAATAGGGGTAGTGTATTTACAAGCGAGTACTAAAGCACTATATGCTACCATCTCCGCGTTTAACGTAAACTTAGCACTATATTCTACCCGCAGACAGATAGGTAGACGGAGCGTTAGAACCAGGAGCTTAAGGCATACCTACGTATATTTACGAACTAGGAACAGTTTAATTAGGCCTCCCTACTTAAAGAAGCAGCCTTTGCCTATAACTCTAAGGTCCATACCATAATAAAGCGTTCCCCTATTAAGCTCGCCTACGGCTAGCTACTAAATGTCCTAAATAGAGTCCTAGACAGCGTCTAAGACGCCTAGTAAGGTGGGGAGGGGTCTGAGTTGATAAATGTCTAACTCGTAGAGACGTACCTATAACGCCTGCGCCTTATACATAAGGTAGCGGCGGCGTTAATAATGCACGCCTAAAAGCTTCAGGTAAAATACTACAATCGTCACTATCTGGCCAAGCATTTCGCCGTTAGTAAATAAGTCCTACTCTCCTCTAAGAACATCCGCATGAAACGTCCTTATAAAAAGCTTAACTATAAGTTTATAGGACCGTTTTAGATCCTAGAGCGCGTAGGGCAGTAAGTATATAAGCTAGAGCTCCTACCTGCTATGGCACGGCTCCACCTAGTCTTCTATATCTCCCTACTAGAGCCTTACAGGTTACGCCCTAGGTTTTAACCCCTAGCAGTGGAAGAGCTTAAGGAAGGCAGCTGGGAAGTAGAAGCAATCATTACCTACTAGGATCGTACTAGATAACTGTAGTACCTTATTAAATAGCTAGGATGGCTAAATAAGTATAATAAATAGAAATACGAGACAGAATTTAAGAATTATTAATAACTGCTGGATAAGTACTATAAGCGGGACACCTTAGCCTTATAGCCGAAGCGCAGGTAAAAAGTAAGCACCGCTATTAAAATATAACCTGTATTAAAGCGGAGCAGAGGACGTCCTAAGGGATTAAAGAATAAGTAACAACTGCTATAAGAACTGCGGCGTACGTATAGGGTGAAGTTTTAATTCATTAATATCCTATATAAGCCACACTCTAACGCAACCTAACGATGCTAGTGACTTATAGGTGAGGCCACAGCGTATACCGGCAACAAAGCTTAATTTAGAGAGCACCCTTTCTAGACCTAGTCCGTTACTCTATACTAGCTAAGCAGATTACTTATATATTAGAGAATAGGCCTGTTTATAACCGGGGTCTATTTAACTAGGGTTTACGACCTACTGGTAACCCGCTAGTAGTAACCTATACCAATAACTTACACTATTCTATATATATGCTACGCAGATAATATATAAGGCTAAAGTATAGGTTAGCGGCGGATTTAACGGGCATATAGCCTTACCGTCCTAAACTTAGCTATATATAAGTAACCTATAAACCTACCCGCGAAGTATATACGGCGCTATGCTAGTATAGCGTAAGGCTAAAGTAGGGTCAGCGGTGGGTTTAATAGGCATATAGCCTTACCGTCTATAAATCTGGCTATATGCGAATAACCTATAACTAACCCGCGAGGTACTAGCGACCTATTTACATAAGTGAGCTTTTAGAATATTTCTGGTCTACTAAATTTAAGCAACGGTATTAAGCTCCACTAGCTCTACCTATTAAATAGACTAATTAGGATTTTCTATACCGGGTATATAAAATTGCTACTAGCTCGGTTAAATGCGGGGGAGTCTTAGTAAGGCAAATCTGACTAATTAGACAACTTCGACCGCCGGTTAAAGTTCCTTAACATCTTTACGCCGCGCATATGTACTACCCGTCTCTCTATACGCAAAATTAAGACGCTCTTTCCCCTCCAAATTTTTTCCTTACTAAGGTTTTTTATGGGGTTTTATTAAGGCTTAAGCATATAAAGGATCGGGGACGACCCTTTTTAAAGGGGGGGGCATTGTTAGGTAAAACCTAAGTAGATAGTTATATAGCCGCAAGGTACGGGCGACCCTGGGGCAACCCAGGGGTAACTCGCCCGTGAGGCACGTGCTCTACACGTGCCTAGGGAAAACCCTTCCTACCTCGCACACAGACTCCTCCTTTTCCCTTAAGGATTCGTCTCTGTCTATACAATATACCCATTATTCTATCATTAGACTCCCTATCCACATCCTCACCTCACATATTAACCAAATTAATTAGACGGATATTATACCTTTAGTAAATAACTTAGAGATATTAAAAATCTTTAAGGATAAAGATAAAAAGGAGGGAGATAGTATTATGGATGCTTTAAGTATAATATTATAACTACTTAAAGAGAAGTTAGAAGAAGCTAGTTAGTTAATTTAGGTATAGTCTAGAATAGAGCCAATAGAGCTATATAATAAGGAATAGTAACTAAGGTTATATAACGTAATTTATATAATCTATATAATCTATATAATCTATAATAGAGTAGATAGAGTATATATACCTTATATACTAAGGGGATTTCTTAGGAGTACGGTTGTGTATTTAAAGGACTATAGTCCCTACCTAAATAGTTCTCTCCTTTATAGTAAATCTTAGAATATAATTAGAGTTAATTTATTAGGCAACCACTTTACTAGTTATTATTACGTTATTAACTTCTTATTTACCTATATACCTAGCCTATTAATAAGTCTACCATAGTTCCTACTATAAGGCTTTGTTACATTTAGTTATTGCATACTCTATATCTTATATAACTATAAAACTCTATCCTAGCCCTTCTTAGCCTATTCCCTTTAGTAGATCCAATTATTAATCTTAATCGCTTAATTTATTAACTCCCTTAGGGTATCCGCATCTTCTATTAAAATAATTACGTCCTAGATTTTAGCCTTAAGTCCTTATTTATATTATGCTATAAGCGCCTTATTATTTTACTTAACTTATATTACTAATGTCTAGAACTACGTTATATACTTAATTACTAAGGTTTATTGCGTAATGTCTTAGAGTTTTCTTTCCGCTATAGTTACTAACTCTAGGTCTTTAAATATTTGTATAAGTTGTTCCGTAAACCCTTCCTAGCTTATAAATATAAACCGTACTTCTTAATTAGTGGTTATTATACCATTCGCTTGTATTTCTATAAGGTAAGGCTTAAACTATTTAAGTACTCTCCCTAATAGGAATAGTCCCGCATATACTATTCGATCTATAGGTATTAGCAGCTTCGCTCCTTCTTACGTAACTTTAAAGTACATTTACGTAAGAAATTCTTTAAGCTTTAATCTTTCTCCTAAGTACCTTTCTATTAATGGTAACTTAACCCTTACCGCTTTTATCCTATTAACCCTCTCTTCTAGCGCCGCATTATTTGTTATTAACTAGTTAATTACCTCTTATAGTTATCTAACCGTCACAGGTTGCTATAAATTACTATTTACTATACTAGTATTACCTAACCTTAAAGTAGTTACCGCCGTTAATAGCGTTATAGTAGCTATCTTTAGTAGCATATTATTCGACTTTCTATATTTAATACTATAATTAGGTAGTAATTATATAACGGAACGTTATAGCAGGCACTACGATAGACTCGTTATTAGACTAAGTATATAGGTAATATAAATAGAAGTTAATAACGTAATAATAATAGAGTGGTTATCTAATAGATTAACTCTAATTGTATTCTAAGAATCACTATAAGAAAGGAACTATTTAGGTAGGGACTATGGTCCTTTAAATACACGACCGTACTCCTAAGAAATCCTCTTTATACGTAAGGTACGTGTGCTCTATCTACTCTATTATAGATTACCTAGATCCCCTTAGATTATATAGATCACGTTATATAACCTCGGTTACCATTTCTCGTCATATAGCTCTATCGGTTCTATTCTAGACCGTGCCTAAATTAACCAACTAGCTTCTTCTAACTCTTCCTCAAGTAGTCGTAACATCGTACTTAAAGCGTCCGTAATAATAATACTAGCTATAAATATATAGCTATTACTAAACTTAAAAACTTATAATAATGGAACTAAGACTTTACTAGCTTCTTTTTTGAAAAATTTAGGCCTTATTAGCGAGCTAGATTAGAATAAAGCCGCTAAAGTTACTACCCTTTAATAAGCTATTTTAGATAAGATTAAAGCCTAGTTAGTAAGTAGAGAATTACTAAAAAACCTATCCGAATTTACTATAATATATTAACGAATTAATAAAAACCTTTAATTTAATAAATAGATTTATTCTCTAAAGCTAACTATACCTTATATTTAAAACTTTATAAAACTAGTATATACCCTAAAACACGATCCGTCTTTAAGACCTAAAAGCCCTATATATAACTTTATAGACCTTAATACTACCTAATCTTATATACCCTTAAGAACTAATAAATAAAGAACTTAAGCCGTAAATAGACAATACTTTAGATGCGGTAAAAAGGGATATATTTAAAGAAATTGTTAAACTTACCCTTTTAAAAAGGCCCGCCGTAGTTCCTTTTAATCCCTAAATCGTACCTATTCTATAAATTATACTTAGTTACTATAAAGTATCTTACTTTTAGTTAACTTAGAAAACCAATTATCTTAAGGCTAAGTCGTGCCTTAAGATAAAAAGTAGAAGAGTATATGTATCTAGGCTCTTTTAGCGCTAATATATAATATAACTCCCTTAATATACTTAGCAAAATTTAAATACTTAAAAAATAAAAGAAAGTGTAAATCCTAATAGATAGCGGAGCTACTAGTATAGACTTTATTAATATAAACGATATAAAAACTTAACGCTTAAATTTTAAGAAACTTAATAAGCCTTAAGGCCTATAAGGCTTTAATAGTAAGCCTTTAATATATAGCGAACTAATATACTAAGCTTTTATAAAGATGTAAATAGGTAAACACCTTAAATATATTTCCCTATTTATAATACCCTTAAATTATTATAAAGTAATACTTAAATATAGATGGCTAAAATAATACAACCCTTTAATTAGCTAGGTTAAAGAAATACTAAAATTTCATATAACCTACTGCTAAAGTTATTACTTAAAACACTACATGCCCTATAAATATTTATATAACTATTCAAATTTAATATAATATAAATTGCCCTTACTATAAACCTTAAATTAATATAATAAAGTTATAACTATTAATTGTAGTAAAGAATGCAAAAATAATATATTAAAACTCCTTGAAATTTATATAATATAAGCCGTACCCTTTTATTTATTAGTAAGGGAAAAAGTTTATAAGATTTTTGATATAATACTAGAAGATATTGAAAAGGCGTTAGAACTAAAGTAATATATTAACCCCCAACCTCTTATACCTAAAGAATATTATAATCTAATTAATATATTTAAGAAATAATTTATAAACTAACTACCCCTATATTAAGATAAGTATAATTTTAAAATAAAACTTAAACCTAGTATAATGCTAAAGTTCGGCCTATTATATAGTATATTATAAGAAGAGCTGCTTATAATATGATAATACCTTATAGAGCACCTAAGAAAGGGATTTATTTACCTTAGTTAATTACTATTCGCCTCGCCTATACTATTTATTAAAAAACTTAAAAGAGGCTTAAGGTTCTATATTATTTATTAAGCCCTAAATACGATTATAATTTAAAACTAATATGCAATTCCTCTACTTTAAGAAACGCTTAACTACTTAATAAAAGCATAATACTTTACAAAGCTTAATGTAGTCGCTACCTTTAATTAAATCTATATTCGCGAAGGAGATAAGAAGTATATAGCTTTTTATATATAATAAGGATATTTTAAATACTTAGTAATGCTATTTAGTATAAAGAATGGTCCCGGTACGTTTTAGTAATACGTTAATAATACTCTTCGCGAATTCCTTAATATATTTGTTACCACGTATATTAATAATATCTTTATTTATTTATCTTTGCTTTTTAAGCATTAAAAGCACATTTAAAATAGTCCTTAAACGCCTATAAGACGCGGGCTTATAGTATAATATTAAGAAATATAAGTTTTACGCGTCCGAAGTTACGTACTTAGGCCTAATTATATCCTATAACGGAATTAAAATAGACCCTATTGCTATAATTATAAACTGGGAAAGTCCTAATAGTATATAAAATATTTAAGGATTTTTAGGATTCGCAAATTTCTATTATTAATTTATTAATTACTTCTTAAAAACTATATAGCTATTAGTAAACTTAATAGAAAGAATATAAGATTTAAATAGACTACTAAATATAAGCAAGCTTTTAATAACCTAAAATATTATTTTGTAACTACTTTAATTCTCGCCTACTTTAATCCTGACTTTAAATATATTATTAAAATAGACTTGTCTAATTATATACTAGGAGAAGTATTATTATAATATAATAAGAACGGTAAGCTACGCTTAGTAGCCTTTTTTTTTAGAAACTTACCTTTATTAAATTAAACTATAAAATATATAATAAGGAACTACTTATAATTATTAGATGCTTTAAATAATAGCGTTTAAAATTTGAAGAATTATTATTTATAATATGCGTATTAACGGACTATAAAAACTTATAGTACTTTATAACTATAAAGCAATTAATATAACGCTAAATTTATTAGGCCGAATACCTCTTATAATTTAACTTTAAGATTACGTACTAACCTAGCAAACTTAATTAGAAGCCTAACTTATTAATAAAATAATTATAGAACTTGCTTATAAACGCCTTTAATAAACGGATTATAAATTAATTATAAATTCTACTACTCCCTAAACGCTTTAAGAAACTACGCCCTATATTTCTAAACGTAGAGCTTAATAGGAATAAATTAGAAATTAATAAATGGGATAGAAAAATTAATAAATTAATAAAGTATAAATATAAGAACAATTTCTATATAGTAGATATAATAAAAGTAATTTAAATAGGAAAATAGTAATATAAAGATATTACACACACTAAATATAAAATCTGTAATAATTGGTTATACTATTAATAGAAAATAGTAGTCCCGAATTCTAAACCCTTATAATTTAAGATACTTAAATTTATATACAATTCTCCTATAATAGGGCATCCTAGCTATATAAAGACCTATAAGATTATCTAATAAGTATATTACTAGCCTATAATGCATAACTATATATTAAAATACGTTTAAGGATACAGAATATGCGTATATAGGAAAACCTCTTATATAAAGAAGTAAGGAGTATTTTAACTATTGCCAATTCTAATATAAAGATAGCGAGATATTTTAATTAACTTTATAGTTAACCTGCCTAACAGTAATAGATTTATAAATGTTATAGTAATTATTAACTCTCTTATAAAAATACGATATATAATTCCTGTAGGCTTAATTAATGCAATATTAGTAGCCGAATGTTTTATTAAGTACGTTTTTAAGCTATACGGACTTCTTAATTTAATAATATCCAACTATAGAAGCTAGTTTATTTTAGGCTTCTAGTAAGCCCTATGTATGCAATTAAGTATATAAATATACTACTTCTACCTATAAAATAACTGGGAAAAGTAGCTGCCTTTAGCTAAGTTTACTACGAATAAAATAAAAAATAAATTAATAGGCGTAACGCCGTTCTACGTAACCTACGGATAAGACCCTTAACTTAGATTTAAACTATAACCCGAAATTAATATAATAGGACCTATTGTAATGAAGCCTTATAGTAGGAACTACGGTGGACTTATTAATAGGCCGGGTATATAGGTAAATAAGAAGTTAACAACGTAATAATAACTAGTAGAGTAGTTGCCTAATAGATTAACTCTAATTATATTCTAAGATTTACTATAAAGGAGAGAACTATTTAGGTAGGGACTATGGTCCTTTAAATATATAACCATACTCCTAAGAAATCCCCTTATACGTAAGATATATATTATACATGTTATATATACGTTCCCTTTATATACTGCGTATACTTCGTATAACGTTATATAACCTTAGTTACTATTCCTCGTTATATAGCTCTATTAGCTCTATTTTAGACTATACCTAAATTAACTAACTAGCTTCTTCTAACTCTTCTCTAAGTAGTTATAATATTATACTTAAAGCGTCCATAACACTATCTCCTTCCTCTTTATCTTTGTCCTTAAAGATTTAAAATATCTTTAAGTTATTTACTAGAGGTATAATATCCGTCTAATTAATTTAGTTAATATTATTACTTATAATACTAAAGGCTCCTTCCTCCTTATAGGCGCAACGTTATGCTCGCACTATTACTATAATATTATCTCTTAGTAAGATTATACTATCTTTATATTCTTGTTATTTAAAAAAGGGGTTAGTCTATATTGCGTTAGTAAGTCTATCTTTACAACAACTATCCTCTTACTTAAAGAGCACTAAAGCAAATATTTATTTATTCTATAATATTTACTCTATCTTTAATGCTAAATATACGTGACCTATTACTCTTAATAGTCGTCTGGTTCCTTAACTTATCTATCTTAAGGTCTTATATTTAATTTACTGCTACGTAGCTAGATAGTAAACTGTCTTAAGCCCTTACTAAGTTAGAATATTCTTATAATGTGGAGTAGAAGGCTCTTAAAGCCCATATTGCGGCGTCTGCTTAGTTACTCCGTCTTAAGAAAGTTTATAAGAAGGTTTGTTTTAAGGAATAGAAACTTATAAAATAAGGTTTATAGAAACTTAGTAATAAAAGAACGGATTCTCTTCTAACTAAGAAGGAAATGGATTTAAGTAGTTCGGTAACTACTCTTCTTAGGTCCCCCTTAGATAATTTATTTTTTAGCGATTCTTCTTTATTAATACTGCCCGACCTAATTTCTTCTAATACTCTTATACCTTTCTTATAGCGTTTTTTAAATTCTCTAGTAGTTCCTAGGTGGTTTTATTATAGCCTATCTACTTAACCTTATACTATGTTTTATTATTAATATCCTTATAACTAACAATCTTTAAAACTTACTATTTATCTTCCTCTTATCCTCTATATATGTCTGCTTTATAAACTAGTAGCTTAATATTCCTATATACTGGCTCTAGTATTATAATATGCTATATAGGGTAGATCTTTATCTTAGCTAGTAGGTTTAACTTAAACGTAACCAGTAAAATCCTCTAAATAATTTTAAAGGGTCTTAGTCTAACGTGGTCCAACTTCTTACTTAGCCGTTAACTTTTAAAATTTTTATATAATAGCTATACTTTATCTCCCTCCTTAAGATCTAGTCCCTTAGATCTCTTAGCATTATAGTACCTTTTTATTCTTTTTATACTTTCTTTACTAATTCTATAAGGTCTATATAAAGATTTATTAATTTCTTTATTCTTTCTTTAGCTATACTACTCGTTTTCTTCGCTTACTATAGTAATAACAATGTTTTTAGCTTATATCCATAATTTACCTTAAATAATAATATGCCTATTCCTTCCTATAGTGTTATATTGTATATAAACTATATAACTAGTAATAACAATACCTAATTATTCTGTGTATAATTAATATAATACCTTAGATACTATTCTAGCGTCTAATTTAATCTTTTTATTTAACCGTCTGTCTGCGGATAATATACAGTAGAAGTTACTACTTAAACTCCTTGCTCCGCTAAGAATACCTCCTAAAATGCTACTATAAATCTTAAATCTCTATCCAATATAATCTTACTTAGTACTCTATATCTTATAAATACTTCTTTAATATAGATTCTAGCGATATCTTTTACTAAGATTTCTTTTATGTATGCTATAAAGTATTCCTACTTTATAAGCTTATCCACTATTACTAAGATTATATTATAATCTTATCCGGTAATAGGGTCTTTTAACTTTAATAACTTAATAATAAAGTTCTATAATATAACCATTCATAGTCTCTCTAGTATTTTAATAGGTTATAGCCCTCTATATAGCTTATACCTTATTAGTTTATTCCTTTAGCAATCTAGATACTTTTTTATTACTTTTCTTATAATATTCTAGATTCCGTTAATAATATATTCTTCCTAAAGTCTTAATACTAAGCCTATTACTCTATTATGTTCTTAAGTAACTCCCTTATAGAATTCTTCTATAAATTATTCTGCTATATTTCTTAGGATATACTTCGCTTTTTAATTCTTATATATATCTATTTATAAATCTTCTAGCTATACTTTTAGAATCCTTCATTTCTAAAAGCTTTTTAGTATCTTATAGACTCTTTCTAGTTTATTATCCTTTTAAGTTACTGCTAGCTTAGGGTAATTATACCTAATTAATCTATCCTTATCTCTGCGTAGTATTGCTCCTAATAGTTTCTTATTATTCTATAGTTTAGCCTTTCTACTAAGTATATCTACTCTTATATTCTTAGTTCCTTTAGTATACTAAATTTTAAAATAATATTCTGTAAGTATTTCTGCCTATCTAACCTATCTTTAATTAAGTTCTTTTATTATTAGGAACCCCGTTAGGTTCTTATAATTCGTCTTAACTATAAATAGTTTCTCTACACCTTATAAGAATGCTCTCTATTTCTTAAGTGCTGTAACTATACCTAATAACTCCTTATTATAGACGTTATAGTTTAACTCTAGTAGTATTATCTTTCTACTATAGTATACTACTAGATGCTATACGTCCTTATACTTCTATAGCAAATATACTCTTAGTATATAGTTTAATACGTCTGTCTCTATAACCGTATCTAGTCCTAGTTAATAGATCTTAAGGATTAGCTCCTAGGTAAATAACTCCTTAAGTTCCTTAAATAACTTCTTTTACTTATCTCTCTATGCCTATAGTTTCTCTTTCTTTATAAGCCTAGTAAATAGTTTAATATTCTTTAACTGCTATATTATAAACCTCCTATAGTAGTTATAAAACCCTAAAAATAACCTTAACTATATTATATTCTCTAGTTCTTATTAACTTACTATAGCTTTAATCTTCTTTAGGTCTATATTAATATAACCTAGTTTAATAATAAATCTAATAAAATCGGTCTTTCTTATAAAGAACTTATATTTCTTAATTGCTACTAGCATCTATTCTTTTTATAGTCTCTTTAAAACCTATTTAATATATTCCCTATATTCTTCCTTAGTTATTAAGTAGATAATAATATTGTTAAGGTATACTATAATAAACTTATTAAGATATTCTCCTAATATACTATTAATTCGTTTCTAAAATATTGCTAGTGTATTTATCAATCTAAATTGTATAACTAATAGTTTATATAGTCCTTCTCTTAACCTAAAGGCTGCCTTTTATTTATCGCCTTTCTTAATCCTAATTTAATAGTACGCCTATCTTAGATCTATCTTTATAAAGATTTACGCGTTACTTATTCTATCTTAAATTTCGCTAATTAAGGGTAAAGGATACCTATTCTTTTAAGTAATGCTATTTAACTATTTATAGTTAATACAAAACCTAAGCTTTTTATTTTTCTTTAGTACGAATAGTACTGGATAACCTACTAATAACTGCGATGGTCTAATATATCCCTTTTATAAGTTTTCTTAGATAAACTCTTTAAGTACTCTACCTTCTTCTTTAGTAAGTTTATAGATTAGAAAGAACCTTAGACTTATTTTTAGTTCTAACTCTATTTTATAGTTCTATACTATATAATCTACTAGCTTTTTACTTTTTAAGCTCTATAGTTTTTTGCTATACTTATAGTATCTCTTTAGTATATAATTTAAGCCTTACTTAGTCTCTTTATATATTGCCCTAACTTAGTACTATACTAACTTAGTTTGCTATTATATTTTACAGCATTAAGTATCTCTAATATCGACCTAACCTATAATTTAATTGATTTTTAGGTTAAATTTCTATAACTAAGGCATACCTAATACTGCCTTATCCTGTCCTAATAGTAGGATATTAAAAGATATCTTAATTTGTCTCCCTTTAATGGTTATCTAAATAGGTCCTATTTTAAGATTAATAATCCCTCCTCTATAGGCTATTAGATCTCCTAAAATTATAACTAATAGGTAAGATTACTTTTTCTATCCATAAGGTAATCCTATTTTTTTAACTGCTACTAGTAAGATATAGTTCCGCGTTACTCTACTATATATTAGCGCTTTAAACTACTAATCTTACTAATTAACTTTTAAATTTAGGTATTATTCTTAAATTTCTTTAAGGGTTTAAGGCTCTACTACTAGCTCCCTTTAGTTCTATAAACCTTTACTTTTCCTAACTATTAGCTACTTAATTCTATTATACTTAGCTTACTTTTTAGCTAATACCTAGTTCGCTTTTTATCTTTAATATACTATAGACACATATTCTCTAGGCATTCCCACTACTATTATTTATCTAAGTATTCTTCTGTAAGGAATCTTTCTAGTTAAAATACTAAACTTCCTTCCTCTTAGACTTCTGCTAGATGCCATCTATATATATACTTAGTATTCCTATATTATTACTTATCTATTATCTAATATATCCTTATAGGGTATTTCCAATTCTTTTTCTTTAAATTTTTATATATCTTATATATATCGTCTATATATACAATCTATAATAGCATATAGTATACTAGGTGCTTTAGGTTAACTCTTAACTTATCTTTATCTTTAAGTTTAAACCTTTATTATACTAATCTAAACGTTATAACTTTATTTATAGGTACTAAGATGCGTCTTTTACTTCTTTAGTCCTCTGATTATTCCTCTAAATCCTTTAATATTATAATTAAGGCTCCTTTAATATAATTTATAGCCTTTTCTATAATTAGGTAGTCTTAGATAACTTATTTATCTAACTATATATAGAAATCTTCCTACTTATTATTATATCGTTGCCTATACCACTTTTAGTATAGCTATTAAAGTATATACGGCTTGTCCGTAAGGAAGTATCTTCTTATTACTATATTATAACAGCCTTTAGTATATTATTTTTTGAACCTAGTAGGGATTCCTAAATCCTCTTTATCTTCTAGTTTAGTAAGCCACTTAGCTCTTAATATGCCTATCCTAGGCCTATTAGTAATTCATTATACTAGTACTCTATCCTTTATACGTCCTAATATACTAAATCTCTTATTTAGTTTCTGTTCTTACTATACGATAATTCTCTATCTAAATTCTTCTATAGTTTCTTTTGGTTTGCGTCTTACGCTTAAATCCTTAAAGTCTTCTTACTTCTTAATCTTAGTATTAACTTTTTAATCTTTAGGCCGAATACTATATTCCCCTAGTAAGTCTTCTAAATATATATATCTATCTCCTAGTCTAATTACTGTTTATATTATAGATTCTCTAATCTATAAAGAAGCCTCTTGCCTCTTATTTATAGGTATTCTTATTTATACTCTAAATTCTTAACCCCTTTAGATTCTTAATCCTAAGCTTACTTCTATCTTAAGCTTTACTTTAGCCTTAGTCCAACTAGGCTTACTTAGTGTTCTTATCTTGTTTTAAGAATCTTAAATCTCACTTATCTTATCCTAAGAATCTTATGCCTTTAGGAAACTTCGTCCTAAGCTTATTTATATATTACTAAACTAAGCCGTTACTCTACTCTATTAGTTATTATCTATTATAGGTTCTTAAGCTTACCTTATCTCTTCTTAAAAATCTTAGTTGTCTCTTATTTTATCTTAAGAATCTTAAGCCTTTAGCCTTTTGCCTTTATTAAGTGCTAAAGTGGTTTGCTATTCTACTTCTCTTATATCTTATAAAGCAATAAATATTATATCTAGTAGGGTTTTAATCCCTACTAATATTCCCTATTTTATAGTGGAATTATCCTCTACCTCTAGTATAACATCTCTAAGGTCTACTTATTCCTAGTAAACGGCTTTTATTGCCTTATTATTATGAAATATTTCGCCTATATTAAAGTTATTATCCTTAATATCCAATCTATAAACTAGTTTATTAGTTCCTCTATATCTTATAGATTATAGCTCTTATAGCTAATAGCTTACGCTATACTTAGCGTCCTTATAAATTTAGTATACGTTATTATAATAGAACGTAAAACTTCTAATTAAATATTCCTTTGTTCCTCGTAGTATATTATTATCCCTCTATGCGTATATATCGTTTACTAGTCTTATACCTTTTACTATATAGTAACTTTAACCGCTTCTATAGTCTCTAATATAATAACCCTATTTTCCGCAATTTATATAAGCTCCTTTTTTAAACCATTTTTCTTGTTATAGAGTCTGCCTAAACGTCTTTTACTATTAAGATCCCTAGTTTAGCCTCTACTTCTTAGACCTTTAATTACTTAATCCTTATCCTTTAGGTTTTTATAATTTCTTATTCTATTTCTTAAATTCTCTAGTACCACTTAGGTCTATTAGCTCTGCGCTATACTATAGTTTTTAATTTAGCTTCTGTTGTTACGTACTCTACGCCTTATATAACTATAAAACTCTATCCTAGCCTCTCTTAGCCTGTTCCCTTTAGTAAATCTAATTGTTAATCTTAATCGCTTAATCTATTAGTTCCTATAGGGTATCTATATCTTCCATTAGGATAATTACGTCCTAGACTTTAGCCTTAAGTCCCTGTTTATACTATGCTATAAGTACCCTATTATTCGACTCTATTTATATTACTAATGTCTGGAACTATATTATATACTTAATTGCTAAGGTTCATTATATAATATTTTAGAGTTTTCTTTCCGCTATAGTTGTTGCCTCTAGGCCTTTAAATATTTATATAAGTTGTTTTATAAATCCATTCTAGCTTAAAAACATAAACCGTACTTCTTAATTAGTAGTTATTATACCATTCGCTTATATCTTTATAAGGTAAAGCTTAAACTATTTAAGTGCCCTTCCTGTTAAGAATAGTCCTATATACACTATTTAATCTATAGGTATTACTAGCTTTACTCCTTTCTGTGCTACCTTAAAGTGCATTTATATAAGAAATCCTTTAAGCTTTAATCTCTTTCCTAAGTATCTTTTAATTAATGGTAACTTAACCTTTACTGCGCCTATCCCATTAATCCTATTTTCTAACGTTACATTGTTTTCTGTTAACTAGTTAACTATCTTTTATAACTATCTAACCGTTATAGGTTACTATAAGTTAGTGTCTATTATACTAGTGTCGTTACCTAACCTTAAAGTAGTTGCCGCCGTTAATGGCGTCGTAGTGGCTGCTTTTGGTGGCATATTATTCGACTTTATTAATACTGTAACCTTAGTAGTAAATATATAACGAAGCCTTATAGTAGGAACTATGGTGGACTTATTAATGGGCCGGGTATATAGGTAAATAAAAAGTTAATAACGTAATAATAACTAGTAGAGTGGTTGCCTAATAGATTAACTCTAATTATATTCTAAGATTTACTATAAAGGAGAGAACTATTTAGGTAGGGACTGTGGTTCTTTAAATACACAACCGTACTCCTAAGAAATCCCCTTTATACGTAAGATACGTATTATACGTGTTATACGTACGTTCCCTTCGTACACTGTATATACTGCATATAACGTTATATGACCTTAGTTACTATTCCTCGTTATATAGCTCTATTGGCTCTATCCTGGACCGTGCCTAAATTAATTAACTAGCTTCTTTTAACTCTTCTCTAAGTAGTTATAACATTGTACTTAAAGCGTCCGTAACACCTATAATTAAGAGAATTTAACTAATTAATACGTATAACTTTACTAATTAAATTAAGTAGTTAATGGAATTATTATAAAGTAAATTAGCGTATACTTAAATAATATAGAAATAGTATATAAATAAAGAACGAGCTCCCGCGTGGGACTTTAAGGAAGGTAATATAGTTTACCTAAATATATAAAACCTAAAGACTTAATAACCCTTAAAGAAACTAGACTAGAAGTTTACGGGCCTATACCAAATTTAAAAAAAACTAAGCTCGTACGCTTATAAGCTTAAACTACAAAAAAAAATTTAACGTTTTATATAAACTTAATATAACCCTTAAAGGGTAAACCTATAACTCGTGAAGTGCTACTATTACCTCCTATAATTGTTAATAACGGTAATAGTTCTTACTTTATTAACTTAATTAACAATATAAAATAGATGATATAGTCCAAATAATTTAAATTTCTTATTAAATAGGAAGGATATAAAATATAAACTTAAAAACTTTATAAGTAAATTAAGACGAATATGCCTTCCCTAGTAAAAGAATTCCACGAGGACCATTCTTTATAGCCTTTTTTAGCTAAATAGACACGATATAAAGGTAAATAACTGCCACCTAATATAAATATATAAAATAAGATAGTAAGAAGCTTAAATTTAAAAAGAACTTAAAATATATTACGACGTTTGTAACACGGTTATATAATATATAAAATATTAAGGAACTTTAACTAAATTAAATTGTTTTAGACCTTTGGCTAAAGGGTAGGGGGGGTACTATAACGGGACTAGCCCAGTTATAGTAGGAATGCCTTAGTAAAATACTTAACAGATAAATTCTAACGCTTTAATTAAATTCTACTAAATTCTGCTAGCTTAATCGACTTCTATTAAATTCTGTCAGCTTAATTAACTTCTATTAAGTTCTACTAAATTAAGCAAATCCTATTAAAGTCTATATACGCATTGACTACCAAGACCCCTAACTATTTAATTATATAATTCTCTTATTATTCCTTTCTCTTATTAATATAACGTCTTGTTCTTAGTAAGAGCTATATACCCTTAAATTTAGATAGAATTTATATCGTTCCTTTAAATATTTCCTAAAGTCTCTTCGCGCCCTAACAGCTAGTAAGCCTTACTCGTTTAATATTAGGGAGCATTTCGTGGAAGATTTTTATAAGGGAATAACTTAAGAACACAATAGAGTAATAAGCTTAGTGTTAAGACTTTAGGAAGAATATATTATTAATAAAATTTAGGGCATAGCTAGAAAAGTAATAAAAAAGTGTTTAGATTGCTAAAGAAATAAACTAATAAGGTATAAGCTATATAAAGGGCTATAACCTATTAAAATACTAAAGAGACTATAGGAGGTTATATTATAGGACTTTATTATTAAGTTATTAAAGTTAAAAAATTCTATTACTAGATAAGAATATAATATAATCTTAGTAATAGTAAACAAGTTAACTAAATAGGGCTACTTTATAGCATGCATAGAAGAAATCTTAGTGTATAATTACAGCACCTGTTGTACCTAGTGCGTGCCTACGCGTTCGGTACGCCAGGTACGCGTTTACGCGTTCGGTGCACTAACTACTTACTTACGCGTCTGGTGCACTTATAAAGCACTAACTAATTAGGGGGAGGACGCATTAGTATATAGACCACGTAGTCTGCTTTATATAATCGACAGTTACTATTATCTAAAAGAGCATACGATACTACACGTATTTCGTGCCCCTGGATCTGACTCACTCGTGCTATTAAATTAGTACGAACACTGATTAATGAGCGCGCACAGATTAGCAACTACTTAATACCTCCCCCCGAGTAATATACGATAGTGACCACCTGTTTAGACTCCTAGTACGACCTGCTAGAAGGTTAGAAGTCGGGGATTACGGACTATCACTAACTCTGTATACTTATTTAAGTCTTAATATGGTTTACCGGAAGTTATAAACGTAAATACAGACCTTTACGGAACCCCCTATCCTTAACCCCCTTAAACCCTAACCCTCTTCGGACCTTACGGAAACCCCCTACCCTTCTATAAACTGTTACGGACCCGTTAATCGCCTTTACGGACCACTACAAGACCCCTTAAACTGTTACGGACCCGCTAATCGATTTTACGGACCATTATAAGACCTCCTCCACCCGCTATAAGCTACTACGACCCGCCACAGCTTATATAGATATACAACGCTATATAATATGGCAGATATAAGCAAGCAAATCAGCGAAGGTTAAAAGAAGTGGAGCTAAGGAGTCAACCTTACGTCTACGGACGACGTCAACGACTATATTAATTTTAAAATCCTTAAATACGGATACTATAAGCTTCTAAATGACGACCTATGGGAGTAATATAAGGAAGACTTTACGGACTTTACGGAAGCTATTTTTAAGACTTGTAACCCTACTGCTATCCGTAACCTACGAACCCTTTTACGTCACCAAGGTGTATGGGTTAAAAAAGATAAACGAGTTACTATTGTATAGTCCTTATACAACACAATATAGGAGGAGGACCAAATGGAATAAACTAAAGAGAAAATCCTAGACCAGGTTAAAGCTACAAATAATCTCTCTGCTTCTCCCAAACTTAATAGTATCGCTAGCCTTATACCTAACCTACTTAACCAAATTCGTCCTATAAACCCAAGCGATTTCAGAATTAATCTTACGGGCTAAAGCACACCCAGTACCCAAGTTACGGACCATAATACCCCCGTAAACCAAAATACGGACTAAAACCCTTCCGTTAACAAAGCCACAGATCCGTAACCTGCCTAAGTCATAGATCCGCAAGCCATATATCCGTAAACCATATATCCGCAAGCTATATATCCGTAAGCTATAGATCCGCAAGTTATAGATCCGTAACGCACCTAAGTAAAGACCTATAGTAAGGAACTAGCTAACCTGGCTAAGCTCTATACCGACGAATCTAAGTATAGCGGTGAAAACAACAATTTTGACTTTAAACTAACCATCTTTACGGACCTTTGCTAAAAGGCTGATATTTCTAAATAAGAGTTTAGCCAAGCCTACTCTACTATACTGCGCGGCCTAGCACTTAACTACTACTATACTAACCTTAAGAGTAACCCCCTTGGTGTTCCCTTTAATAAGCTATACAAAGCTACCTATAACTACTTTAAAGGACCGGAATATAAGCGTGATATCCTTACCTAATAGAATGCAACTAAGCTATGGACTGTAATTCAGTGTGGTTTTCCATACTCTTATCGTCCATCTTATCAATCCATTATTGATATGGATCTTATCGATATGGATTACAAATATTGTCCATACTCCCCCACTACTAGAAAAATTCTCAGCTTTTACCTTCCCTTTACCCTATTGTACAAATATGGATTCTGAAGTAGAATCGTCTCTTTTTGCGCCTTTAACTACCGTTAATTCGGCCTTAACTCGCCTAATAAGGACCCGCACAGCCGTTGCAACATAGGCCTATGCTTGTACGGCGCTTGGCACGGAGCTAGAATATTTAGGTCGAAATTATATTCTCTACTGCATTCACTGTCTATAAGAATTGCTATATAGTAGTTCAGTTACTAGTAATTTTTGAAAGTATCTTAATTTAAAACATCTGCTTTAGGTTAAAAAAGATACTAGCCTAATATAATTAGAGATACTTAAAAAACTTTAGCAACTATACATTAAAGCAGAGTCTTTAGGTTAAACTATAGAAATAGATACCCAGGTCTTTTAAAAACGACTAGATTAGGATATAATTAATAAGGCTTTAATCTCATTAATTGTTATACGAAATATTCCATTCCATATTATTAAATAGCCTAAATTTCATGCTTTTTGCTAAGTTCTTAATCCAGAATCGTCCGACTTTCTTATAATAGCACACTCTCAAATTATAAAAAAGATTAAACTATCCTGACAAGCTTATAAAGATGTTATACGAAAGAAACTTTAGTCGGCAATATTAAGTATTTATCTGTCGCTTAATATCTGGACCTCCCTAAATAGGCTCCTTCTTCTAGGAATCTACGCCCACTTTATTAATCGGGGTTAGGAGAAGTAATTAAAGGCCCTCCTTGCCCTTTGTACGGTAGCAAATTATAGCGAAGACGAGCAATTCGCTACTCTTCTCTTAGTCCTTAAGAACTACAGTATTGTACGAAAGCTTGGGTCTATTGTTTATAATAATGCTAGTTTAAACGATACCCTTTGTCGTAAAGTAGAAGCCTATCTCTTAGAAGAGGAGGAGATTAAATGGGATTTCATATATTGGCGGATCCGCTGTACTAGTTATATTATTAACTTAGCCGTATAAGCCTTCCTATTTTGCAGTTAAATTAAAATGGAATAACTTAAGTCGTATGATGAATAGGAAGGAAAAGGGGAGGTAGGGATAAAGAGGAAAAACGGGTAACCTTTTGGGTTATGGGACCACTTAGCAAGCTTTATAATATCGTTGTACATATTCGCAGTTCTGCTAGTCGTATAAAGGAGTTTAAGGATCTTATAGAGAGAATGATTCTACTTAATAACCGTATGAGATGGAATAGCTGGTTTTAAATGCTAGCTATAGCCGATTAAAAGGCAGGAGCTATTGACACCTATACTAAGAACCACTTTGCTACGCTTTAGGCAGACTATCTCTCCCTAAAGGATTGGGAACAGCTTTGTACGACTAAGGAATTCCTTTAACTGTTCCACCGAGCAACTCTAGAGACTTAAGGAGATTATATAACAATCGATAGTATACTCTTTACTATAGATATTCTTGTCCAGTACTTTAAAGCCGTACTTATAAGTAAACTTCCCACTAGATTGGATAATAGTAATACCGTACGGCAGTCTAAATATGCTTCTAATAAGGAGTTTAGCTCTCAGATTAAAAAGGGGTAGGAAACTTTTAATAAGTACTACAGCAAAACAGATGATTTACCCTTTTACGCCGCAGCCCTTATTCTTCATCTAAACCATTATATAAAGTATATTAAGGCTAACTGGAAGCCAAAATGGGTAAAGCCTATATTAAAAAAGGTTAAAGGACTTTAGGAGTCCTACCAGGAAAAGGCTCCTTCTCCCCTAATTTCTTTATCGTATAAAAAGAAACAACCTTAGGAGTAAGAGCTTAATGTATTTAATCAGATTGCTTAAAAGTTGGGGAAGTATACTCAACCGTAAAGTTAGGATAAGTTCTAAGACTATTATAATAGGGAACCGTACGATATTGGTAAGATGTCGGCCCTTAAATGGTGGTGTTAAGATTAACAGAGAAAACGTTGGCCAAGGTTATCGTATATGGCAATTGATATTCTCTTAATTCTAGCTATAAGTAATAAACTAGAGCGAGTTTTTTCAGGGGTACGTCGTACGGTATTATAGGAAAGGGCGTAGATAGGAGCCGAAAACCTTAAGAGAGTAGAGTGTTTAAAGCATTAGAAACGAAGTGGTATTTTAAACGAAAAACTTAAGATAATAACTTAAATAGACTATCCAATATCCGCAATATCCGCAATATCTGCAATATCCGCAATATCCGTAATGTCTACAATATCTACAATATCTATAATATCCGCTGAATTCTGCTAAGTCCGCCAAATTCTGCCAGAACCGTAATCTGCCCTATACATAGCGCGACTCCTGTTAACCTAGCAACTATATACCCCTTTCGTTATAAGGTCTGTGCGGAAATTAAACAGATAGACGTATGTATTATAATTCTAAGGAGTATGGACTAGCGTATAGATATAGAGAGGTATGGACTAGTCCATATCGATAATAGATTGCAGCCTAATCTATTTATGGAAAACCACACTGCCGTAATTAATAAGAACACTGAAAAATCAACTATAGAGTGCCTACAAATTCTTATTAAAGACCTCCGGCACCTATAGTACGGCCTTAACGCTAAGCTTTAAACAGACAACTTCCTATATAACAAACTTATTACGGCCTGCTAGGAAGTAGAGCCCTATAAGTACGCCTGTTATAAGCCTGTAGATACCTTAGCTGGCCTTATTAATGATTTACGCTCCTCTATTATAACGTACGAAGTCTTAAACCCACTAGGTAGCACTTAAGCCTTTACTGCAGATATTTAATATCCGTAAACAGACTTAGACGTCTACTTTATAGACCGCCGCTACCGCTAGTAGTACCCGTATCGACCAGGCCCTACCCGTAACCCCTATAATAACTCCTATACGAAAACATACCCCCGTAAATAAACTAGCTAGAAGTGCTTTGTGTGCGGTAAGGAAGGATATTAGTCTATAAGGTATACCTAGGAAGAACGTAACAAGTTTAAGAAGAGATTTGACAATTGGATTAACTAGTTTATCTTAGACTATAAAGGAGAGGAAGTAGAGGAGTCCCTTAACGAGTTAATAGAAGCCCTTATAATTAACTTTAACTTAGATACTTAGGAACAGGAGACCTTAGAAACGTTCCTAACTACTTACAGACCTTTTACGGATAACTAAGCCTTTAATATTACGACCGTATTAGCCGACCGTTCCTTTATACACTTAGTTACGCCTAAAAACTATTCTGCAAGCACCCCCGTTATAGATATTACAAATTATAAGCAAGACCTATTTGCATATATTACTACAGAACGCTATACCCCTAAGGAATTCTATGGTGTTATAATCGATATAGGTGCCTCTAAGAAGTCTACCGTAGGTTATGGACAATACCTTATATATAAGACCACTATAAATAATAATACGGACATTGATACTATATAAACTGGGGCCGTAAACATCTAATTCGGTATTAGCTTAACCGCATTAATTGGATTAGTTAAAGTTAAGACTCCAATTGGCCCAGTTAACTTCTATATAGTAAAAGCGGATACCCCTTTCCTACTCTGCCTTACGGATATAGATAGGTTATAGGTCTACTACAACAACGTTACGGACACCTTAATTGGCCCCGCAACTGCCCTAGGAAGTAAGCATATTACCCTGCTAATTATACGACAATTTGGACACCCGTTCCTTATATAGGGAGAGACTCTACGGACCTATATTTAGGAATCTTTTAACTATAACCCGTGCTACCTTACTAGTACTAAAATCCACTGCCTATACCGCCGTTTCGGCTACCTGTTAGCCGAAAAGCTATATAGAGTCCTTAAACGCTCTAGATACGATAACGTTAATAGGAAGGTAATTAACCACCTAACTAAATACTGCTCCTACTGCCAGAAATACGGACGTTCCCTAGGCCGATTTAAGTTTACCCTTTATAAGGATCTTAACTTTAACTACTTAGTATACGTAGATATTATGTATATTAACGGCAGCCTAGTACTATATATAATCGATAAGGTAACCCGTTATTAAGCCGCCCGTTAGTTATAAAATATATCCATAAAGTATACTTGGGATATTTTACGGACCTGCTGGATTGATATATATGTCGGACCCCCGTAGTATATCACCTACGACGCTAGTAGGAACTTTATTAGCAAGGAATTCTAGTAGTATGCTACGGCTATAGCTATATTAACAAAAGCCGTTCTAGTTAAGGCGTATTAGTCCGTTAGGCTTATTAAGCGAGCTTACCTAGCCTTATAGAGAGCTTACTAGATTATTATGGACGAATATAAGGACATCTAAAAGGAACTAGCTCTATAGATGGCCGTAAAAGCCATTAATAATACTACTGGCCCGGACGGACTAGTACCTACCCTCTTGGTCTACGGAGCCTACCTAAGGATAAGTAAACTAGATCCTTCTGCCCTGTCTATTATAGAACGAGCAGCTGTAATACGGAAGGTAATGGCCGAAATAGTTAAATTACGGGCTAAACAAACTGTTAATAACGCCCTATATTACCGTAATAGACTTAATATAACCTTAGTATATAACCTCCCGCTTAACTCTAAAGTCCTTATATGGCGTAAAAGCGGTAGCTAGAATAGACCCTATTGTCTACTAGCCGTAGAAAACGAGACGTGCTGCGTATAGCTTCCTAGTAGGCTAACTAGCTTTAGAAGCACATCTATAAAACCCTACTTTTGACCTAAAGACACCTATAACGTTGAGCTAGATAAACTAGGAGCACCTACCGAACTAAACAAAATAGAAGCACCCCTACTTACTCTAGAAGTCCCCTAGGAACCTACTAAACTTACTAAACCTGCTATAAAGCGTGGTTAAGGACGCCTCTGAAAGTACCCCGTAACTAAGAACACTATAATAAAGAATTACCTAATTTCCGCAGGAATATCCGCAAGGCAATCTCCGCCTACGGATATATTAGTTCTAATATAGGAAACCCCTTTTACGGACTTATAACGCAAAGAGATTAACGGACTACTTAAAAAGGGCGTCTTTGCGGTTATAATGGAGAGAGACGTTCCGTAAGGCGTCCGTATATTTAACTCGCGCTTTATTAACGAAATTAAGCACCCTAGTACTGATAAAGTCTTTAAAAAGTTAAGGCTTATTATATAAGCTTATAACGACTAGGGGAAGGACTTAGTTCTTACACAATCGCCTATAATTTAATGGGTTAGTTAACGGATTATACTTACGCTTACGCCTGGACTATAGTAAACTAAACCTATAGCCCTTTACTTATGGGACATCTCACAAGCCTATATATAGTCGAATATCTACCTAAGTAGGGATATCTTTATACGGCTACCGCTCGAGCTTAATCTATAACTAGGAATAATCTTATGGGTTATAAAACCTCTCTACGGAGTACCGGAAGCTAGAAACTACTAGTTTAAGACGTACTACTAGTATTACGTTAGTAAGCTTAAAATAGAATAGTTGACCTACGACCCCTGCCTCCTATATAGCCCATTAAACGGCCTTAGTATTGTTAGGCTCTAAATAGACGATACCCTCTTCTTAGCAGACTAGATCTTTATAAATGCTAAAGAAACTAAACTATAAAAGGCTAAGTTCTTGGTAAAGCCGTAAGAGCAGTTAACTAAATAGGCTCCAATTAAGTTTAATGGAGGCTTAATTATATAAAAGGGCAACTTAATCTAACTAACCTAGGAACGCCAAGCTTAAAACCTAAAGCTTATTATAGCAAAGCCTACGGACCTTACTAGTTCCTGCGGAGAGACCTATAAGACCGTAAATACGAAGGACTAATACGCTGCATAGCGTATAAGAGGCGCCTATATTACTATAGTCTGCTAACCCAAATCTGCCTACGACTTGTCCTTTACGGCCCAGGTAGTAGATCTGTAAGAAGAAAATATTAAGTAGCTTAATAAGCGCATTTAGTGGCAAATTAACAATGCAGTAAGGGGACTTACTTTCGTACTACTAGACCTAAGTTCCCTTAGCTTACTGGCATTTACGGACGCCTCCTTTGCTAATAATAGGGACCTATTATTACAAATCGGCTTTGTAATTATACTTACAGATTATAATTAGGACGTAAATATACTATATTAGTCTTTAATTAAGTGCAAATAAGTAACCCGCAGTGTACTAGCTTCTAAACTATATATACTAGCTTATGGTTTTAATATAGCAGCCGCAATCAAATTAACAGTCTAAAAGATTCTATAACTGGAGCAGTTACCCCTAGTTTTGTGCACCGATTTAAAGTCCCTCTATGACTGCCTAGTTAAACTAGGTATAATATAAGAGAAGAGGCTTATGGTCAACCTAATGTGCTTACGTCAGGCCTACGAACGACGTGAAATTGCGGAGGTTAAATGGATCAGCGGTGGAAACAACTTAGTAGACGCCATGACTAAGGCAAAGCCGTGTTAAGCCCTTAAAACCCTAATTGACACAAATAAGCTTAACCTAGAAGTTATAGAATGGGTGGAACGAGACTGACGGAGCATCTACGGAACGTCTACGGCCCGTCAAAAGGCCGTACGATTCATTTTACGGACCGTAAGTAGGACTTACGGCTAGCTTGGGGCACCGTTTGGAAGGCAGCCCAGAAGGCACCTCGGGAGGAGTTTCCTATGTAT
This sequence comes from Cenococcum geophilum 1.58, assembly GCF_001692895.1. Lineage (NCBI taxonomy): Eukaryota > Fungi > Ascomycota > Dothideomycetes > Gloniales > Gloniaceae > Cenococcum > Cenococcum geophilum. Next base: position 405,704 of record NW_027137630.1, read on the forward strand.
TTTCTTTTGTGTTCTATGGTTCTATTGAAGTAATTACGGAGACTATATACAAGTGGCTTTATTTTTCAAGTACCGCTAGTGTATAATTACAGCACCTGTCGTACCTAGTGCGTGCCCACGCGTTCGGTACGCTAGGTACGCGTTTACGCGTTCGGTGCACTAACTACTCGCTTACGTGTCTGGTGCACTTATAAAGCACTAACTAATTAGGGGGAGGACGTATTAGTATATAGACTACGTAGTCTGCTTTATATAATCGACAGTTACCATTATCTAAAAGAGCATACAATACTATATGTATTTCGTGCCCCTAGATCTGACTCACTCGTGCTATTAAATTAGTACGAATACTTAGTAAAAGATATCGCTAAAATCTATATTAAAGAAGTGCTTATAAAACATAGAGCACTAAGAAAAATTATATTAGATAGAGATTTAAGATTTATAATAGTATTTTAAAAGGTATTTTTAGTGGAATAAGGAGTTAAAGTAGTAACTTTTACTATATATTATCCGTAAATGGACGGATAAACGGAAAGATTAAATTAGACGCTAGAATAGTATCTAAGATATTATATTAATTATACACAAAATAATTAGGTATTATTATTACTAGTTATATAGTTAATATATAATATAACACTATAAGAAGAAATAGGCATATTACTATTTAAGGCAAATCATAGATATAAGCTAAGGATATTATTATTACTATAATAAGTAAAGAAAATAAGTAGTATAGCTAAAGAANGAATAAAGACACTAATAAATCTTTATACAGACCTTATAGAATTAGCGAAAAAGGTATAAAAAAGAATAAAAAGGTATTATAACGCTAGGAGATCTAAGGGACTAGATCTTAAGAAGAGGGATAAAGTATAGCTACTATATAAAAATTTCAAGAGTGAACAACTAAGTAAAAAATTAGACTATATTAAATAAGGACCTTTTAAGATTATATAAAGGATCTTACTAGTTATATTTAAGTTAAATCTACTAGCTAAAATAAAAATCTACCCTATATAGTATATTGTAATACTAGAGTTAGTATATAGGAATATTAAGCCGCTAATCTATAAAGCAGACATGTATATAGGATAAAAGGAAGACAAATAGTAAGTTTCTAAGATTATTAGTTATAAGGACATTAACAACAAAACGTAGTATAAGGTTAAGTAGATAGGCTATAATAAGACTACCTAGGAACTATTATAAAATTTAAAAAACGCTATAGGAAAGGTATAGGAGTATTAGAGGAAAATAGATTAGGTAATATTAAAAGGAGGTAAAGATAAAGAGATTAGTTAAAGGTAATAGACAAGCTAAATTATTTAAGGGATCTACTACTAGCATATAAGCTATTTCTACCTCTTCTTAATTCGAGTCTTTTTTAGCCTCCTTAGTCTTAAGTTTAAATAGACCTTACTCTACTAAACATAGCTTTTTTAAGCACACCTTTTTACAACCCTTTATTAGATGGCTTAGGCGAATATAAGTATTTAGTTAAGCTTTTAAAGCCTAAGACGCCTTATTAAAACAACACTAAACCTTTATAAGGGCCTTGGCTAGCTTACTCTTTAATCTTTTAGCTACTACTAATACGTATAACCCTAGGATAGATTAGATAAGAAACTTAATAAATATAAAGGATAATAAAACGCGTATACTTAGCGTTAGAAATAGATTAAATATATAAGGGATATTATTGCGAACACCTTAAAATGCCCTTAGGACAACCCCCAGACACCCCTTAAATAATTACTAGTTACGTACTAGAGGCACGTACCTATAGTATATAGTCTTTATAATCCTAGAGGCCTTACCTCCTTAAAGATTCGTCTTTTTCACCAATTTATTCTATTTCAATTGTGTTCTTATAGCCCCCTATCTATAAAGTCCCCTTATATTTAAATCCTTCCTACTCTTTTTTAGAAGGGTAGTCGGCTTTAAAGACCAGATTATTTATTTATATTTTTTATTCACAACTACTATTCTCCTTTAAAATCTTATAATAACCTAAATGGAAACTCTATGGATACTTTATAGAAAGCCGTCGCGCAAAGGTAGGAAGGTCCCTCTAATAGTAAAAATTGCGACAATATAACCCTTTAGGTAAGACGGCTAAATAAGCCCTAATACCTAGATGCTTTAGGAGATTAAAGACTCTTATATACCTATAGTTACCGCTAAAGAAAATGTAGATACCCTCTATAACGGTTATAACGCTACTAAAAAGTAGCTAGAACCCCTCTAGCCCCACCTAAGCTAATTAAAAGATTAAGCGCTAGAGGCGACTTTAAGATCTTCCCCTAAGCTAGAAATACTAAAGGAATATGCTAATATATTTAACTAGGGAACTAACCAGAACCCTCCCGGAAGACTATTAGCCTATAATTAGTATAGTGGCGGTATATAGACTGCTTATAAGCTAAGCGGGCCTACCCCTTTAAGTAATCTAAACTAATTACTAACTTAAGACTTAAGCCTTATAGGTAAATCTACACTAGCTATTAGTACTAATACTACCTCTATAGCTAGAGCTTCCCTAAAGCTAAGGCTAAAAAGTTAAGAGCCCTAAACTAATGTTCTTTAAGATAGATATTAGGAAGCTGCCGTAAGGCTCTTAGAAGCTATATAGGAAGGAGCCACTAATAAATATATTAGAAACCTTTAGGGGTAGGTTTAAATCTAGTAGAGCTTAATCTAGGCTAGATAAAATCTTTTATAACCTAGCTAAGGCTAAGGACTTCTTAGGAGCTACCTAGTACCTACTTAAGGTATAGAAGACATAGAGAGTTATCTACGCTATAAATAAAAAAAGGATATAAACTAATTAGCTAAGGCCTTTAGTAGTTTAGAACTTCGCTATAAACCTAACGCCTAGTAGTTAGAAAATTGGGTTTATATAGTAGACAACTTCTTTAAGATACTAATAATACGAGATAATATTAAAGAGCGTATACGCTAGATTATTAGCAAGATTAAAGACCAATTACTAAACTAGATCGCACTTAATTAGCTTAATAAAGAGCAAATTACTATATAGCCACAGCTATAAACCTTCCTAAAGAAATAAACTTAAGATCTATATATCGTATAATATGATAATATAGAGCTATTCTAGAATGGGATATAGCTTAACCGCCACGACTTCCGCTAGTTTATAAACTTTATAAAAACTAATGCTTAATAGATAGATCTAAAGCCCTTTAAAAATAAAGACGGTAGTATTTATAAAAAGGAGAAGATTAGGTTTATCTAGGCTAGAATTAAGCTAGTAATTTATAACGAAATAAAGCGCGTGGGAGCCCTATTGCAGATTACTATATATACGGATTTTGAACGAGCGGTCCTAAATGCTAAAGATATGGTAAGGAACTAGACCTCTTCTAGTAGGAAGCTAGAGGGTTACTAAAAGTATAGGTACTTTAGTAGTAATATAGGGCAGATCTAACCTTTAAAGAAGCCGTTTTTAAAGAGAACTTTAAAAGGGTTAAAGTTAGGGACCTTAAATAATGGGAAAGACTTCTAGGGCTAACCTAATACCCGTCTGGCACCTTTACAGAAATACTTTAAAAAGTTAAAAGAAAACTCTAGAGGTAGATCTTATTAGAAAAACAAGTAGGGTAATAACCGCACTAACGATCTAAAAAAAGAAAAGCCCTAGTTATAGACCTATTTTAGCTATAATTAGGGCAAGATATAAAAGGAAAGACTCCGTATTACTATTAAGCTAGAAATAACACTCCCTATAGGTAAGATATAACAGTTCTAAGCACTATATAATAGCGGCGCCGAAATCAATCTTATATAATATAATTTAGTAAAAGAGTATAAACTTATCCCATTATAAAGGTGGCGGAAACCTATTATAGGCTTCCTAAATAATAATAATAAATTCAATTTACCGTCCGACTTAGTCCCCCTAATGGGTCCACATAGACTAATTCCTATGGGAAAAAACCTCCTTATCTAAGAAAAACCCCATTTTTTAGGTGTACAAAAAACCTCTAGGGGAAACGTAAGAGGTAATACTTCTAGATAGCATCCGTACTACATTAACGAGAGGAAAAACACCGTTAGGTTACTGCTCTAAGACTCCGTAGGAGTGTTTAAAATGCCTATCTTACCCCGTCTGCCGCTTAAACCATTTTTGCCACGTCTATATATTGCCTATATAAAGTCATATGCCTATCCCTAGCTCCTTTTCTAAGTCTCCTATAAATATCTCCTAATAATAACGCTTGCGCTCCGCCCAGGCCTATATACTAAGGTCTCTTATCCATTCCTTTATTAAAAGGTTTCTACAACGGGGTGTATATAACTTAGTATTGCTTTTACCCTAGGGCCTAAACCTAGGCCCTTACACCTATCCGTGAGGTATAAAAGGACGCTCTAGATAGGGGGGACTAGTCCCTATAACTAGATACCCAGGTTACTAGGTAATATTAAAATAGGGGGCCTCTGCTACGCTTAGGGCGCGGATTATTTGCGTATGTGTATAGTTACTATGTGGTGTATATAGTATTTATAGGAGGAAGGGGGTACGCCGGAGGGATAATTGCTTGTCAATTTAAATAACCGAACGTATACAATAGACGTAGTAGCTATATTCAAACTTTTTGCTAAGGCTCACCCCCCAGTAAAAAAATTTCACACCACTACCACCACGTCGCTGCGTAGGCGCTGCGCAGCCGTATACACGTCTCTGCGTTTGCTCTAGTAGTCTATTAATATAATCTAAATAGAATATTAATAGTAGCTGCCAGGTTCCTGGGCTCCACCGCGTGGAGGTATAAAGGCCGATTTTATTAAGCCCAGGCTTCCTAAATAAGCATTAGATTAAGCTATATAGTGCCTATAAGCTTATAGTGTTAGTAGCCGACATATATAACCGCACTAAGGTAGTTAGCCCGTAACCCTTCTAGGCGGCTAACTTTATAGGTTATAATCTTATCCTTAGATACCCTTAGCTTATAGAAGTAGGTTTTAAAATACGCTTTAATATAGGAGCTTTTAAATAGTAAAACGATAAAGATTTAGAAGGGCATATATTACTAATAAGCTTAAAGGACACTTTAGAGAATATAGCCCTAGGTAAAATAGTATACGCTTTATACCTAAAGGAGTATTAGATCTAATCCCTATTTAATAGCAGGATAGGTATAAAGCCTAATATAGGTAATAACCCCTTTATAATAAAGACTTTATAGGGAACTACTAGATTAGTTGCGGGGATATTATAGGGAGGCGGCGATCTTAAGGATCTTATAAGATACTTTAACTATTATAGGTTACTCTAGCTTAAGTAATATGCGGAGAGTATACTATAGCATCTTAAGCGCTACGTTAAGGATTTCCCTACCCTCTACTAGCTATTATATAAAATAGTATAATATATAGTGGCAACTATATAATAGTAACTACTATAGCGTATAACGCTGCCTATAAGCATTTTAAGGAAGCTCTAAAACCTACCTAATAATAACGCAGATAACAAACACAACCCTAATTTGTTAAATATTCTAATAGGCTTAAAGGACTTACTAAGGGTATTTTCGGATAGGAGAGCTAAAGTCCTACTACAGAACTCGGAGTATAATTATATAATTAATCTAAAAAAAGGCAAATAACCGCTAAACCTTTCTATCTATAACCTCTTGCGTAAAGAGCTTAAGATCCTATATAAGTACCTTAATAGGTTACTAGAAAAGGGAAATCTAGCCTAATAAGTCGCTAGTAGGCGTATTAATTCTCTTTATCCTAAAACTAGATAGAACTATGAGGCTATATATAGACTATTACGGTCTTAATGTGATTATAATTAAGAACCGTTACCTACTACTACTAATTAGTAAAATGCGAGATTAACTATTTAGGGCGAAGATCTTTACAAAGCTATATTTATAAGACGCCTACCATAAGCTCTATATTAAAAAAGGGGATAAGTAAAAGACTACTTTTAAGGCCTAATACGGCCACTTTAAGTATCTAGTAATGCCTTTTAGGCTAGCTAATACGCTTATAATATTCCAATCTTATATTTATAGAGCTTTAGGGGGACTAGTTAACCGCATATATATTATCTATATAGATAATATCTTAACCTACTTTAAAGATAAGGATTAATATAAGTAACACGTCTACGAAGTACTAAAATGTTTAGATAATTAGGGCCTTTCGCTAAGGCGTTAAAGTATATCTTTAATACTAAGCAGGTTAAGTTCCTGGGTTATATTATAACGCCTATAAATATAGTTATAGACCTAGTACGAGTGTAGATAATTTAGGAGTAGCCGGAGCTAGAGAGCTATTAGGATATTTAAGTGTTCCTAAGCTTTTCCAATTTCTATAGGCGCTTTATTTATAACTACTTAGACGTTACCTAATACCTATCTAACTATATTATAAAAGCTTTTTAAAACCTAACCTAAAAAGCAAAAAGCTTAAAGGCGGTAAGGAAGAAAATTAAAAAGGGATTAACTAAATAGTATAAGCTATAGTTATGGCCTAAAAAGGTTTAGGAGGCCTTTTAAAAACTTTATATAAAGTTTACAGAAGCTTTATTACTGCGGCATTTTAACCTAGATTAGCTATTAATAATAATCACTAATATATTAAATTTTGCCCCTATTAGTATCCTACTATAACCTAATAAGCATCTAGACGCTACCCAGCTCTATTAAAGACTAGTAGTATTTTATAGTAGAAAATTCTAAAGACCTAAAGTTAGGTATTATATCTATAATAAGGAACTACTGGCTATAGTTAACTGCTTTAAATAGTAGCGACACTACCTTAAGTACGCGAGCTATACCACTTGTATACTCTTAAATTACTATTATTTACGCTACTTTATAACTATAAAGGAGCTTATACTTTAATAAGCTAGATAGGTAGAGAAGCTTATATAATTTAATTTTAAGATTAAATATAAGCTAGGGGAAAACAACCTTACTAATAAACTGTTACGACGGCTAGACTATACCAAAGGCTTTAAAACGGGAGAAGGAAGACAGATAATAGATATTTTACTTCCTATATTATAAAATAAGCTCTAGGTATAAGATACTTAAGTACCTACAGCTCTATATACTAAGTTTTAGTTAGTATAAGCCCTATTAGTTTTTACTAACGTTCTGGCTAGTACCTAGTTTATTACTAATAAGGGTCTAAATATACCTAAATAGGATATCCCTAATATATTCTTAAACCCTAGTAATATACTATCCCTAATTGTTAAGCTATCCCCTTGAACTAATAGCGAAGCTATAGAGTAATTAGAACTCGAAACCCTATAATAACTAAAGGAATTTAACCTTATAGCGGCCTTCCTAACGTACGCGTATTAAAAAGTTATAAAATTTATAGTACTATCTAGTCTTATACTTAGAGTAGTATAGGACGAAATAGCTTTTACCTAGGAATTATTTAAAAGGTTAATAGATCTTATCTATAAGGTGTAATAAAGGAATACTTCCTATACTATCCTTAATATAGAAATAAACTAGAAACGTAATGGAAAGGAAGCTGCTAGGCGCTACTATTAGGAACTAAACCCAATGGGCCTACTATATAGAGGTGGTAAGGTTTAGGTGCTATAAGAAGTAAATTTACAATAGAAGGTTCTTATAACGAATTATAATAATCCTTTAGGCGGCCACTTTAGTTAAGTAAAAATAGTAAAATTACTTTAGCGCAAATACTATTAGCTAAGGCTTAATTAGGAAGTAAATGAGTATATTAGCTATTACGAGAGGTGTTAAGTATATAAGATCTATAGGTATAAGCTATAGGGTTTACTTAAATTAGTTTCCCCCGCTAGTAAGCTATAGCGATATTATACTATAGACTTTATTACAGATCTCCTGCTATTTAAAGATAGCTAAGGACGAATATACGATTTAGTCCTTATACTTATTAATAGGTTTTTAAAGTACGTCTAATACCTTTCTATTAATAAGATGATTAACGTATAAGCGCTTACTAGCCTAATTAAGGAGAAATACTTTCTTAAAGTAGATTAGCCGCACTCTATTATTACTAATAAGGGCAGCGTCTTTATAAGTTAGTACTAGTCGGATCTATACTTTTATTTAAAGATAGACCACCGTTATAGTATAGCTTTCTATCTATAAATAGACGGGTAAATGGAACGCCAGAACTAGAAACTAAAGTTTTACCTACGGATGTATTTAAACTATTAGTAAGACAACTAGTATAAGCTACTTCCGTACATAGAGTACGCTTATAATTTAAAGCAATATATATTGTATAAGTATGCACTAATCTAGATTGCCTATAGCATTTAACTATTTAGGTTTAATAGTATACCTAATAATTACTAGCTAAGGCCGTATAATTAGTTATAGGATCCTACCGAAAAGTTTAAATATATCTACTAGAAAGTATAAGGATACCTCTAGAAATAGAAGGAGTAATAAAAGTATACGAAGCAGAGTCTATAAAATGCCTAAGAGTAGTAAAGACTTTAGTATAACCGTAAGCACTAGAATAAGCATTTTAGAGTAAGTAATAAGGTTTTATTACGTTTAACAAATATTAAAACCTATTGACTATTAAAAAAGCTTAATATAAAATACCTAGGTCCCTTTTAAGTTAAGGAATAAATTAGTAAGCTAGCCTATTGTCTCTAGCTACCCCTATCTATAGCCTATATATATCTACTATTTATATAAACCTACTAAAGCTATAGTATAGACCACCACTAGAAAAGAACTTCCGTCTAGGCCTAATTAAACACCTTAAGGTAGTAGGCGAGCGGTATAAGGTTAAAGCTATATTATATTATAAGTCTGTTAAGAACAAGCTTTAATTTAAAGTTAAATAGCTAGGCTGGCCCGCTAAGGACTCTATATAGGAACTAAAGGAGTACCTTAATTATTGCGAAGATATTTTAAAAGAATATTAGAACTAAGGTCTATAATTTACAAATTACAAAAAGCGCTCTAATATTATAGTGTTATCGCAACCTGTAAAGAAAGCTTGTGGTAGGCTATAAAAGGCCCTAAAGAGTAAATAGGTTAAATTGGATATAGTATAGACAAGCTCCAGAAACTATAGGGATAGGGCTATTCCCTAAGGCAGGACGGGTCCTTAGTCTTTTTACGTATATAGTATAGAGTTAATAGGGCATTTTACTAGAATTATATTCCTATTTATTAATTTATATTAGGAATATAGTTCTTAGGGCTTTTAAGCCCTTTCTAAAAGCCTTATAAGGCCTTTCTAAGCACCTAATTAAGGTCCTTAATTGCTACTATATATAAGAACGAATCCTAAAAGTCTAAACTATAAATGCCTAATCTAAAAACCACTATACCTTATCCTTAGGGGTAGGGTTAGTATCTATCGGGCTACTAAGTAATAGCTAACAAGAATGGGATCTAGGCCCTTTAATAGGGGTATAAGTAGGCATAAAAACAGGGGTAGGACGATAAGGTATAGCTAGGGTAGAGGTCCTTAAACGCTTAACACTAATATTAGGTCTAAACCAATACTAATAAAGCTCTTATAGCGTAAGCTTATAGTTAATAAAAACACGCTTAAGCCTAAAATAAATAAAGATATTAGCTAGCTAGTATAGTCCAGAACCACTAAGACCTTACTATAGTAACTATTAGTTACCTATCCACTAGGTATCTAAAGGGTAATATACCTAATAGCGCATTATATTATACTCTTTTAAAACTTAACGCGTATACGCAAACTCCTTTCTATAGTAGGCAGCGACCTTCTTCTTATTACCTTTATCTCTTACCCTATCCTTAGTATACTAACCTTACTCTTATATTAGGCGTTACTAGCTAGCTTACTAGGAATTATAGGCGGTATAAATAGCTATAGTATAGTCTTAAATTTAATTAAGACGTTTAGTATTAACGCTAGAATAAGATAAAGCCCGGGAAATATAGTAGTTAAAAACATTAAAGAATTGTCGTGTAAGGGTTATTTTGGCCCTTACTCGGCTGCATCGCCTAGGGGCTCTCAGGGGTCGCCAAGGCTAGCCTTCGGCTAGCCCTTGGCACCTCCTTATAAGCACCTCAGGCTTGCAGCCTCCTTCCTCCCCCATTGGTTCGTCTCTGTACTTAGGCTATTACCTACCCTTATTACCATATCGTCCTCTTCTATTGACTCTCTTTGTAACTCATGCTCGGCTTGCCTACTCCCTACTGTATACCCTGGCAATACTGCCTTATATGTCGCTACTTAGGCCTAGGCTACTAAAGCTTAAAGTTAGTAATAGAAATCTACTAAGAATAGAAAAGCTGACCTTAACGTAACTACCGCTCTTAGTATATATGAATTAATTATAAGGACTAAAGGTATTAGATTTAACGCAGTGTGTCTTATTATAAGCCTTTAAAATCCTATTATTAGATTTCTAGTCTTTCGAAGACGTATAGGCAAAATTATTTAGGTAGAACTAGCACTAGTTGCGAGTTAGTAGAGGTTAGGGTTTTATATATAAAGGTAAGGCTAGAATACGCTATAGAATTTGCTTAAAGAGTAGTTAGTAGGAGAATGAAGAGGTATATTAAGTTAATAATAAAAAAAGAAGAAAATCTTAATAATATATTAAAGATACGCCTAAATTAGATAAAGGTTAATAATGGGTAGTAAGGTGTTAAGGAAAAGGATTAAGCTTAATAAGTAAAGTATCTTTATACTTTACCGTCCAATACCCTTCTAGTAAATAGCCGCAACCTTGCCAATATAACTCCGTTATAATAGCGCTATTTAAAAGGAAGGAAAAATACGTATAAGTTATTTAACTATTACTTCCTTATAAAAACTAACTATATAGCTAGGGGAAGGCAATTAAGACGTTAAATTAAAGACGTATATAGGTTAAATTAAACCTAAAACAATACTATAGTATTAAAGAACAACGTTATAGACGTTCTTAACAATCGTATAATAGCTATAATTGCTATCGCGAAATGTCCCTATTTACTAGGTAGTAAAGCTATACCAAATATACGGCATAGGACTACTAAATTTAAAAGCATATATATTAAATCTTAAAAGATAAGTCTCTTTAACTAATTAATTAATACCTTAACTGCATCTAATAGCCTAAGGGCAAATACGGAAGCAATGCGTTAGTAATATAGAGGATTATAAAAAAGAATTATAGACTATATTTTAGTAGTTAAAGACGACGGCAAGATAAGGCTCTATACGCTAAATCCTATACTAAAAGGTTCTGTAAAACTATACTAAAACACTAAATTACCTATAATACTTATAATTAATTACAGACTAGTATAAAGGCTTAGAAGTTATTAGTTACATAGGGTAACTCACTAATAACAACTACTCGAGTAGGTTATAGTGATATTGGTTAATAAAGCTTATTAATTGGAATGAGGAAGGGCAAGGAACTTAAGGCTCCTCGCTACGCTAGTGCCGCGGCGACACATAATGGCAACTTGCCATCACGTAACGGCAACTTACCTCATTCCCAATACTAGCAACTCTTCTTTTATAGTTGCTATCTGTATACAAATACTACTTAACTATTATAACAAATATAAATCCTCCTTACTTACTATTGCTATTGTAATATAAGTCTCGCTGTCCTAAAATTTATTTCTTAGCACGTAGCTCTCTTACTTAGGAGTTATAGGTAGGTATCTTATTCGGAGGGCCGCTAAGGCGCTAGTAGTAAGCGAGCTAATAGCGATTTTCTATCCCGGGGATAGAAAATCCTAATTAGCTAGGTTAAGTCAGGGTTTATAGAATCCCCCCTCCTAAAAAGTCTTGGCAAGAGAATCTGACTAATTAAATAACTTTAACCGCCGGTTAAAGTTCCTAGATATCTTAAGACCTATAACTAAGAAATTTCTAGGGACTCCCTTTTAACCTAACCTTTAACTTATATACGTAGAGTATTCGTGTTAACAAACGTCTTTAGTGCCTTATTTAGGTTTGCCTTTATTATTATATCTACCAGGTTATCTTAGCTATTAATCTATTAAATCTTAAAGAGTTCTTAACGCTTGTAGGATTGCTAAAGTGCTATAATATTAATTATAAGGCGCTTTTTCTTTGTAGTACTAAGCTTAACTAAATACTTGTAGAGGGAATATAAGTTGGTGTATATAATTATAGAGATAATAGAAAGTTCGAGTTAATCTATAATTATCTTTAGGGTAGTTCCAATTGTAATTACTATATTAACTCCGCTAACTATTCTATATATCTCTAATACTAAAATACTTTAGGTAACGCGCTTACTCTTAGTTAAGCTTTAATAGATAAGATTGCCATAGATTATAAAGTTATTCTCTCCCGTAAATTCGTTTGCGATAATAATTTTATATCCCAACTAGGAGCTAAAATCTTTATTATTTACGAACGATCTATTAACAAATATAAAGAGCTTAGCGGTAGGAAGATTAATAAGCATGTAGAGTAGTCCCTAATTAAGATAGTTTATTTACCAGGAAAGACGTTTATTTAGGGCAAGAATATCGTCCTTAGTTAGTTCCTAGGATTAGGTGGTAACGGAGAGATTAAATAAAGCCTTAGGTTAATAGATAGAAGTAATATAAGCTTTATAAGCGCGTTACTTTATATATCCTTACTTCGGGGAATTAATATTAATAACATTAATCTTCTTACCTTAACCCTTTTGGCGCAAAGTAATAGAATCCTTATTTAGGGAGAGGATGCATTTATTAAAAAGTAATAGTGTTATTAAATTAAGCTTTTCCTTTAGCTTTACTATAAGATTTGCCTTTACTAGCTTATCCTCTTTAAGAGCTAAAAATTGGTCGTCTCCCAAGATAATTGTGTTATTAGTTTATATACTAATAATTCTAAATAGGGTTCCCGTGGTTATAATAAGGAAGCAGAGATTAAATATAAAAGTAGTTATTAAAAGCTTCTCTTTATGGTGCTTGCTATAGGTAGCCCACTAGTAAGTTCCTGCCTTTACAATTCCATATAATAGCTTAAGCATAACTATAATCGTATCTTTAGGATACTAGTGGCGAATTTGCTCCGGAAGGTATGCTAATATTAAGCGCTAAAGGTACGTCTCTAATTAGGTGTAGGCTTAAGTAATATCTCGCAAATAAACCGCCATTCTATTCTTTATTAAGGAGGAAGCTAATATAATAATAACTCGCTAACTAGCTTATTAAATTATAGGAGATTATATAAGAATTATTTCTTTGCTATTATTGTTGTAACCTTAGATAATAAGCCTTAATTTCTTAAATAGGGCGTTAGTAGCTTTACCCTTAATCTTATTAACTATCCTTAACTTAAAGATGCGAACTTTATTAAACTTAGTAGGGTTATACTTTTTAAATTTAAAGACTCCTCTTGTAATAAGGCTATCGATCTCCTACTTATTAGATACTTAAAATGGAGCTCCTAGAGTTATAATATGACCTTCCTTTTAGAGCTATTTTATAAGTTTAAAGTTAGCCTTCTCCTTAGCTGTTATAAAGGCCATTAACAGCTCAACTCTATTCTCGATAGCGGCAATAAATTACTCTTTAAAATTAACAAGATGTTAGTAATTTCGTGATCCCTTTAGGCGACCTCTACCTTATCGTGGTTGCGGTATATCTACTATAATTATATTAAAATCGTAGCTCTCCTCTAGGGTGTTTTTTATAGTATCCTATAAAGGCTCGGAGCTGCTATCCTTATAGTAAGGCTTAATAACAGTTAAACGGAATTAAGTAGGTCTGTAAGGTATTTAAATAGTATAAGTCTAACTATTAATTATAATAAGTTAATATAGGCCTAACTATCCTCCCTTTTTATGCTATACGCGTACCTTAGACTGGAGTAGTAGATTAAGTATAGTTAAGGTATTTAGGCCATTTCTTATTCCTAGTGCGTTATTAACCTAGCGTGTAGCGTAGAGACGTTATACCTCCTTTATTGCCTTATAAATAGCCTTAGCTTATTATATAATAGAGAGAGATAGTAGAGAATTGTTAGTTATTTAAGGGTGGGCGCTAAAGACCAGTAATATGGGTATGAGTCTATCTGGGCCAGCGGAATCGTTAACGGCTTTAATAGCTATTTGCAAGGTAAGTTCTTTACTAGCGTCCTCTAGTTCTAAAGAGATAATCTTATATACGCGGTGTAATAACGCGTAATATTACTCTACTTTTCTAATACTATTATATGCCTTAATAGAGACTTCCTTAACCTTAATTGCCATTACCTTTATCTATTATTAAAACTTTATAAATAAGAAGTTCTTTCCTACGTTATAGACAATTTAATTAGGGGGTCCTAGGTAGACATTAATCCAGTATAATTAAAGGGTATCCTATGCGTTCTTAGCTAACATATCCTTTAAGAATTGTGCGGCTTAGAAGGAGGTTAAAAAGTTAATAACTTAGAGTACTGGCTTACCGCTAAGATATATAACGTTAACGATAATATAGAAGTTAAAGTTATAGTTATCTTTAAGGGTAAACTTAAATTGGCCAGGGGACTTCTAGTTTATTTGGCAGTAATAGTAATACTTTATAAGATACTTAATTGCCTTAACCTTAACTTTATAGCCTACTCGCTAAAGAACCCTAAGCAATTAATAAACGGATAGGTGGCTAAAATAATGGTGTAGTTAACGTAACTCTAACTTAGTTAGGTGGTTTTAAGTAATACTCTTTTCTAGTTAATAAAGGAGCAACTAAGGGTAACCCTACTTGCGTATAACGGGCACCCAATTATCTCCCTAAATAAGTATATCCTTAAGGTTATTAAGCTTAACGCCTAATTTGTCTATATCTCTAATACAAAATAAAAACGGGGTGTTCGTAAAAACGACGTAAAAGGTAATGTACCCTAAGGGGGTTTAGACCCTAATTATACTAAAAGAGATCGCAGTACCCTTACTAAAACAAATCGTGTATTGGCCTGCTGTTAAATAGTTAATCTAAACAGAGCTATTAAGCTACTAAAGGGCTTAAACTTAAGGTTCTCTTACTATAGATACTCCTGCGGCTCTAGTATTTGGTATAATACTATAGAAGACGTTTACCGAGTATCTGTTATTAAAGGAGAATGTAAAACTCTCCCTTGGCTTATTAAAGATATCTAACTTTATAGTAAAATAGAGCGTAGATTAGTTATTAAGAATAGTAACGGTTTATATACCATCTACCTTACTATACTTAGTGAAGTATTGGTTGGGTGAGTATTCCTTAATTTCTATATCCATAAGGAGCTATTCGGCCTTATTAACCTTACCCTTAAAATCTTCTACGCCTTTATATTAAACTAGGAAGCTTTAAAAGTAGGCTGTAGTAACCTTACAATTTTTAACGTTTCTTATACTCTGGCGAAACTTATTATATACCTCCTTTCGCTTATTAAAAGAATGCCTAGTTAACTAATAATTTAGTTTCTTATAAACGTAGCACTTCTTCTAGCGATTACTTCGAAATAAACCTTTATAATGGCCTCCACCTTTACCTTATAGTCATTAATTATACCCTCTGCTATATTATCTACCCCGGCCACTATATATTTAATTAATCTAGTTATAATCGTATTAGTTAGGCAGGTTAATTAAAGTAGATTAAAGTTAGGCGTTAAATTGCTATACTTCTTAAAAGCATAGAGCGGTGCTAATAGAAGATCTTAATTAAGCATACACTCCTTTGTAAGTATTTATAGGATTAAAGAAAGTAAGGTTATATTCTTTAACACCTCGGTATACGCTAATAACTTAATTACGTAGGCTAAAGTCCTCTTAATATAATTTAGATAAACTACGCTAAATTATTTAAAGTTAATTAAAGAGCCTTTAAAGATAATTAAGCTAAGGGATACCTGGGTTTATAGTAATAATCCTTAAAAAGGTAGTCTCTCTCTATTCTAACATATACTGCTACTTATTCTCTTCTATTTTAAAGTAGTATCTTAACTTATATATTATACGGTTAAAATTATATCCTTTTCCTACTAAATAATTATAATAGAAGGTACTAGCTTAGCCCTTAAGCATAACGGAATAGGCGTTGTGGTATTAATTAGACTCTATTCCTACCTTTTAGTAATAGTTATAGAAGATACATAGTTTTAAATTAAGAACATTATATAATTCCCTGCTAAACTTCTTCTCCTAATTTAAATAGAGCTTTATAAGCTCTATAAGCAATTTTAAACCGCCTCTAATTTAAGATTAAAATAAAGGAGGTAGGGGTTGCATTATAGGCTATAGTAGGGACGTAGGTCTAGTCAGTAGAGTCCGAAGGTTGTTAAATCGCGAAGTAATAGGATCCTATACCTACTCTTATTGAGGTATAGTATCTAACGTTAAGGTTATAGGTTAAATTAGATACAGAGGAGTTAAAGGCAGAGGTAGGTTTATCTTTAGAGGTATATTACTTAGGTTTTATTATAAGTTAAGCTTCCTTATAGTGCGTAATTAGTGCTTAATCTCTTATAGAGTCTATTCGTGCTTTTCTTTTACGTTAATAACCTACTCCTAAATATTATCTTTAATAGTACCCCCGTCCTTAGGAACAAATACTCCATTCTCCTAAAGGAAGTTATAGAAGTCCTATATGATATCCTTATTTACGGGGGCCTATATTTTCTTTATTCATCTAATAAAGTCCTCCTTTATATATTCCTATAGCGCGGTATTATTATATTTACTATCCTTATAATATACTATACGGTGTAATAAAAATCCATTTAAATCTTATTCATTAGCGTTTACAAGGTTAATTATGGCTTTATTCCATATCTTTAGGTTAATGTCTTCCTTATACTTCTTTGGGTAGGTTAACGCCATAGTAGGTATAAAATTGACGGGGTGTCGTACGTTAAAGGTAGGTAGGATTTTCGGTTTTATAGGATCTTATAGGTCTGCTGCCAAGAGGTAGGCAATTTAAGATGTTGTTTAACGCGTTTTAGACGTCGTTTAACGCGTTTTGGACGTTAACTTGGGACCCTAGGTTTAGTAACACTTCTAACCTAAAGTACTTAACTAAATCTTCGTAAACGCGGTTGTTCTATATAATAGACGCAACTTGGTATCTCCTAGTATTTAGTAACACTTCTGTTACTAGTTTTTTGCAAGTCTAAGGTAGCATAGTATTGCCGGGATCCATTCTATATAAGCGTATATGGCACCCCTATACAAGACTATCTCTTCTGTTTAAAAACCTAGCTGCTCTATAGTTAACTGTATATTTAACTACTAATTAGTGTTAGTTATATAGGGTAACTCACCAATAATGACTACTCGAGTAGGTTATAGTGATGTTGGTTAATAAAGCTTATTAATTGGAATAAGGAAGGGCAAGGAACTTAAGGCTCCTCGCTACGCTAGTGCCGCGGCGACACGTGATGGCAACTTGCCATTATATAACGGTAACTTGCCTCATTTCTAACAGAAGTAAAGTTATATAAAAAACCCTATATTATCTAGGTAGTTACTAGTATACTTTTAATATGCTTCTAATACGTCTTCTAGCAATCCTTATATCTTTTCTCTAGTTATGTTTTTTCCTTATTAAGGTTTTTTAGGAGTTTAAAGTAAGGGTTAGATAGATAGATAATATATAGCGGCATACTAATATCTCTCTAATATCTCCTAAACCCCTTCTGGGATAAGCCCTTATAATCTCCCTACTATAAGGTAATAGCAATTAGGGGCCGACTATAAGAAGGGAGGGGGGCAATATAAGGGATATTATTGCGGACACCTTAGGATGCCCTTAGGATAACCCCTAGACGCCCCTTAAATAGTTACTAGTTATATACTAAAGGCACGTATCTATAGTATATAGTCTCCACAATCCTAAAGGCCTTACCTTTTTAAGGATTTATCTCTGTTAGTAATATATTCTATTCTAATTATATCCTTATAGCCCCCTATCTATAAAGTCCCCTTATAAAACATTATAGAACAATTATATATTTACTCACGTATATTTAGTATAGGAAAAAGGGTAGCAACCGGACAGAGCTGTAATCGTAATATATATTAACTTTTTCTCCGTATAACAAGAATAGTATAGTATAACTTCACTAAGTAATAGAATAAATATTACTAACTAGTTATAATAATTAGACGCAGAGGATTTAATAGGAGGTATTAAGAATAATAAAGGTTATTAAACCAAAAATAGGAATACTATACCTCTAATAAACAACTTAGATATAGAAGGTATCTTTAAGGACAAAGATAAAAAGGAGGGGGATGGTATTACGGACCTTATATTAGTAGTAGTATAACTACTAAAAGTAGATTTAAACGGGTTAGTTAAGATAATACGGGAGGCACTAGAACCAATTAAGCTATAGGATAAAAGGTAGCTAAGTTATATAGCTAGTTACGTTATAAGTTTAAAATATAAGAACGTAGGAATATAGGAACGTAATATACTAACGTACTAACGTACTAATATACTAAACCCTTTACTATAAGGAGGAGTTATATACCTAAAAATACACGGTCTCTATAGATAGTTTCTCTTTTTTATAATAAATCTTAGAATATAATTAGAGTTAATCTATTAGGCAACTACTCCACTAGTTATTATTACGTTGTTAACTTCTTATTTACTTATATACCTAGCCTATTAACAAGTCTACCGTAGTATTTTCTATAAGGCTTTATTACACTAGGGTATATAATAGGGAGTAGGTAAGCTAAGTATAAGTTATAAGGAGAGTTAATAAAAGAGAATAATATAGTAATAAGGGTAGGTAGTAGCCTTATACTAAGATAAACTAATAGGGAAGAAAGGAGGCTATAAGCCTAAGGAGCTTATAAGGGGTAGCTAAGGCCTAGCTAAAGGCTAGCCTTAGTAGCCCTTAAGAGCTCCTAGAATATAGCTAAGTAAGTATTACGGCACTAAGCTTACGCGTTATTATAGCTCGGCTAAGCGTATATATATATATAAGCATAGACCTAACCCCTAAGCGATATATATATATACTACCTTACCTCCTATATAGATCGTTATATAATATTATTTATTAATAATATACAGTTACCTTATACCTCGTACTATAACAGTTAATACGTATTGTAATAGTATATCGTATTATCTTATACGCTCCTAGTAGGGCTTTATTTCTACTATTCTAAAACTATATTCTAAAGATACGACCCTACCCTAGGCGGGATTCTTACCCTTATTTTACGTTAATGCCAACCTAGTAAAATCTCTATTAAATTTATTTAAGTTCTAGAGCTAATATCCTCCTCTTTATATCTATACGTTCTGAGTTTCTAAGCTAGCTATAGGGAGACACCCTATAGGCTATATTTCTTATGTTTTAACTATAGTGTCCTATAAGTCTGTTTTTAGCTATACTTTACGTCCTAAGTTTCTAAGCTAGCTATAGGGAGATACCCTACAGGCTATATTCCTTATGCCTTAATTATAGTATAAGACTATAGGTTACCGATCTCTGTCCCTATCTCCGTCTCCGTCTTTATCTCTGTTTTTGTCTTTAACAACAATATACTTTAAGTTTACTGCGATAAGAATCTACGTCTTAACCTTAATCTCCGTACTCTAAGCCTTTTAAATCTATACCTTAACCTTAATCTCCGCAACTTTAAGCCTTTTGAGAGTTAATATCCATAATACGCCCCGCGGTTACAATTTTTTTTATCTCCTCCGTTTTCCATATTAGTTTCGCTCCTTTACCTTAGATTTATATTATATCTAGCACTTAAGATAAGTGCTAGCGGAGAGCGATATAGTAGGGATATAGGTAGGACGGTCTAAGGACTGTAAGGATAAGGACCTTTACGGACTAGAAGGACGAGAACCTTTAAGGACCAAAAGGATAAAGATATATAATCTATTTTTTTTACCTCCGCATTTTTACTGCCGTTACTTAGCTCACAGGAGCTCGTCTTAGAAGGGGGATATACTGTTACAGCACTAACCTTACGCGTTGTTGTGGCTTAGCTAAGCGTATATATATATATAAGCACGGACTTAACCCCTAAGCAATGTGTATATATACTACCTCAGCTCCTATATAAACCCTCACACGATATTGTTTATTAATAATATACAGTTACCTTATACCTCGTACTATAATAGTTAGCATGTACTGTAACAGTAAGGGACTAAAAGTACCCTTATATATTTACCTTATCTATACTATTTATTAAGAAGCTAAAAAGAGGTTTAAGATAGCTAAAAGGAAATACTTAAGTATTTCCTTTTAGCTAGTTTTATATATTCTACCTTTACCAAACTAATATATCTTTATATCTTTAGGTCTACCTTATATACTATACTTTTTAGGTATATTAAAAGATCTAGGGGGGGTAGTAGGAGTATCTAGTAATTTATTAGCGTACTATCTACAGCTAGGTATCGGTATTTAGTCTCTAAGGGGCTAAAAGGGGTATATCCTTTAGTGTCCTCCTATTAGATCTTATATACTATTTAGAACTACTAAAAAACTCCTTAGCCTATAAGCTATATTAATACTACTTATAGAGAGTATAAGTAATATTATTTATATCTATATTAGTAAATAGCTAGTACCTTACTAAGTAGTAGCTATAGAAAAGTAGTATATAGTATACTAACTAAATAGGCTATCTATAAGTGTATTAAGGTATAGTATTTAGAATATANATACTTACTAGCTATATATTTAGGCTTAAAATCTCTATCTATAGTAGNAANGCGGCNATAGATTTTACCTTTATTAGTCCTTTATATAGGAGGAGTATTAGTATTAACTATAGGGTATTCTATATAGCTACGTCTTATATTTTCACTACCTCCTTCTATTATTGCTTTTATTTAAGGTCTACCTATTTTGTAATAAGTATAGTAGATCTTTANTTATACTAATAGCCTCTTATCCTCTATTACTATAGTAGTACTCTACTAGTATATTATCTCGGTCCCAGACGATCAGCCAATTATAAGCTGCTTACATAACAGATTAATCATCTTATGTTGTTGTCGTCTGGTAGACGGTTCGGAAATTTGTTAGTCCCTCGCGCCAATTTATATGTAATTCTTATACAAACTCGCGCGCCATACTAAATTTTCAGCCATTAATTAACAACGAACCAACGCCTTTATAAATAATCGGCCAACGTTATGTTTTAGAGCTTTGTAGGGCGATTCTAATGCTACCAAAATTATTGCGAACGGCTTGGTGGTTATTGCTATATTTCGCCTAAAATATTACCACCAAAACAGTAAACATTCAGCTAGAGCCACTAATTCTTAATATTTATAGTAGATAAACACCTAAATAGCTAATGCATTGTATCTAGACTAACTCTGGGCCTTATTACCTGCTTTATTGCTCCTCCGCTGCCTGCACAAACGCCTGCACAAAAGCTTGCACGAACGCCTGCACGAATGCCTATACAAAGCTCTATATAAAGCTCTGCACGAGGCTCTGCTTGAAGGTCTGGTCGAAGGTCTGGTCGAAGGTCTGATCAAAGGTCTGGTCGAGGGTCTGGTCAAGGGTCTGGTCGAAGGTCTGGTCGAAGGTCTGGTCGAAGGTCTGGTCGAAGGTCTGGTCGAGGGTCTGGTCAAGGGTCTGGTCGAGGGTCTGGTCGAAGCTCTGGTCGAGGGTCTGGTTAAAGCTCTGGTCGAGGGTCTGGTTGAAGCTCTGGTCGAAGCTCTGGTTGAAGCTCTGGTCGAAGCTCTGGTTGAAGCTCTGGTCGAAGCTCTGGTTGAAGCTCTGGTCGAAGCTCTAGTTAAAGCTCTGGTCGAAGCTCTGGTTAAAGCTCTAGTTGAAGCTCTGGTTGAAGCTCTGCTTGAGGGTCGAAGCTCTGGTCGAAGCTCCGGTCGAGGGTCTGCTCGAAGCTCTGGTTGAGGGTCTGCTCGAAGCTCTGGTCGAGGGTCTGCTCGAAGCTCTGGTTGAGGGTCTGCTCGAAGCTCTGGTCGAGGGTCTGCTCGAAACTCTGGTCGAGGGTCTGCTCGAAGCTCTGCTTGAGGGTCTGCTTAAAGCTCTGGTCGAAGCTCTGGTTAAAGCTCTAGTTGAAGCTCTAGTCGAGGGTCTGGTCGAAGCTCTGGTTGAAGCTCTGGTTAAGGGTCTGGTTGAAGCTCTAGTTAAAGCTCTGGTTGAAGCTCTGGTCGAAGCTCTGGTTAAAGCTCTGCTTAAGGGTCGAAGCTCTGGTCGAAGCTCCGGTTGAGGGTCTGCTCGAAGCTCTGGTCGAGGATCTGCTTGAAACTCTGGTCGAGGGTCTGCTCGAAGCTCTGCTTGAGGGTCTGCTTGAAGCTCTGCTCGAGGGTCGAAGCTCTGGTCGAAGCTCCGGTCGAGGGTCTGCTCGAAGCTCTGGCCGAGGGTCCGCTCAAAACTCTGGTCGAGGGTCTGGTTGAAGCTCTGGTTGAAGCTCTGGTTGAAGCTCTGGTTGAAGCTCTGGTTGAAGCTCTGGTCGAAGCTCTGGTCGAAGCTCAGGTCGAGGGTCTGGTCGAAGCTCTGGTCGAGGGTCTGGTCGAAGCTCTGGTCGAGGGTCTGGTCGAAGCTCTGCTCGAGGGTCTGCTTGAAGCTCTGGTCGAAGCTCTGGTTAAAGCTCTGGTCGAAGCTCTGGTTAAAGCTCTGGTCGAAGCTCTGGTCGAGGCTCTGGTCAAAGCTCTGGTCGAAGCTCTACACGAAGCTCTACACGAAGCTCTGCACGAGGCTCTGCTCAAAGCTCTGCACAAGGCTCTGCTCAAAGCTCTGCACAAGGCTCTACTCGAAGCTCTGCTCAAAACCTTATATAGAGCTTTAAAGCTCTACTAACACACAGCACTAATATACTAGGATGGTTCTATAATTAGCTATATAACCGCCTATATAATTATTATTATTAATTCTATTTATTACCCAATTTGGTCCCTTTTTAAGTCTATATAGGAAAAAGCCCTATAAGGGGAAAACCCTAAGTATTTCCTTTTAGCTAGTCCTACTCGTTCCATCTTCGCCTAGCTAGTATATCTTTATATCTTCTAGTCTACCTTATATACTATGCTTTCTAGGTATATTAGAAAATCTAAAGGGGGTAGTAGAAGGGTCTAGCAATTCGCTAGTAAGCTGCCTATAGCTAGGCGGGGGTATTTAGTACTTAAGGGGCTAGAATAGGGCGTATTATTTAGTGTCCTCCTATTAGATCTTATATGCTATTTAAAACTACTAACGAATTCCTTTACCTATAAGCCATTTTACTACTACCTATAAGCCCCTACTTATAAAGAGTATCTAAGTAATATTATTTATACCTATATTAGTAAGTAGCTAGTTCCTTACNAAGCGNTAACTNTANAATAGNAGTATATAGTATACTAATTAAATAGGCCACCCGTATATATATTAAGGTAAGATATTTAGAATATAGATATTAGCTACATATTTAGACCTAAAACCTTTATCTATAGTAGAAAGGCGGCCATAGATTTTACCTTTATTAGTCCTTTATATAGGGAGAGAGTTAGTATTAACTATAGGGTATTCTATATAGCTGCGTTATATATTTTTACTACCTTCTTCTATTATTGCTTCTATTTAAGATCTGCCTATCTTATCTATATTAGTAACCCCCTATCCTCTATTACTATTATAGCGCTCTACTAGTATAGCGCTAGGTCTCCACTTAGTAAGCTAATAGTTCCTATATTCTTTTTCTCTCTCTATTACTTATAGGTAGAGGGCTTCCTAACTAGTATATTTAGGCGTATCGCCCCTTTAAGGGGCTATTGCTTTATATATATATCTCGTTCCTTATATATATTTTAGTATATATTATATATTTTCTTCTACTAGGTAGTCTTATACTATAACTACTCTCTATATAGTAGTTAAGTTAATATATATCGACCCGGATCGGACTTTCCTATTACTATTATACTACTATCTAACGACCTAGATCGTCTATACGAACTATATCTTAGTTATCTCTTAACTTATAACTAAATATCTTATTAAATATCTTATTACCTATTTCTATTACCTATTTTAACTTACTTATCTAGATCTACCTAATATATATAAAGAGCTTCTAGAGCCCTCTTTAATAGACAGAGTTTATATCCTTAATTAACTGTTTAATAATATATAAGTCTAGTAGTAGAACTAATGCTTTATATTCTAGTATAGCGCGTAGTATTCTTCTATAGGCCCCTATAGTTCTATATAGGTACTAGTTTTATAGCTTAGCTAGTAGCGCTAAAGAGCTTTTTATTAATACCTTGCTATTTAGTCTTAGGCCCTTAATCTAGGAGCTATATAGTATTAACTGCCTGGCTAATCGTCGGTCAGCCGAAAAATCACGTGTTCAGCCAGCCACCTGGGTCAGATTCGAGGATCTCCTCAGCGCCACCAGCGCCAAGCTGAGGAGATTCGCGTATCTAGGGCCACCTGCTGATCGAGCCGCTGATCAACGCCGACCATAGGGTAATTAGGGCCATTGAGGCCCCAAGTATATATAAAAAAGTCCTCCCTACCTATCCTTAATTGCGGCAGTATATCTACTATTATACCTACTATATAAGATGGCGCTAACTAACCGCGTAGAGATTAATATTGCCAATAATGCCGAATTATGCGCTAACGTGCAGTATGTTCTCGCCCTTACGCGTACCATAAGGCCTAAAAATATATCTTTAACGTATAATCCAAAGCAGAAGGAGTTTAAGGTAATACCCCCCCCCTTCTAAAAGCATCGCGGCCTATAGCTAATGCGTTGTCTAGCTCTAGGCCTTCTGTAAACGGAAGTAGTACTATAATAGCGATACCGTTACGGAGGATAAGCTACTTCTCTTCCTTATTAAGGAGGTTATAAGCTAGCCCTTAAAAGGGAAGAGCTATAAAGCCGATATTAATATACCCTAAGAGGAAACGCGGCTCTTATAGCGGTTAGTTTACGGCTATATTACCGCTCTAACGGACCTCTATTAGATGTAAAAAGCTATAAAAATAAATAGCTACCCGTCTCCGCGGGAGGATAGCATTAGGGAGTATCTAAAGACGCTATAGCGGAGGAATATACAGCGCAAGAAAGAGCAGTTCGCCGATAAGGGTAGAGACACCCTCCTTAACGGCTATACCGAGGACGAGTTCTAAAGCGTCTGCTATAAGCTTTAGGCTAGGGGCGCCGCCTTATCCCCAGAGTGCTACTTCTACACGCTTGTTAATATCCTACTAGGCCACTATATGCTTACCTACAGCGGCAATAAACGCTTCACCGAGATCTTAGATCTATTTACCTTTAAGTTTAAGGGTAAAAGCCCTACGCGCTATATGCCCTTAATATTTACTACACGCGTAGGTAAGTAGAACTAGCACGGCCGCCTTAAAACTATTAGGGCCCTACGGAATAGAAAGCCGCTTATTTATATACTTAGCGGGCTAGCTTTCTATCTCTTATATTGCTAGGATCTTAGTACAGAGCCATTTCCGGACTTTAGTAGGCGCTTAGCATAGTACAATATACGCCTAATTAAGGGCGGTAGGGACTGTAAGGCGGCCCTCTTATATAACTCGCAGCGAGATTAGGTCGTAAAGGCCTTCTAGTATATTAGCGTCTTCTTAGAGAAGAAGACGTATATTAGGCAGAGCGCTAACGCTAAGACGGTAGAGCTAAAGGGGGTTAATAAGAACCAGATTCGGCGCGCTAGGAGGTAGAACTAAGAGTAGATAGTAGGCTATTACTTAAACTCTCTCCCGCGAGAGTTTATAAGGTTAATAGTAGGGCACCCCTTATAGATAGGCTGCTTTAAAATCCGCCGTGTAGGTATTACGCCGCCTAATATACTACTATTAATAATATAGCCCGAACTAGGCAAATAGAAGGGCCGTTTTAGCCTATAGCTATACTAGATTAATAACCTTGCCGCTATAGGGGTCACAAACCTTCTCTTTTACCTCCGTAAGGTTATTCTATAAGACTTAGTAGCCCTTTATAAGATATTCCTAAGCTATCTAATATAGAGCCACCCTATCTTTTAGTATAAGGCGTATAAGGCCTTTACGTAGGATCTAGAGCCCTATCTATAGGAAGAGGGGAGCCTAAATTAGCTGTTAATTCTCTACTAGGCTATACTACTCCTTACTAACTAACTAAAGGCTCTACGCGCCGAATATAAGTAGACAGCTAGCGAGGTTAAGGGCTTATTAGACTATCTAGATAAGTCCTAGTAGGCCTAGTCTTTGCAGCTTTAATTACTAATATCTAGAGGCCTTACATTTCGACTAGAAGCCCCTTTAGCTATAGCTATAGCAGTAGCTGCGGTATAGCCTTAGGGCCGGTCTACTAACCCCCCGCGTTCGCCTATAGAAGCGGCCCCTTTAGCTCTATCTATTATAGGATCTAGTAGATATACATCCGCCTAGGCAAGCGCTGTAGGCTCTTCTTCCTATATAGCTTTGCTACTACCACTACCGCAATAGCTATAGCCGCAGCCGTAGCCGTAGCTAGAGCCCGGGTCTAGGTCTCTACCTATATACTATATAAGCCGCGCGGTAAACTCCGTATAGGCCCTTTAGTATAAGTGGACTAAAGGGCTAGGAGGTAATCCTTCTATAGTAGCGCTAGATTCTAAATAGGGCAGTAAATGGCGGGCCGGCCGGTAAAAGGAGGTTTAATAGTACTCCCTACGGCTTAAGGTTATTAAGGAGATTAAGCGGGTCGCGTAGGTCCAGAAGGTTAGCGAGGAAGCGGCTATATAGCAGGTTAATCTATAGCAGGAGCAGATATAGTGCTTACTGGATTAGCTTTATAAACGGCTTTAAGCGGGTAAAAAGGCTTTAAAATAGTTATATATATGGCTTCTAATAAGATACTAAGAGGTCCTCTATCAAAACCTTCGTCTATAGCCCCCTAGGGGCTCATTTTGGTGCCGTATAAGTTTGATGGGGTGCTTTAGGGTGGTGGCGCGCAACTTAAAACGCGAATATCTTCATCAACCCACGGCCGATTCTTACCATTCTAGTGCGAGTAGAAAGCGCTCAGCAGGCTCTACGCATAGCGCTCGACGGGTGTTGAGAGTATGGCGTTGCTGGCGATCAAAAATCGACTGTGGATATGGGGTAACATCCACAGTCGCTAAACGCACGGACCTCCTCGCCCGCGTAATCGTGACTCAGCCGCTGATCCAGCCATACAAATGTACCTGTGGATATACTATTGGTCTAAGCTTCTGAGGTAAACAACCAATATTCGCCAATATTGATTAGTAACAATATTGATCAATATTATTGGCAGTATTGATATTGAAAACCACGCTGCCCAAGTCCCGTCGCATGTACAAATCCAAGGTAGAAACTCATGAAATCCAATGTCATTCGTTGCGTGAGATTGTATCAGTTGCGTAGTTTTTGAAATATCAACATCAAAGTTGCCAGTTTGGCAGGTCCTTCTCGTCATAGCCCGGTATGAGATGTTGTGTCGAAAAATCAGACGAGAAGTGCAGCCGCAACAGCAACGACAAGGAATCAGATATCGACGGCCTGCATAGCTAGAGCAGAGTTGCAGTAGTAGTTTAGCTCCTGTGGAGAGCCAGTCACGGAGGAGGCTAGAGGAGACAAAGTGGCAGTCGGCTTGTGTGATGGGGAGGAGGCGTGTAAGTGGGAGTTGGCGTTGCGCAGGTGCCGTTGGGTGGACCGAAGGAGACACAGGAGTGGTATGAATGAGCTGGAGATGGGCTCGGGCCCGGGCTCGGGTTGGGACTAACCGAGGAAGAACCGTCCTGCTGGCAGGGGTACCAATCCAGTGGGCTTCAACCGTTGAAGTCATTTAAGCAAGTCTTGTACGTGCCGTACTCGAGGCGATTACAAGTAGCATAAACTTTCATAACAGCACACGCCACATCGTTCTAGCGCAAACAGCCTGCAAAGCGGGAGAAAGCAGGAGAAAGCAGGCATTCGGAGCCACCCACCGCCATCCCAGCGGGCAGAGATCGTAGTGGCCGATGCCGGGGACAGGCTGCCGGCGGCCACTCAGGGTCGAGCTACGAAGAGACGTTGGTCCGCGAAAGGGCCGGACCACGCCAGCTGAGATGCACAAAATCGGGAGAATGAGCAGGGCGCTTTCTCCACATCGATGGCGGTCAAGCCGCACCAATCGCAGCGCCGAGCTGCCTGGGCACGCGACGGTTGATTCCGTTGGAGATGTGCCTGCAAGTTCGAATATTTGTCGTGTTCAGGGTTGGAGTTGGAGTCACGAGTCGGTGAGGAGCTCGCGGGCGCTGGGCCGCTTATCAGGATCCCATCGGAGCATCTTGAGCGCGAAATTGAGAAATGCAGTCTTGCTTTCCCCTACAAGGGACGTCAAAGAGTCC
Source organism: Cenococcum geophilum 1.58 (assembly GCF_001692895.1). Classification (NCBI taxonomy): domain Eukaryota; kingdom Fungi; phylum Ascomycota; class Dothideomycetes; order Gloniales; family Gloniaceae; genus Cenococcum; species Cenococcum geophilum. Next base: position 433,984 of record NW_027137630.1, read on the forward strand.
TCCAGCGACGTCTGGGGGATATCCACTGAATTCTTCCACAGGCCTTCAACATTAGTATCTATTTAGAGCTATCAACATGAGCAAGCTTACCTTCTGCAGTCCAGTAGTTTGCGCTTTCACTGGACCGTTGCAGAAATTCGAGTGGAGGCGGCCGGAGCAATGCAACCATTTCTGCAAGGTGCTGAACTGCCGAGTGGCGACCATCTAGTCCCCTGGCGTCGAGGAGATGCCGACTTTCGAGAAGATCCCACATCTGTTCCCGAATTAGTTCAACGTCCGCACTCCTCTCAGATCCCAGAAGACACGCGCGAAAACAGAGTAGGAAAATTGCGGATGCACTCACCAGGACCCCAACGTTCCAAATGTCCGCCTTTGACGTCCACTCCATCCCGAGAAGGACCTCTGGAGCACGATACATATCGGGCTGGATACTACCCTGGTGTCGGTCTCCGATTCGGGCTTCACCAAAATCGGAGAGAATAGGCAGCCCAAATCTCTTCAAATTACCGTTGCGACGGAAGGGGCGTGACTGGTAGATGATCTGGTCGCCGATCATTTTTCTCGCGCTTGGCTGGGATTCTTCTTCCTGATACCATTCAACGAAGACGGAAGTATCGTTGCTTCCGATGATAATGTTCTTGGCCTGGATATCTGTCCCACTAATGAGCTAACATCCATGCAAGGTTGAAATGAGAATTGTACCTGTATGTGTGACATGCGCCTCCGTGTGCAGAAAGTCAAGCGCAAGAAGAAGTTGCTGCGCTACTCCCCTAACCAGGTCCTTGTTGAGCCGGGGTGGATCGAATGTTACCTGAAAGTGGAGAAGGCTCGTTAAAAGTGGTTCTTGAACAATACATTGATGCTTTCCCCAGCTTCCATCGATTTCGAAATTGTCGAGCATGGTGCGAATGACACTTCTGCAAGGGTGGCTCTCTGGGTTGATGTTCGACAGATGGCGCAGCACTTCAACTTCTGTTGGACTTCGAAGAGTAAATGTAGACTTTTAACGCTACATAGCGATGATCCCTAAATGCTACCAGCTGGGATTTGGGTGCTCGCACCAAAGGTCTCGACAAAACCACACCGTGGAATTGGCTCCAAAACCCAATTAAGACAGAACTTGGTATCGGGAATGGTACACGTCGCCGAGCCGAACCGGGTAGTAAAAATTTCTTTCGTAGGCTGGCATTCGTTCCTCCTCGATTTTGGTCGCGGAATCGAGGTGAAGAAAGCCAAATGTCCTCACAGATCGTGGCGGGGACGGAGCTCTGGAAAAGAGCATTTGTCTGAATTGGCGAACGGCGTTCATCATGTAAATTGTCTGTTGGCCAGCTACGATGGAAGTTTACGCTCTGGTGACTTGGAAAGTTGCACCCATGAGTGTTGAACTGGAAACGCTGTCGCCCAGACATGGTGTCCGTTGCCAGATCGCTAAAGTGACCATAGACTCTCTTCGAATTTTCACGTGGCTCTCCGAGATTGGGAACCCAGCTTGGTAGATAAGAGGGTCGCTTCCGCAGTGCAAGGCCAGCAAGGCTTGGCCACTACACGAAGGGATAATTTACTCACGTGATTGATGTCTGACTCACCGCGCACTTGACTCAGCATGCTCAGACCAAGAAACAGATGAATATCCGCTGCGCGGATAATCGAATATCCGCAAGCTAACCTATTCGATCGATCCATCTGTTTCTTGGTCTAAGCCACTTTAGCAAGCTTTTAAAAGCCGAGCCGGTCTATTTGTATGAGGCAAACCATCAACTTTAACGAAATTAATGTAAGCAACTGCTACGTCTATTATCCTGTTAATACCTACATTAGAATTGCCTTAATCAGCTCTCTAATTAATGGATTTTCTAGAACCAACTGCTAGCCATAGGCGCATCTAAAAGGCGTTAAAGAAACCCCTCTATTTTGTCTAGCAGGAGCCAGTCTTCTTAAGCTTTTAACAATAAACTACCCTCTCTATTAACCAATACTGCTGGAGGATTAAGAGATATAGCGGATATAGTGCCCGAGGGCATTAGCCGTCTTGTCCCACCCCCATTATCTCCCCTATTGTCTCCCCCGTTGTCTCCCCTATTGCTATTTATAGCTTAATAGCGGTCCTTAATAGCCTACTTACTACTGCCAAACTATATAGATCCCTAAGAGGATAAAGAAGTAGGAGTTAATGAAATACCCGTAATATCCGTAATATCCGCCGAGAAGATATCCGCTACAGAGAAGGTCTGGGTAATTATTAACCGTTTTAGGCTATAGCGGATGTTTATAGGAGACCTAGCGCTTAAATAGATTATAATAGCTAAAGGTTTACGTAAGGTACTAAAGAAAAAAAGAGTAAGGGAGCTCCTTAATAAACTCCTAGAGGATGCTAATATCCTAGATATCTATACTAAAGAGATAAAAAAGCGCGGTATAGTGGGTGCTAGTATTACTCTTACTATCTAGGGAGAGCTTAAAGAGCTAAGGGAGAAAGAGTTACTATTTAGCAGCTTTAACTAATATGCGGATATTAAGCAGCTTAACCTTAGGCAGTGCTATTAAGCCGTAAAGACTTACGCACCTATACTAGAGCATATAATTATAGCATATTAAAAGGGTTAACGTAAATGTTTTCTATATAAAGGCCGTGCGGTTCTAATAGCTTCTACGCTTATATTTGGCCTTTTATAAAACTCCGTAAACTGTATCCTATGGCTGCTAGGGATATATCTCTAAGCCAACGGCGTTAAGCGCCGTGTGCTTTCTATGCTCCATGGGCTTGGATTAATTAATAGTTATACTACTTTAAACCGGCAGAAGGAGCGGATAGCCTAGGAATTAAGGTTTAGCCTATAATCTCCGCGGTGCAGGTATATACTAACCTATATATAGGTGAAAATCCGCTTAATAGGTGCAGCTTCTAATACTATTGTTGTCTATAATAACTTTAACTACCTTTAACAAGTTTAGCATTAAATACTTAGGGATACTAGGATGTTCTATTCGCGTATAATTGGTAAGCTTATCTTTAGTATAAGTATACCTAATAATAGGCTTTAGCAAAGTATACTTTATACGGATATTCTAATTAAGTTCTTGGATATTATAGAGGCTCTAGGTAATTTATAAGACGAGATATAGAAGTAGATCTTAACAGCTTTAATTTATAAAGCTATTATAGAGGCGTACCTAGGCCTTAATATATTACTTAGCAAAAACCCGCGGTTTAAACATCCACGTATGCCTTCTATTAATGTAATACCCGCTACGCGAACGTTTAGGTTTAACCTAGGACCTATTATAACTAGAGAGGCTTCTATATCTAAAACCTATAAGGTACTAGACGACATTTTTCTCTATTAAATAAATCTATAACGCACCAATAAAGTATTTAAAGAGTGACTGTTTCTAATCTATGGTGATTAAAAGACTGTAAAGCTTATTTGGTTATATTAGGGAGAACATACTAAGTTAATATCCGCCTATAATAGCTTGCGTTGGGCTCTGCCTATTCTAGCTCTTTAGCACCTAAAGCTGAACTACCTATATATAGTTATACGGTATTACTATAGTGGCAAGCAATTAGCCTAAGAGTACTCTATACTGTACACCTATATAAACTACCTAGGTTAAAGAAATATCCTAGCTGAGTACGCGCTATTTTATTATATAGAGGAGCTAATTCTCTATAGCTTTAACGCTTATATTATAGCATTGCTTTATACTTAAATTAAGGAGTCTTATAACACTAAGTCGCCTATAGATATTAAGCGGTACCTTAAAAGCCTATCTCCGTAATATCTATTAGCAGTGGTTAAGGATATCCATATAGCGGTTTTCAGTTAAGAAGTCTTTTGGGCGGCTAACCATGCTAGCTAGCCTACGGAACCACAGCAAAAGGGTCACCTTAAGTAGGCTAGTAGTGCTGTATCCTTATAAATACTTTCTAAGCCTGCTAATATAGAGTTTCTAATATACGTCCGCTTTTTATAACTAGTAGAGACGTATAAGGTCCTTAAGTACGCCATTAAGCTTACGGATATTGGCCTACTTAGCCGCGTGCTCCCCCATATTTATATCTATTTCGCAGGTAGTTAAAATAAGAACTATCTACTAGAGATATTACGTTTCTTCTAGTTAACTTTAACAAATGCTTATTCCCCTAAGCTCTAGTAAGCTATCCTAGTAAATAGTTTAGTAAATATCCGCGGCGAATAGAATAGTCACTACCCAATAGATCTTAATAATAAGCTACTTAATGGGGAGCTAAAGCAGCTTATATATACTTATGGCAATTTAATATTTAACCTAAACTTACTCTTCCGCTGGAGCATTTATATAACTAATTATATAGGGCCACTATATATAAAGTTTAAGATTATATTCGGCGAACGGATGTCTACTTAATATACTATTAAATCTCCTATAGCGGATATTTAATTACTTACTAATGCGATTGCCAAAGGTTCTATTATCCGCCGTTAGGCACAGCAAGTAAAGATAGAAGCGCCGCCTCTACTATAACTAGGTATTAAACGACTTAATTAATCTACCCTTAACGAGTTTAATTTACGGCTAGGCGGTGATCTTTCCGCCGTGTTTAATGAGCTTAATCTTTATAATGATAATAATAAGCTAGATTGCTTTATACTCCCTACTAACTTTGCTTAAACCTAGCTTTAACCTGCGTATAAATTGCTTAATAAGTAATATAAGATATTAGCTATAAGCTATTACTATAACTATTTAATATCCGCTATAGTTAGTAGCACTGGTATATATTCCCAAGTAATTAATATTATTAATTAATTAATCTATTTAGTTCCTAGGCTGCGCTTACTAGGGGTGTAGGGTATAAGGGGAAGGAGGGGCGTTATCCTAATAGATATTAGCTACTATAGTTGTAATATCCGCTTAGTGGATATAAGATAAACTTACCTAGTATTAGCTAACCCTGCCTAATATTAACTAACCTCGCCTAATATTAGCCCGCTATATACTAATTGGCGTTGCCGTTAATTTCCTATAGTACTCTTCGCATATATTTGCCTCTGTTTAATTACGCTAACCGCCTTTACGGTACTAATAAAGACGTATCTAACTAGCGGGTTGCTAGCGGTATAGATATATCTAACGGCTAATATAAGGGTAATAATAGAGGAGTAGGAGCTAGAGACCTAAGAGTTGGCGAAGGTATAGGTATATCCTCTTTTTAAGTTATTAGCAAGAGGTTTATGGCTAACTGTTAACTAGCCTATAATATATTAGCGCTATAGTAAGGCGCTAATTGCCACGGCGCTAATATTTTAAATCTCCTATCTAAAACCTGCGAAGCCCGTATAAGAGCCTGTAATAAGCGCTTATTTATAATAGCGTGCTACTCTAACGCTTGGGAAAACCGCTCTAATATCTACATAATTAACCTAGAAGAACTTAAGAGTTACCCTATTTTTTTTTATTTCTACTTTTGTTCCTTATCTGCTAAAAGCTTAATAAGGGACGGAAGCTCCTTACTAAGGATATTAGGATCCCACTTAGGCATTACTTGCCTTAATAATACCGCATTTAGAACCTACTCTATATTATAGAGGCGATAAAGCTGCTTATCTAGTATAATATAATTAACTATAGGCGTTTATAATGTATCCTAATACCTAGCCTCCGCCTATTATATAAACCACTTCTATATATTACTTAATATAGGCTCCCGGCAGGTTTTTGCAATATCCGCACTATAGCTAGTGTGGATATTATACTCGCAATCCATAAATATTGCTAGGTTATAGTTACTGTAACATAAGTCTTTACTAATAGTAGACTGTGGGTCTCTATAGTGTGTAAGTTATATTACTTATAAGTATACCTAATCCTTATTAACTAGCCGCTATAGGGTGAACGGCAGTTTACCACGTAACTGCGTATTAGTTAACCGCTTCTTTAGACGTAGGGTTAGTACGATAAGCTCTTTAGGTAGGCGTACTATAGAACTACTAGGGCTTAACCCACGCTCGCTTCTTGTATCTACTAACTACTTAGTACTAACTAACGCTATAGATAAAGCATCGCCCGCAATATCCGCAGTCTTTGCGTTTTATTGCCCGCGGATATCATTACGTAGCGCGCTTACGCGAAGATCGCCTATATACTAAGGTTGTGTATACTTAGAACCACCTAATTTATCGCAAGGACCCCGCTAGCGGCTCTTAACTATAAAGATTGCTTCGCCTAAGAGGCCTTCTCCTCGGCCTGCTTGGCTAAACCGCTGTGCTAGCATATTATAGGATTTATAGCGAGGCATTCTATATTAGATTGAATGGTAGATATCCGGGATATCTGCACCGTATACTACTGCATTTAATGCAACAAAAATTTGAATTTAAGATATTGGGCGCGTGTATTCGGCGTATAAGCGGTCTTTATTAATATCCGCAAGCGTTACGTAGTAGCTCTACACCGCTTCTCTAGCAATAGCAGCATTATAGCCGCGATGGATTAACCAGCTACAAATAGTATTACGATAGGCAGCTATCTACTCCTTAGAATTAAAGAAGATAATTGTCTTTAGAATTAGCTAAAGTTAATCAAACTATTAGCGGTATGTCTGCTATACGGATATTAAGCGGCTTCTTAATTGCTCGCCTTCTCCTTAGTTACTATTACTAGCAGTATACGAATATACTGGAGCAGCAGTAATAGTAAAGTAAAGAGCTCAAAAGTCCTTCTTCTCTGGCGCGGTTATAACCCTTTATATAATCTTTAACTCCGGCTAATTAATTAGGGTTTTAATAACTTATATATTAGGTTTAAACCTAGCTAGCTTATATACAGTCTAAAATATAAATAGGTCTAGTATTGCGGTATATACAAACTAAGGCTTATTAACTAAGACTAAACGTACTTTAAAGAGTTGTGTGTACGCTATATGGAAGGTCTCTCCCTAATTAGTAAGCAGGTATACTTTATTAACTACTATAAGGGCAACATGGGAACGAAATATCGGGTCTATTAGAACCTTATACAGCTTGTCACTAACTAAAAGCTCTAGGGAGATAAGGATATGTATATAGCTGCCCGTGCGGATATCCTTAATCAGCTTAGCGGATATTGTTTTCTCCTATATATAAACAGGTTAAACATAAGGTAGCTTTATAATCTTTTTTACTTACTTTAACCTAATCGCGTTAAGTGGAAGAACAATAATAACAACTACATTAGGTATAAGATATAGTAGTGCTTATATTATTATACTCTTACTAAAAGACGTCTTTGCTATAAGCATAAGATCTCGCCACTTAAATATTAGCACCCTTAGGGCCTCGAGCTGCTCTGTATGACCACAGTACGGATATATCTCCGCAATAGCTTTATCTAGCTTGCTTATTTAAAGTTTATAAGAGCTGCTTATAAGCTAAGGTAGCTCCCTCCACAGGCTATATAGCCGTGGAGACCGCTAAGGATCTATTTTAATATAATCCCTAGCCCATTGCGTACTGCTAGCTTATTAATCTGCTTAACTAGCTTATAGTTTACAACCTCTTTACCTTATTTGCTTTAATGGAGGCATTAGTAGATAGCGCTTAAAAGCAGTAAAGGGAGAATAAAGGGTTAGATAAAGGTAGGGAGGACTTAAATATATTATAATAGATAGATCTTAATGGGTTTTAATTATTGGATTATAGATATAATGGATAGAGAATAGGTGGTTAAGATTAACGCGTTATTAGTGCGGATATTACTAATTATTTACTTTGGCAAACCGCGTCATAGCTATTTTAAAATTAATGTTAGAAATGGGAAGGTAGGGAAACTTCTTACGTAGACCATTTAATTCGCTAGAGCCTAGTGTATAATTAATGGATTTTTTAAGCTGCCTAAACTTATCGTAAGAATAAGAAGTGAATATCCGTAATATCAGCCATATGGATATCGCGACGTGCTTTACAAACGTCGGCTAAAGTGTCTCAGACCACACAGGGACAGATGGCCTAAACTGGTTTAGTGCCATCGGGCCGGATTTATCCGGCGTCCCATGTGGTCTGAGCATGCTGAGACAAACCGCGCACCACCTTCAGATAGGTCCAATATCGCCCAACCTTCAAGTACGACCCCAATATTGCTGCGCTGGGCCCAAACATCCTGCTTGCAATGGCATGTCTTGATCCATCCCAGAAATTCGCACTTATTACCAAGAACCTTGCCGAAGTGCTTAATCCTGAGCTGATCGAGCAAGTGCTTGCTGAACGAGACTTAAAGGTCTATTGGGGTACGGAGAATCTCCTTTGCTCACCGTTCGGAACTAACATATGCCAGGAACTGCCCCGACGGGCCGTCCTCATTGCGGCTGTATGTTCATTCTCTGTTGCAATAAACTATTCTCTGACTTCCACAGACTTTGTCCCGATGATCAAGCTTGCCGAACTTCTGGCTGCTGATTGCGAAGTCACCGTCCTTCTCGCTGACATTCATGCTTTTCTGGACTCCCTGAAATCAACGCCCGAGTTGGTAGAGCATCGTGTCAAATATTACCAGTTCATGATCTCTGCAATGCTCAAAGCGATCGGCGTTTCTATTGAGAAGCTGAAATTTGTCATCGGCAGTTCTTTCCAGAAGACACCTGAATACATCTTCGACATCTTTCGCCTCAGCTCTGTGGTGTCTGAACATGATGCAAAGAGAGCTGGCGCAGAGGTTGTCAAACAATCCAAAAATGCCCCTCTAAGTTCTTTGATGTATCCTCTTCTCCAGATACTGGATGAAGAGCACCTCCAAATCGATGTACAGTTTGGAGGAAGTAAGTTGCATCCAGACTGCATGTGAGTCTAGCATTAGTGATTAACGATTTCAGTTGATCAAAGAAAACTTTTCACGGCAGCTACGGAGTGGCTCCCTAAAATCGGCTACAAGCGGGTAAGCCGCAACTTAATTCTGCATTCCTTTTCCAAAGTAGCGTCTAACAACCCCTTAGCGTGGTCATCTCCTCAACGCTATGGTCCCAGGTTTGGGAGGCGGCAAAATGGTACGTTTCTGCTGTCATCCCTATGCGTCTTTTCTACACTAACCAAACCATAGAGTAGCAGTGACGAAGGTGAGTCTTCGGAAAATTCGATTATGCTTTGATCCTAACTGCTTATAGACAGCAAAATTGATTGTCTCGATGCTCCTAATGTCATTACTAAGAAATTACGAAAAGCGATCGCAGTTCCGAAGGTCGTTGAAGAGAACGGCGTCCTCTTGTTTGTGGAGTATGTTCTCCTCCCAGCTGCGGCCCTATCAAAACGACCTGGATTCAGCGTAGAGCGAGACGGTCAAGACACATTAGTATACACCAACATCAGCAGTATGCGCGATGACTACCAAAATGATATCGTACGTGCACTTTCTAGATTGTCTAGTATTTATATACTAATTCTTTTAGTTAACACCGCAAATCCTGAAGCCTGCCGTTACGAAGGCTCTTATTCAGCTTGTTGCTCCGATCCAAGAAGAGTTTCAGAACTCAAAAGAGTGGCAAGAGGTTGCATTGAAAGCTTACCCGCCTCCTGTCAAGAAGGAAAAGAAAACTAAAGACAAGGGTACACTACATCCTGGCAAAGCAGGAGGCAATGATGAAATACCTCTACGTGAGGCATAATGAAACTGTTAGGTCTAGCGCTCCCGCAGAGCCTCAGGAGCCTCATGTGTTGGAGAAGGGACGGATGGTGCTTACGTAAAGCACCAGGCTCTTATAGCCTCAACTCTTGTAAACTAGAACAAGAATCTCAATATCTCACAATACATGCAACACGTTCCAATATCATGTATCTCGACATCATGTAGATAGACAGACAGAATATACAGAACTTAACAGAAACCAAGCTTCTTAAATCTAAGTTATCTCTGTATCTAACGATTATCATTATAACTTTAGCCTTTGACCGCCCGACTCTATTCTTCGATTTCAATCTCATCAATCTCGGAATCCGGTTCCACTGACCAGATACTCTCCAAATCTGAATAGTCTGTCTCGTCCTCTGTGTTGACCTCTGCTTCCAATTCCTCAAGTTCATGAATGATATCTTGTTCATCTACGACACTCATCCACTCATCGTCTCCTATTTCCAGAATCTGATCACCAGATTGGTTGCTCTCAGGAGTGCTTAGCTCTAATGACGCTGGTGGAGGCTCTCGGCCCCCTGGTACAGGACTTAGAAAGAGTCAATTGTTCCCCGTGGCGCTTTTCCCATAACCCTGTCAAAATATGCCTCGATCACATGGATGGTCATCTGCACTCCGCGCCAGCAGTATGCCAGCTCTGGAAAAGACGGCGGTTTTCCGGGAAGAGAAATTTATAGATGCGCCCTAGCTTGCATGAGAAGCTCGACGCGTTTGCTCCCACTTGTTTCCGAATACCTTGCCACCATGCGAGAGGTCGCTCTGGCCATTCGGGTTTTTCGCGGCAATAAGTCTCCTCTACCAACACTTTCAAGACCTGCTGGGAGGCAATTGTAGTCGCCGTAGGTGTGGCCCCAGTCGAGAAAAATGTCAACTTTCCCATGTTTTTTTAAAGCATTAACACCAAGAATTGAAACAGGATTCGTCCAACACATACCTATATATATTTGTCCAATAATTCAGCAATTTCTGCCCAAGTAAGGCTCGGAGTACACGCAGTAGCTCAGGCTTGTTACTCAATCAATTCAATTCAATTGAGGCCTTGAATTGATTGAATTGAAAGCTTTGTAAGCAGAAGGTTCGGTTGATTGAATTGATTGATTCAATATTGAAACGATTGCAATTAATTGCAACTACGTAGTAGTTAGTAATTATCACGAGTCTCGGCATAGTGTTGATGCAGGGGGGCCTACCTGGCGGCGCCCGAATCGCTTTCTACCGTCGTTTCCGTCGCTCCTGCCGTTAATATAGGTCTATCGCGAGTCTTGGCATAGTGTTGAGTTACTATCCTGTTGTGTACCCCCTGTTCATAGTGGTAATAGAATTGATATTGTTGGTGGGCAAATCTAGTTATAAAACTTTTCTTACCTGTCAAGATCCCGGCGATAATGTGATAGTGTAAACAACGAGTAATGCTCGGGTAACCCTTTTTTGGTAAGGGGGTCTAAGAACAATAAGGTTTAAAGCATTATTATATGTTATGTTTAGCATATTTCTATATAATATTAAAAGATTCAATATTTATCAATCAATTCAATTCAACTAGAACCTCTATATTGATTGAGTTGCCAAGCCAGCGAGCTCTCAGTTGATTGAATTGATTGAGACTTGGCATTCAATTCAATTCAATATTGAAACCTGGGTGATTGAATAACAAGCCTGCAGTAGCTAAAGGACCATAGAACCTATCCAGTTAATACCGAAGTATTCCCACGTCCTCCCCAGATACTGCTTTTAAGACCCTTAGCACATCTCGAAGTAGATTCAGCCCCTAAGTCAATCGATCACAGAGTTCTAATGATGATATCTGATGATTGATAGTAACGGGTGGAATCACCCAGTCGCCGCTTGCATTTGCAATTGCGATTTCGAACACTGCTTCGTGCCGCATTGTTGGAAGCAAGGCTATATAATACTCAAAGTCTGCTACAACCGTGGTGGATGGGCGAGTCACCTGATGAACTAAATGATATTAAATGAATGAATCTATCCAATCTATCTACGACGAATATAGGCCCTTATATAGGCCTATACCTACTGAGTCAGAAGTGATTGCTTACTAACTCTAACCAAGATGGAAACAATCTATTTATGTAAGCCAGAAACGAATGTAGAGGACTCCTCCAGAACCATCGTACCCCCCAGTACTCCACCAAAAACAGAAGCAGATCCTTCCTAAATTAGTATTAAACTTAATAATATTATAAAGAAACATCTCGTAATTCTCCAAGTGTACTGTGGGTCCTATTTAACCTCTCCCTAAGCTGTAGTTGATTACGTGTCACGAGCTCTACATCGTTCTTATCTCCCATTTAGAAGTCATTAGTATTAGTCTAAATTGTTAAATAGCGTGTCCTCCAAGGATTTGCCAGCCTGTATACAATTTCCTACTTAGGTTTAATGTCTATATTACATCGGACAAGGCCTAGCTACTTAACAAAGTTCCTAAACTAAGTCGTCGACGGTGGCTTCGTGGGACCGTCTGCCACTATACTACTCGTGGGAACATACTGTAGGTGGATTACGCCGCCTTAAACCTTATCACGAATATAGTGTCAGTATAGCTCAAAGTGCTTAGTGCGTGCGTGGTAGTCGTCGCTTTTAGCAAGGCTAATAGCTGGTTAATTATCGCCATATAAATATATCGGTAGTACTATAGATCCTTTCCGGTATAGCCTAAATTAGTAAGTAATTAACGGAGCCATAAGGCTTCCTTAGCCGCATGCGTCATCGCTATATACTTAGCCTCTATAGTAGAGGTTATAAGAATTAATTACTTACTTAACTTATGTAAAACTGGGCCACCCGCTAGCTTGTATATATAGCTAAAAGTTAACTTCCTATCAACCGCATCTACGAACGCTGCATTGCTATAGCCGTATAGCTATAGGTCAGGTATATTACCTAGTAGGCTTCCACTATATTCCCTATTGCAATTAGGGGTTATATGGTCTGTAGCTAACGCCTTGGCAAAGGCCTTCGGAGGTACCTGCTGCAGTAAAAGGATTGGACTGGAGTGGAGTGGATTTAACCCCTAAATCCACTCCATACGCCTAAAAGCTCGTGGAGCTCTAGGGCTCTAGTATGGCTCCATATTAAATATATACTATAAATAGTAAGTCTTAGCGGTAGGGCGGACAGGATCCGGACAGTAACCCTTGGCAGTAACTTTACTGTCCGAATCTTTTGCCAAGTTTCATTCTGCCGGTGCAAAATTAGTGGCTTAGAGCTTATTTATTAGAGTCGTAGCTTAATTTAGCACGGCTTACCCCCAGAGGCGCCTCCCCCTGCGCCTCTACGCCTCTGCGCCTCTACGCCTCTGTGCCTNTGCACCTTTATATCTCTACATGTGTCTCTATACCTCTCTACCTGACACCCCATAAGACGTGCAAAGAGACGCATAAAGAGACGCAAGGAGACACGGGCAGAGACACGGACAGGGACACGAGTAGACGCACGAGCAGAGCCATAAGCAGAGCTACAAGCAGAGCCACGAGCAGAGACATAAGTGGAGCTATAAGCAGAGCCACAAGTAGAGACGTAGAGAGGTGTAGAGGTATAGAGGTATAAGGCGTGGAGGTAGAAAGGGGTATCTGGAAAGGGAATATTAAAGCTTAGCCTTAATTTACCCCTGTAGATTAACTAAGCACTGTTTATCTAGACCCACTTCCCATCCCCACCTAACCACCTTCCTATCTGGCTGCTCCCCTCACTTCTCCCTTTGCCCCCTCTGCTCCCTCTGCTTATGGCCCTGCTCGTGGCCTGCTCGTAGCTGTACTCGTGGCTCTACTCGTGGCTCTACTTGTGGCTCTGCTTGTGGCTCTGCTCGTACCTCTCTCTGCTTGCGTCTCTGCCTGTGCCTTACCCGTGCCTCTCTTACAAAGGAAGACGCGTAGCGAGGGACGCATAGAAAGAGACGCGTAGAGAGAAACGCGTAGAAAGAGACGCGTAAGGGGAGACGCGTAAGGGGAGAGAGGCGCCTCCTCCTGCGCCTCTACACCTCTACACCTCTACGCCTCTACGCCTCTACGCCTCTGCACCTTATATCTCTACGTCTGTCTCTACACCTCTCTGCCTAACCCCTATAAGACGTGCAAAGAGACGCATAAGGAGACGCAAGGAGACACGGGTAGAGACACGGGCAGAGACATAAGTAGACGCACGAGCAGAGCCACAAGCAGAGCCATGGGCAGAGCCACAGGCAGAGCCACAGGCAGAGCNACAAGCAGAGCCACAAGCAGAGCCACGAGCAGAGACACGAGTGGAAGCACGAGCGGAGACACGAGTGGAGCCACGAGCAGAGCCACAAGCAGAGACGTAGANAAGTGTAGAGGTATAGAGGTGCGAGGTGTAGAGGTAGAAAGGGGTGTCTAGAAAGGGAATATCAAAGCTCAGCCTTAATTTACCCCTGTAGATCAACTAATTAAGCACTGTTNATCTAGACCTACCTCCCATCCCTACCGACCCACCTTCNTATNTAGGCTGCCCCTTTACTTCTCCCTTTGCCCCCCTCTGCTCCTCTCTCTGCTCGTGGCCCTGCTCATGGCCCTGCTCGTGGCTCTGCTCGTGGCTCTGCTCGTGGCTCTGCTTGTAGCTCTGCTCGTGGCTCTGCTTGTAGCCCTGCCTGTGGCTCTGCTTGTGGCTCCGCCCGTGGCTCTGCTTGTGGCTCTGCTTGTGGCTCTGCTTGTGGCTCTGCTTGTGGCTTTGCTCGTACCTCTGCTCGCGTCTCTGCCCATGCCTTGCCCGTGCCTCTCTTACAAAGGGAGACGCGTAGAGAGACACGTAGAAGGAGACGCGTAGAGAGACGCGTAGAGAGACGCGTAGAAGGAGACGCGTGAGGGGAGATATGTACAGCACAAGAAAGAGTAAAAATAGATGACGGGAAGGCTAAAATAGGCCCTGAGTAGTGTCTTGGCTTCCTTTACCGCCTGCTGAGCCGCCGTCGATCAAAAGATTCGGACAGTAAAGTTACTGCCAAGAGTTACTGTCCGGATCCTGTCCGGCGGTAGGGTGGTGTTAAGGAAAAGAAGGAAGACTTGATTAAGCTTATTATATTAACTCCAAATCGCTTAGCTTCCTATACAAAAGTCTCCTCCTCTTCTACCTTAATCGCCTTAAAGGCAGCGTACGTGTCTTTATCGGAGCTCTTATCATCGCCATTACCAAGCTTAATAGCCTCTGGCTCAGCCGGAGCTGCCTCCGCTACTGCCTTTATAGCTTCCTCCGCAGCTGCCTTTACAGCTTCCTCTATAGCCTTTTAGTATGCCGCGACTCGGGCCTTTAAAACCTCCTTTGGTGATACGGATTATGGTATAGGCTCTCCCTCTATAATTCCCACTTCTAAACTATTAAACGTGCCCTTACCCGGAGGCCCATACCAGTAGCGAAGACACTTATTTACCTTAATAATATCCATTTATAAGTGGGAGCGACAATCCTCTAAAAGAATCTTACAGCTGCTAAAGAGTCGCTCGCACTTATCTAATATAGGTAGTATTGTAAATATATTAAGGGCGAACTAAGTAAGATTGGGTTGGCTGTTATAGCAATCTAGCCAATATTGTATAACATTAAAATCGTTAAAGTTGTCTATACGGAGGTAGTTCGTTTCTAAATATTCCTGCAAGCAATTAGGAGCGGTAGGTGTCTTAGCAGGGTTATTAGTATATATCCTTTTAAGATGCTTATAATTACGAGCAGAGGTATAGATCTTTAGCTTTGATGGTAGCGGTATAGAATCATCTATTGTCGCTAAAGGCGTAATTTAAGTCTTGCCTTTGTATTTAAGTCAAAGCTCTTATATAAGAGCTTTAACTTTTAGAATCTAAGCCCGCTTATCCTTATACGCCCCCTAATTATCCTAAAACTACTGCATCTTAAGTGTTAGGTTAAGAACGATTGCTGTATAGTAAGTAGCTGTCTTATTTACCTTATAGTAATACTTCTTACACTTCTACCATGCAGCCTCTAAACAGCCAGCTAATTGCTTATAGTTTTATAACTCCGTAGTTCGTCGTTTCTAAAAGGCAAGCTTAGTAAACTTTTACTAAGTCTTTTTAAGCTCCAGTAAAAGCCAATTAAGAGTCTAAAAGTGATCTGTAAGGCCCATATACTTACCTTTTACTATAATAGTAGCTTTATAAAAAGCTTTAAGGTAATTATATAGATACTTAAGCTCCCGCCAATATCGTGTAAGAAGTAGGTTATCTTTACCAAGTGCTTTAATGCCGGGGCCTAGTATATAATCCTCGCAGAACTTTATAATACGTTCCCTACAATTAAGAAAGTAAGAAATAGCTAAAAATAGGGAGTTCTAACGCGTTTAATTGTTTTAAATAAGCTAGCAGCCATTAAAATTAATTTTTTGAAGATATTTAAATTTAATTTTCCTCTGGCTAATTAATAATCTATACCCAAGCGAATTAAACCCTTATCTTTTAACGTTATACTTAAAAATCTTAATACTAAGATATTATTACATACCTCTAAGCTATTAAACTTAGCTAAAGCACCCCTAATTTGAATTCTTTTAAACGCCGCGTAACGCTAGGGAGTTATATAAATATATTAAACAAGATTATAAAGCAATCCAACCGCTCCGCGCTTTTTCTAAAGTTGCTCTATTCTTTTAAAATCCTAATTATAATATACAGCAGCCAAATCCTTATAGACATTTTCTGTATTAACCCCTATGATAAAGGCCTAGGCGTAAAGGTTTGTAATATATCTAAAACAACAAAGTTTACGGGCCTTCCGTTTCTTTGCTGATATTCCTAAGTAGAGCGCTTAAAGTATTGCCTTAATATACGTATTATTTAACTCCGCATTATTAGTTATAAAATATCTAATGTTGCCGCAGATCCTATAGTCTTTAAAAATATTAAGAAGGACAGCTGCTATATTCTTACCGCTATATTTACTAATAACTTCGCGAAGGCCTAATACTACATAGCGACGCCTGCCTAATTTATTAATAAAATACGCCGCTACACTAAGGACACTAAGTGCATTTAGCAACGTCTAAAGATTAAAGGATATTAAGATTATACTACGGGCGTTCTTTAGCTCCTTTCTTAATTTATCCTTCCGCAATTTAAATAACCTTTTAACCTACCCACAAATTATTTTAGAGGCCTTTAGCAATAACTTCTTAAGCCTAGGGTATATAAAGTATAGCAGTTATCGGAAATAGGCGTTTTTAAATTAGAAGAATGTGATATAATAATAGACAACCTATTGTATAAGCAGCTGCTTAAAAGTATTAAAATTATGACTCTAAATAAGAGACCTCTCGGCAGGGTAGTTTTTAATTATTAGCTGAGTCGAAATAGGATTATGGTGCTTCTTTAGTAAACCCGTAACTTTATCTATATTATAGTCGTTAATAAGGTAAGTTAATGTAGTAGATCTTCCACTTAATATAATTAAGAGCTCCTATAGCTTCTTTAACTTCTTATAAATATAATAGTAGTAATATATTATCAAGCCATCGCCTTCTTTAAGTCGTAGGTCCTTACCCTAGAGCCATATAGGTGACGTACGTTGCTTAGTATGCTTTAGCCTTTTCGTTAAGGCTTTACAACGAATGTAATTGCGGCCCTGTAGCTTAAGCTTAAGCACCTCCTTGGTGTCATCAGTGTCTAAATTAATCAATTTTGGAGCAAGGATAACTTCGTTAGATTGGGGGGGGGGGGGTATGAATTAACAGATACCGATCCATCGCAGAGGGAGGGAAGGAAGTTAAGTATAATACTATAGTCGGGGTGGTAGATACGAGAGAGCAATTGCAGAAGCAGTAGTAGCTACGGCAGAGTAAGCAGCTGTCCTTAATTCTATGGCTAATACTCTACTAATCAGTTAATGAGTTAACAGTGCAGTTACTAGTGTTGCCGATTGGCTTCGCATTATGTATTAACTCCTCAGCGCTCTATTCCTCCTTAGCCGCAGTTTAAATCGGGTATAGATCTGGAGCTCTAAGAGTTAAATTAGCCTCAAATCCACTCCTATTCACCAATTAGAAGGCTTAATCCAAATCTACATTAAATCTAAATCTAACCAGGAGCTTTAAATAGACCCTGCTTTAAGTAGATCACTAACCTACTGCCCTTAGGGTAAGCCGAATTCTATACCTAAGTCGATCGTCCCTATATAGTAGGCGAGTATTTATATCGCGGCGTCTATATATAGTTCGGTAGGGTTATATAGGAACTAATAGAGCTTTCCTACGGCCTAGGCTATATTAGGCCAAGTCTAAATATATAGATAAAGTCGAGAGCCTATTAGCGATTAATACTGTTTTACTAGCTCCAGCGGAGCTTAATCCTTAGGCTCGCGTGGCTTAAAGTCTACTACGGATAGGTAAATTAGTGTAGAGGCTAGTGCGTAGTCTTCTATATAGAATATATATAGGATCTTCCTAATATAGGCGTCTTATACTAGTTAAATTAACCGCGCCTAGTGGTTCCTTATAATTCGAATACCTAAGTAGTACGCAATTGGGCCTAAGTCTCTCACTTTATACTTATTCCTAAGTGCCTCTTTAAGGAGTTTAATTATCCTTATATCCTGTCTAATTAAGATAAAATTATTAACGTAGATAATAATAATTTAGCCGCTTTACTGGCTAATAAAGACGCATAGGTCCGCTAGAATTGGCGTATATTTAAGGGTAATAAGGAAGCTCTTAAGCTCCTTATACTAAAGATATAGCGCCTGCTTAAGACCGTAGAGAGCTTTAAATAGTAGGCCTATAAGAGTAACGCCATCCTTTTAATACTGGCGGTATCCTTCTAGCAGCTTAATGTAGATATTCTTACAGTTAAGCTTCCTATTAAGGAAGGCCGTGATTATATCTAAGTATTTATACTCTAGATTGTATACGGTAACTAGGGCCATTAGTAGCTTAAATATACTTAGTTAAACGACGCCTGTAAATATGTCGCTATAGTTAATTCCTAGGCGCTACTTATTACCGCATAGTACTAGTCTTGCTTTCTATTTAAATAGGGTATTATTCTTATTAAATTTATATATAAAGACCTACTTAATAGGTAGAGCCTTAGCTCTAGGTAGAAGTTTAACCATCTTAAATAAGATATTAACCATTTAAGACCCCTATTCCTTATTCGCCATAGCCTTCCATTCCTTTTTAAATATTAAATTTATGGCTTTCTTCCAGTTCCGTAGCTCCGGAGGTAGTCCCTTAGTTATTCTTATTTACTAAGGCTATAATAGAGCACTTATAAACGTATAGGCGAAAGACGGGGTAAGGCAGGTGGCTTTTATAGCTAGCTCCTTCCTTCTAGTTCTATAGAGTACGCTATAGTTAAGCCATGGCTTTGACCGCGTATAAGTATTCGCTATAGGTATAGCCTCCTTATCTAAGTACTTAGTTAGAATCTACTCCAGATCCTCTTAGTAGATATCTTTTAGGGGAGTTGCTTTATAATGGAGGTATCCTCCTAGATTAAAAAGCTCTTGCTAGTTAAAACTTACCTATTCGTCGTTAATAAGAGGAGGTTAATTAAGCTATAGTGTGATATCGTAATCGCCAGAGGCACCCCCTAACTAAGAGTTACCCCCTAATTATAAGGCCCAAGAGACCTTATTTACCTCCTACAGTGACTAAAAAGCCTTACTTCTTTCCTATGGTGACTAAGAGACCTCTAGTACAGTATCGTTAGTAGGAAGTTTGTAAGCTTTGCAGTGTAGGAGAATTAAGTAAACGACTTAATTGTAAATCTATAGAAGTTAGGTAAAATATATACACAAAAGTAGAGCCCTAACAGTAGGGTCTATGACTTAATCTTTAACTTATTTGAGCCATATACGAGGTATACAAGGTATACGAAAGTAGTGTTAATGCAGCCTTCTAGGCTGCAACCTTGTGTCTTAGCATAGTCCAGGTAGTCGGTTATAAAGTTCCTTAAGTGGTACCTAGTAGATATCGCCGTTGCCACCTTCTTTCTTACTAATTAGTATAGTAAGAAAGGTTTCTAATTTATTAAAGGTAACGCTGCTTAATTAAACGACCCTATTCTTATGGGGTAGATAGACGTAATATATATATAAACCTTTATAGCTAACCAATTGTCCTTTCTAAGCTCTTGCGATAAACTTATTACCCTACTACCGCTAAGGGTCTTTTTTATTAATAAGGACGTAGGCGGGACAGCCATAAATATTCTAGTTAGCGTACGTAATTATAGAATTACTATTACCTAGAGTAAGAGCTATTGCTTAAGTGGGCGAAGCTTTATCCTTATTAACTAATATAGGTAATATATTAAGCAGAGTGGTTTTAGATAAATCTTATCGCGATAAGTCTTGGCATACCCCAAATAAATTTTCCGTCGCCTTCTTCTTCCTTATTATCGTACAAATATAGCTTTAGAAGTGGAATCAGAAGCTCTCAACTCTATTAATACCTCTAAATCGAAAAATACAAGAGGTCGCTCAGCCCTTTTAATATAGGAGCATACCCGTCCACCAGGCAGTAATAAGCCCGTATAAAATAAAAAAGCCTGTCTTTTATTCTATTATAAACACTGCACAGAGTCGTATGCTATATAGTTAACTTCTAACTTCCAAAACCACTTGGCGTTGAAGTATAGTATTATAGTTAAGCCTAAAACTAGTTGTACGAAAGAAGCAATACGGGATTAATTAAAAGACCTTTACCTTAAAGCGTTGTCTCAAAATAAGACAGAAGAGCTAGATTTAGAAGTACTCCGAGTAGTCCTAAATAAGGAAGTTATCGATAAGGCCCTTATTACATTAATTGTTGTATAAAACTTACTATTTCGGATAGTTAAGTGGCTAGAGTTCTATATTCTTCTATAGTTAATTAATCCTAAAGTAAACGGCCATATAACTATAGCCTATTTAGTAGTTAGTAAAAAGATTTACAACTTATAGCTATTGCAAAAGGATATCGTATAAAAGAGGCTACAGTCTGCACTAATAAGTATTTATCTCTCTATTAATATCTAGACCTCTCTAAATAATTACCTTTTCCTCGCAATTTGCGGCCATTTTATTAATAGCCAGAAAAAGCTTATAAATGCTCTTCTCGGCCTTTATACGGTAGCCTCTATAGTAGGGACGAGTAATAGAATATTTTCCTTTTAGTGCTTAAGGACTACGGGATTATATAAAAGCTGGGTGCTGTTATATCTAATAACTATACTGCAAATAATAAGCTTTATTATATAATAAGCGACTAGCTTCTCTAGGAAGAAGAAATTAAATAGAATCCCGTCCACTAACGGATCCGCTATTAGGGCTATATTCTCAACCTTGCCGTATAGGCTTTCCTCTTTAAAAACTTAATTAGTTTTAATAATATTAAGTCATATAAAGAAGGAAAAGAGTTAGATCTAAAAGAGGAGAAAGAGAAGAGTAATACATTTTAGAAACTTGGCGCACTTAGAAAGCTTTATAACATTGCCGTATACACCCGTAGCTTAGCTGGTCGTATAAGGGAGTTTAAAGGCCTTATAGGGAGAAGAATTCCGCTTAATAATCGTATGAGATGGAATAGCTAGTATTTTATACTTAGCGTAGTAATTTAGAAAAAGTCTACCCTTAATACGTATACTAAGCGTAACCTCAATACGCTTAAAAAGGACTAGGAGGCGCTTTACACGATAAAAAGTTTTCTTTAGATATTCTACTAGGCAACCCTAAAATATTAGGGACATAAAGCAACGCTTAAGAATGTACTCTTTATAATAGATATTATAATTAAATACCTTAATAAATCCTAAGTTAGTTTATCTCCCCTCTCTATTTTCTAATTTAGCTAATATTATATAATAGAAGGAGTATATATCTAATAAGGAGTTCTCTAAGCATATTAGAAATGCTTAGAATACCTTTAATAGGTATTACCATAAAACAGATAACTCGCCCCTTTACGCCGCTGCACTTATTCTTTATCTAGCCCGTTATATAAGATATATTAAGCAGGTTTAGAAGGAGTGGCGTAAGCCTACACTTAACAGCGTTAAAGAGCTTTGGGGGGGATATTAGGGTGGGGGTTTTACGCTTAGAAGTATATTATTATATAAAAAGCTAGCTCTAGCTCTAGCTTAAGACCTTAATAAGTTTAATAAGATTGCCAAGGATCTTAATAGCATAATATTTCGACTAAAAAGTTAGGATAAGTATAAGGACTTTATCTCTGAGACGCCGTATAAGATTTCAATAACTGCACTTTAGTGGTGGTCTTAAGAACAGCAACAAAAGCGCTGGCTACGGCTCTCGCTTATGGCAATCGAAATTCTCTCAATTCCAGCAATAAGCGATAAGCTAGAAAGAGTCTTTTTAGGAGGACGTTGTACGGTATTATAGAAGAGAATACAAATAGATCCTAAAACTCTTAAGAAAACAGAGTGTTTAAAGAATTGGTATTAGAGAAGAACTATAAGAGAAATAAGTAATTTTTCTTTAAGTATTTAGCTATTATATAGTTAGGGGGGAAAGGTCTATAATATCCGCGATATCCGCAATATCCGTAATATCCGCAATATCTATAATATCTGCAATATCTGCAATATCCGCAATATCTGCGGTATCCGCAATATCTGCAATATCTATAATATCTACAATATCCGCAATATCTACCAAATTCTGCCTGGTTGGGGTAGAAAAGCTCCGCATAGGGCACTTTTATCCTTATCGATTGCGATATTTATGCATATTCTATTGGATAAAGGATATTTTATGCTCGCTTATTCGCATTATCCAAAACCACCCTGATATTAAGCCCGTATACGGCTACCTTGGCGACTTTAGGCCAAAGCTTTAGTAGTAATTAAGTCTTAATTAACATTACCCTAACCCTTTCTTTAACTAGGTGGTTAGCCTTCTCTATTATTCTATTTTAGTATACGGTATATAGGGTAGAGACCTTAGTAAGTATACCTTCGCTCTTAAAGAAATTAGTTAAGTCTTTACTAAACTATTTAGCAGCCCTATCTAATCAGAAGTAACCAATCGTTATCCTTGTTTAAGTCTTAATTATATAGATAAACTGCTTTAAGGTAGAGGCCGCGGAGCCTCTATTTAATATATAATAGATCTATCTAAAGCATATTTAGTTATTAGTAAATAGTACCTAGTACTTCTCACCATAGAGACCTTCGTGTTTTAATAGCTTAACTACGTTAACGTGCACCTTATTAAATATGCGATTACTACGTCGTTAAGGGCGTCTTAATATTTGCTTCTTAGCCTTTCTAAGGTAACAGTCCTTGTAGTAAAATGGCTTATCCTTAGTAACTATAATCCCCTTTATACTTCTGGCAAGGAGACGTATTTAAGAGGGAGAAAGTTATTATAGTCTCTTATACTAAGTCTCTATAGTAGCTTTAGTAAGTACGCCTTTCTTATAAAGGCGCGATTATACGGTAGCTAGAGCCATTATAAAAGGAACCTTTATATGGTTGTCTACTAGTATAAACGTATTAAGTCCGTTAATATATAGGATATAAGCTATTTCTGCCCAATCTTTAACAAAGTTAATTATATTATAGAGACCGTTAAAGAAGGGTTTCTTCCCTTTTAGGACACTAAGCGAGACGATATTTATAAAGAAGTTAGAATAGTAATATACCTTAGTAAATGTAATTATATAGGCTAAGTAGTTAGTTTAGGCAACTATAAGCTTAACTAATCTAACGCCAATAGCCTTTATTAGGCTACCTCCCATCTAGATCTAAAGAGGCTTAATTTCCTTATACTACACAAACTTCCTAATATTATTGCCTATATAAATATTTAAGCAACTATCGGCTATTTAGGAGTCCTTAATATTCGTTTCTAAAGCTATAGCCTCTAGCCTAATGGCCTATATAGCAAAGATTAATTTAATTACCAAATTGGTAGCTTAAGAGTGTTATAGGACACCCCCGTAACACCTTATATATATCCACCTATTTTTACTAACTTAGCAACTAGAGACCAACTATAAGACCGCAATTTGCCGCAATCTATAGTAATCTAACGGCAATCTGCCGCATTCTACTAAATCCTACTAAGTTCTACCAGGACTACTACCTAAATCCTATTCTACCCTATATACGTATTAACTAAGCAACTAAGTCTATAATATATACCCTTTCTTTCCATTTTCCTACTTTCTTCCTTTATATAACGTCTTAACTTCTTATATAGTTTATATATATAGCTTAATAATATCTACCTTGCTATATATTATCGCCGCTTATACTTACTCCGCAACACTATATTATATTAACTTTATATACTATCTCCAAAATGTAAAACGACCCTAAAGCCTCTATAATGGCCGCCGGTATTATATCTATACTTTAAAAATAACTAGTAGAAATATAGAAGTCTTTTATAGACGCCCTTATATAAAACTAAGCTACTTTAAATTAATAATAAGCCGAACAAGAAGTATAATACTAGGAATTAATTAAGGACCTCTAAAAAGAAATCTGCATACTTAAGATGCCTATATTAGGGCCTTAAGACTAAATACTATCTCTAGAGATAAACATATGGAATATAAGCCCTAAACCTATAGCAGCTGTCTACCTTAAACCAACTACTATACTAAAACAATCTAAAAAACTACTAGATCTCCTAGTATTCACTAATAAATAATAAAAACTTTAATTATTTCTAAGCTAGCTTAAAAATAAGCTAACTAGTAATGCTAACTGTTACCTAATTAAAGCTAACTAACTCATTTACGCCCTAAGTCGACTAGAAGAAAAGGCAGCTAACTTTATTAAACCTTAGTATAAAGCTTAGTTATACTTCTTAAAGCCTTATATAGTAATCTAAACTGCTAAGCTACTGCCTAAAGAAAGATAAACTATATAGCTTAAGGAACGAAAAGTTTCCTAGTATATTTTTCTAAATTTAACCATTATATAAGGGAAATAGGCTAGGACAACTCCGTACTAATTAACAGCCTTATTAAATCTTTAAGCCCTAAACTAAAAACCTCCCTAATAGGCGTAGACCTACTGGGAGCCCTTAATACCTATATAAACATCGTTAAAAAACGGTATAATAATATACTACGCCTAATACCAAAACACGCTCCTTAATACAATATAATAGCCCTATAAACGTCCACTAAGCTATCTTAGCTTAAGCACCCCAACGCCATAGATATTAACACTAGAACCCTAGAATATACCCTACTAAGGTCCTTTAAATAAGAATAACGCATTAAGCTAGGCCTCTGCTTTAAATATAGAAGTAACTCTTACCTCTTAAACTACTACTCTACCCCTTTTTAAAAAGATCTATAAATAGTTAATGCTAGTAGCCTACTGCCCTAATTCTCTAGCCACCGTCTTTAATCTTTATCTGGCTCTAGCTTAATAAATAGTAAGTACTGTTTATAACAATAAAGCTCTAACTAATGTCCTATAAGAACTCTACCCTAATTACTTCTAAAAGGAAGGTTCTAGAGCTAAGTCGCTCTTTAGGACGGCTCTACTATAAAATCTTATTAAACGCATTTAACGTTATAAACTCTAACCCTTAGGACTATAGTATAACCATTAACTGCCGTCTTTAGCAGAATAGTTAATAGGCTAATGCTTAAATCCTAATTAATATAGGAGCTAGCGGTATAAAATTTATTAATAAGATCTTTATATAAGATAATAGTTTTACCCTAACCCCCCTTAACTAGTATATTAATGTATTTGGATTTAATAGCAAACGCACCATCTTAGGCCGTATTACCTATGTAGTATTTCTAAAACTCTAATACCTAAACCATAAAGAATTAATCAAACTTTTTGTTACCACCCTAGGTTACTTAGTAATTCTTAAATAACCCTAGATAAAGCTATTAAGGTAACTATTAATTAGGATAACCTTAAGCTTCTATTTACCGCCTCCTATTACAAGTAGAAGTGCCTTATAACTTACTACTTAAACCTAGAACTAAAATCCAAAAAATCTACTAGAATCCACTAGTCTAAAATTTCTATAACTATTTACCCTATCCTTAAGGAATCTACCAGATTCCACTATCCCAGGAATTCTACTAAATTCCACTAATATAAGAATTTTACTAACATCTACTAAGGATCTAAAAACTCTACTAAATTTTATAAGTTATTACTAAGCACTACACCACCCTAAGTTAAGTAGAAGCTTAAGCTTAATATACAAAAATATTAAAAGGACTGGTACTCTACTATAAAAAGGATTCTTAAAGAACTTAAACCTAAATCCAATACTAACCTTACACCTGATACTAAACCTAAACCTAAATAAGAAACTATAGATAATCTAAGCAAGCTTAGCACCCTAGATATCCGTGTAATTAGAGCTACCCCGCTAGCGTAACTTGCTAAGAAACCCAAATATATAATCTTTACTATTACTATAGCTAATATTAAGAAGGCCTTAGTACTAAAGAAGTACACTAACCCTACTATAAAGGTACTAGTAGAGTACTATAACCGCCTAGAGGTATTCTTATAGAAGGAAGCCGATAAGCTACTAGAATACTAATTATATAACTATAAGATTATATTTAAAGAAGGAAGGCAGCCTAGATTTAGACCCCTATATAGGATATTCTAAAACAAACTTTAAGTACTA
The DNA here is from genome assembly GCF_001692895.1 of Cenococcum geophilum 1.58. NCBI lineage: Eukaryota > Fungi > Ascomycota > Dothideomycetes > Gloniales > Gloniaceae > Cenococcum > Cenococcum geophilum. The sequence goes on from NW_027137630.1 coordinate 460,225, forward strand.
TAAAAGTATTTAGATAAAAACCTAAGTAAATAATTTATTAGAGCAAGCTTATTACCTATAGCTGTACTAGTTATCTTTATTAAGAAACCTAGCGGCGGTCTACGCTTCTATATAAACTACTAAGCTCTTAATACTGTTACTGTTAAGAACTAATATCCGATTCCGTTAATATTGTTAAATAATCTGTATTCTCTGTGGCGTAGGATATACACAAGTCACGTGCACGGGGCACGTGTATTGTAAATATCTTTATCTAAGCCTAAGGGCCCTAGGTTAAAACAAGATCAAAATCATTAATTAATTAACCCATTTTATTAATAAATGGCTCTATATAAACTATCTAACAGTTATAAGCCCGGTCCGCCGACTTAAGAAGCTATTCAGCTATTACTTAATAATTTAAAGAAATTCTACCTCATTGTTAAACTCTAATACCTTATTGCTATAGAACGCAGACTCTGATAGAAATCCTACCTTAATTGTCACAGAACGAGATTCTACGAGATTCCACCTTAATCGTCAAAGGACGATCCTAACGACGAGGACGATCCTATCGACAAAATCTTATCTTAATCCCTCCTTTGCCTATTAGTTAAATGACCCTACCGATATTAAGTTCGTTTACCACAATTATCCTTAATAAGCTAAATAACTGGGAGCAATGGATCTGGCAACTATAAGCCCTTATAAACAAACGAATTTAGGTCCACGTTAACCCGGATAAGGACGTATCTCAACGAGGTCTACTATAAGAACTACCCTATCCAGAAGTCACAAATTTTAATAAGAATGCAACCTTATATACATAGCTCTTAACAAATTAACAGAGGGCGTACGAGAATAGTAGACGATACTACGACTAGGATTTAAAGTATTTCCTAAAATAAGAAGAGTATCTTTAATAGATCCGCACCTAAATTAGGTCTATAGTACGGAGGACAGAGCAAAAAGAGATTTCCCCTTCCTTTTTGGGACTAGCGGTTTTCTCCCCATAAGGTGCCTATAAGGTTGCTGAGGTTTTAGGCCTCTTTGGGGGGTCTAGGACATAGATAGCCTGAAATCTCGTTACTTAGGCGACAGAGCCCCTATAACTTTGGCGACCTTATAGGGGGTAGCCACTAGTCCCAAAAAGGAAGTAGAAATCTCTTTTTGCTCCATCCTCCGTATCGATTTAAAAGAAGCTACTGCTTAACCCTTCCTTAACAGTTAAAGAATGGCTATCTNNACTAANGGNGAANATAGAACCTACCTNNTTATTTATTAGNAAGAAGGTACAACACTAGTACACGGAAGCCCTTAAGGGGTTTAAACACTTATTAAAATTAAATTAGTAGTTAGATTAATGGGAATATATAATAGTACTAGGAGAGAAGTATAAGATCCCTTAAATATCCGATGGAATCTGGCTTTAAGAATTAGCAGAAGTTATTTAACCTTTTAGCGACGCCTATTATATAAAGTATACTACTAAGTTAAATAACCCTTAGAAGTTAAGATCTTCTAAATACCACAGAGTAGTAAAGGAGCTGTAAGGACTTAGAACACCCTTAAAGAAAGCTAATACTACTATAAGAGGGAGTACCTTTAATGCAGACTTCGCAGAGTAAGCTATTAAGGATTACTCTAATACTACTAAAAGTTTATAGAGAGGAAATACCTTAGCATATAATAGATGCTTAAAGAGAGCTAGGATACTAGTGGATAAGGAAACGTCCTATAAGAAGCTAATACCTAAGTGCTTAGCGTACGGAATACCAGGGTGGGCGAAATCTAATCTTATCGCGATACGGGTCAACGATCCACTATCGCTACGATATTTCGTATCGTATCAAAGTATCATGATATTTTCTTGGTATTCCCCCTATAGCCCCACTAATATAGGTCTATATTTTATAAATAGAGGTTTATTTTATATTTTTGTTCTAGGGTGTTGGAATTACAAGGTTATGGGGTCACAGCGGAGCTATCTTGAGGGTCTTATTGATGATAGAGATGACGCAGACGATGAATATTGATTAATTTGTGATGCAGTAGATGCAGTAGATGCAGTTAATGTCTATCTAGATTGCATGCGGACTTCGTCCTCGCAATATATCCAGAGCTTAGTCAGCACCTCTCGCTTAATTCTAACATAGGGCTATAAAATAAGCCCTTATTTATATAATTTAGGCCAGTTTTGGTGGAGTTATAGCGGGGGTTGTTTATTATCGGTCGCAAAATATTAGTAACTTGCCTAGAGCCGAACATCGCGTATCTCCCACTCCATTAAAATAATACACCCCCTATAACTTTACTAACATAGCTCTAATTTATATAAATAGTAATTAGTTTTATAGTTTATCCCAAAGCTATATTAGTAGAGCTGTAAGGGGTGTTTTATTTAAGCTGTAGAAACTTAAATTAAGGCTCTATATTAACTAATTTAAGCTATCTTGTCCTAAAAACTAGTACTTTATAATATCCCTATAGTCCTACCAATATAGCTCTAATAGAGGGCTATAAATCAATGCCTTATTAGGGTGATAGAAAATCTAATTTTATTGCAATATAATTAATAATTTATAATTAATACAATATCTTATGTTATATATTATATTATAATATTTTCTTAAACTAAGTTTGCTAAGGAGCTGTAATAGCAGCGAAACTAGCCCAAAAACCACTTAATAAAGCAACCCGATATCGGAATCCTATTCCCCGCACCAAGAAACCCCATAAAACCACGTCGCCCCCTATCTAGAGCATAGGGGACGACGGAGGGGCGCAGGCTTCCTGCTAGAGTTGTAAGAATCGCGACGCGCGGGAGCCGAACTATAAACTAGGTGGGCAATAACGCAAAAAGGACAGCTGCTAGCAATGGTAAAAACTAAAGGAAATACTTAAATAAATTAAAAACGATCTTATAAAAGAGGAGGAAGAAACTCTACGGCACTAGATACTTGCCTCTATTTAAGAGGTAATATAGTATATTAAAGCCCTTTTAACGCGTCTAGTCCCCCAAATAACCTAAAAATAAGAGACTAAGGCCTAGCTTAACCGAATTAAAGCTAGTATTAAGAAAATCTAAAAAGAAACGCGTAAAGGAGGACCCCTAAGCCTAGGAGTTTCCCTAGTATATATCTAAACCTAGGCAGCCGTCGCTGCATAGGCGGCCCATACGGTAAACGTAGTCGCGGCATTATAGAGAGCGAGTATACGCGTCTAGCTTAAGGAGCCCTAGGGCTATAAACTAGGGGAGCTTCTTAAGACTATTTAGAGAATAATACTAAGCGTATACGCCGTACGCACCCTTAATAGTAGGGACGTAGATATCTATATCTCCTCCTAAATAATAAAGGACTAAATTTTAAACGGGCTAGACGCGCTAGGACTTAGGATACTAAGAAAAGATTACCTCCTAAAAGTACCAGGAGTCCCATTTAAGACTTTAATTAATAGCAAAAGGGATATAGATAATTTAGAATTAACTTAATCCATTTATAAAGCTATAAAGCGCCTTATGCCTAGGATAGCTATTAGCCGGATCTAATAGCTATATAACCCTAAAGCGTAGGCGAAACGCTAGGCAAACTTTAGTAGCGCCTAGAGAGAACTTAAGAAGACTAGGGGAATAATTATAATTGGGGTCCTAACCTAAGTAATTTAGTAAAAGATTATGAAAAGTAGGATAGTTATTAAATCCTAGCTTTTTAAGACTAGGCTATTTAAGAATAGCGTAATTATAAAGTAATGCTACCGCTATAATTAATAGGGGCATATATAAAGCGTATATAAGAAGTAAATAAAATATAGGCAATATATGGGACTATATAACACCACAGATTGCCCTAAGAAAAGGGTATCCTATATTAACTGCAGTAAAGCCTACAAAGTGTAGCAAAGAAAAGAGTGTAGGACCTTTTAAAGCTACCTTAAAGGTATCCAAATAAAGAGGATAGCCCTCTTAACGCAGTTACTCCGCATATAAAAAGCCGCAGAAATAATATACTAACCCTTAATACCAGGAAACCTTATAATTAGCACTAATAAGAAAAAAGGATAGGAAATATCTTACCTAGGGACCTAAGAATAACTACTTAAACGGGGACTAGGTAAACTATCTTTTATTAAAATAGTAAGCAAAAATAGATTATAATTAAGGCTCCAGCTTCGCGCCAATAAAGTAATAATAGTTAATAGCGAAAACGATAAGGAATAGGATATAGATATAGATAAGCCCACACTTACTTTAAATAAGTAAGTATATAATTATCTAGTATAACTGCGGAAATGTAAACTAAGGGGCGTATCGCCCCTTCTTTAATAGCGTTACGTTAGCGGACTACTAGGTCCTTGTAATTTAGGAGCCAGTATATAATAAATACACTAAATTAACATACTGCCCTAGGGGATTTATACTTATATACGACGCTCTCCCTATAATAAAGGTCTGCTTTATAATTAGCCGAAATATTAACGCCGCGTATTAGAAGCGCAGATAGTATAGCCCCTTTACTATAGCCCTCTAGGTACGCCTAAAGGGGCTAAAGGCTATAATTATTAATATCTATAACCCGCGCGAAGATAGCCCTTAGATTAGGGTATAGCCTAAGGTTAAAATGGCTATTAAGGAAGCTAAGGGAGAAATTATACTCTTAGGTGACTTTAACGCCTACTACCTAATATAGGGCGGAAAGTATATAGCCAGTAAAGAGCAGGCGGAACGCCTTCTGGCCGAAACCAATACTAAAGGCCTAGTACTCGCCACACTAAAAGGAGAGCCTATATAGAAAAGAGGGCAATAGGAGAGTATAATAAACCTCACGTCTATATCACTAGATCTATATAAAAAAGTTAACTTTTATAGTATAGTTAAGGAATAGGCCCTTATAAGAGACNATATACNNATCCGNATNTAAATTAATAACGCNAGCTGTCCGCTAGNNGAACGCCAGCGCCTCGCCNTTAAGAAGCTAAACTTATAGGGCTTTCTCTAAAGTATCTAGGAGCTTAACTGGACCACATCTAAAGACCCCTTTTAAGCCCTTTAGGAAGGGATTAAGTAAGTACTTAAAGAACACTGCCCGCAAGCATAGCCTAGCCAATAAACCCGTTAAGAATAGTTGCTATAGGCTATATAGCTTTACGCCGGCGCCTAATAGGCGCAATAACAGCTCTAAGCTTATAACAACCCTAAGGACCACTAAAGATATTTAGCATTAAACAATTAACTGCAAAAAGAGACTAGGAGAGTTAGTTGTAATAACTAAAGATTAGTTAAAACTATATAATAAGGGACTTTAGACTCTATTAAAATAGAGCAGAAAAGCAAGCGTAGTAAAGGCGGACCCCTATCTACTAGACCTTAGGAGGTCTACTAAGGATCCCTTAATAGATAATAATATTATAAAGGCTAATATCCTTACAGCCAAGTTCTTTTCTAAAATTAGAATAGTAGACCTTAGCGATATAGAGATAATAAGGGAATAAAATATGCTCAATATTAGCCCTACTATCTTAGTAGAAGAAATCGGTAAGCTTATTAGGAGTCTTTTAAATGGAAAAGCCTTAGGGCTAGATGGCATACTAAACGAGGTCCTTAAAGTGGTTGCCTTAGTAATTATAAAAGATTTAGCAGAAGCAGCCAGTTATTGCTTTGCCAGCGGAATAATACTAAAAAGCCTTCAAGAATCTATAACTATAGTGTTACATAAAGAAGGAAAGAAAGACTACTCTCTTCTAGGTAGCTATAGACTAATTACCCTTAAAAACACGCTAGTAAAAGTCTTAGAAAAGTATATAGCTAATATTATATCTAAGGCTGTGGAGGAGTATAGGCTACTCCCTTAGAACTAAATAGGAGCAAGGCGTAAATAATCCACACTATTAGCGGTAGGACTGCTTAGCTCTTATATATAGACGGCGTAGCGAACGTGCCACGGGTATATAGTATTAATGCTAAGCCTAGACTTAGCAGGGGCATTTAATAACGTCTCCTATAAAAGGCTCCTCTATATTCTAAAAAGAAAAGGCTTTTTAAAGTAGCTTATAGACTTTATATAAAGCTTCCTAATAGTATATAAAACCTATATTAAGTTTATAGGATATAAAAGCAACTAGATTTAGATACAGATAGGCATCCCTTAGGGGTTACCCTTATTACTAATCCTATTCCTCTTTTTTATATTAGAGCTGTTAGAGGAATTCCAGCGCCCCAATAGCGGCACGCTAGGGTTTAGCTTTATAGATAATATAAATCTTATTACCTAGGGGGACTCCGTAGTAAAGAACTATTAATAATTAGAGGCCGCTTATAACTACTACGCTGTATAGGCAAATTAATATAGGGCGGCGTTCGCCCCTAAGAAGTACTAGCTTATACACTTTATAAGGTGACGGCGCTACGCTATTATAGACCTTGCGTCTACCGTGCGTATTGCTGGCTGCGAGACAGCCCCTTAGAAAACTAGTATGCAAGTTTTAGGGATCTAGGTAGACCCTAAGCTTTAATGGAAAGAATAGGTTAAAAAGGCCGTAAGTAAGGGCTTAGTAGCCTTTAAAGCGATATTAAGGATTACCGCGTCTATATGGGGCCTATTAATACGCCGCTTACGCCTTTTATATACAGCTACTATCTAACTAGCAATGCTGTATGGCGCCCAAGTGTGGGGAGTATAGGATGACGGCGGAACGCCAGCGAAAAGCCTGCTTAAACCACTATAGAAAGTCTAGAACTAGTATCTCTGTAGGGTTATAGGGGCATACTAGTAAACACTAATAGCTGTAATAAAGAAGGAAGCGGCTATTTCCCTAATCCAACTCTATATTAAAACGATAGCCCTTTAAAGAGCTGCTAAGACGGCCTCTAATAGGGTAGAAAAGGAATTAGTAGAGGCACTTAACGGTATCTAGAATATATTAGTAAAGCGCTAGCAAAAAACAAAACGGTTACTAGTACTATTAGAAGCGCTTAGGGAATGTATAAAGGACCGTAAAAATGATATATAAGGCTTCTTTATATATTAGAAGCACTATATAGAGCGGGAAGCTATAATAAACCCCTATAAGCATGGCCAGCGAAACGCCGGCAAAGTATAGGCGGAGTGCCGCCACTGTATAGGAGGTTACTAGCACTAAAGGCAAGCAACTACCTTTATCGCGAAATGGGCAGATTTAGAATAGCGATAACGGTAGTAGGTAAAGGCTAAAGACCGTATAGAAACTACGTGAAAGACCCTATAGGGGAAACTTATAATCCTATTATATAAAGGCCTAACAAAATCAGAGGCTATAGCACTATTTCTTCTTTATATAGAGGTAATAGGACTTAATATATAGCTTACATCCGTTAGTGTACCGGCGGTTCTTCCGTAGTGCAAATATAGCTAAATAAGGTAGACAGTCTACTATATACTATTTTAGTGTCTATACTACTAAAGGGCGGACTTTATAGCAAAATGCGCCTCTAAACGCCTTTAGAATGTTTTAAATAATAAAAAAAGCGCCTAAGTGGCAGCAAAATAGCTAGTATAGTTAGGTGTTTTACTCTAGTTTTAGGTAGTAAAGGTAATAGATATAGAGGATATAAGTAGATACTAGCCCTTTTAAAGCCTAGAGGACTGGTAAAAAAATAAAGGTAAAAGGATAAGGAAAGAAGGGGATAGAGTAAGATTATTCGTAAAGCGCGGCTAGTTAGCTTAATATGCAGACTTAAAGGCAGGTAGAAGGCGAGCCGCCAGCGCTCCGATATCGGAACGCTGCTATCTCTCTAGCGCGGCCCAAGGTGGGGTTTTCTCTAAGTTAGAGTTTTTCCTATAGAAGGTATTAGCCTATGTAGACCCACTAGGGGGACCGGGACGGGCGGTAAATTGAATTTATTATTATTATTAATATTTTCTTAGTATTTTCTTTATTACAGCAATATAGAGTTACCCCCTATAGCCCTACTAATATAGCCCTATATTTTATTAAAAAATGCCTATTTTATAGCTCTATTTTAGAGCTATAAAATAAGCCTCTATAAATTGGACTAGTATTAGTAGAATTATATAGAGTATTTTATAATAGCTAATTTAATACCTCTCTGCCCTACTACTAAATAAATAGGTAATTGTAGCCAAAATATTAATAATGTGGTTTACGGTCATGCGGCCTATATAGGCGTGCGGCTTACCGTAAAATACTCCTAAAAATTAAGATTTTAAAGCTAAATATCTCTAGAATTAATATAAAAAATTTATACAGATTTAAATATGGATATTTCTATATATAATCCAGAATATATTAGACTCTTATAGTTATAACTTTAGTATATTATTTAAATCTTTAGATTTTTTTAAAATTTACCTAGTTTTAGCCCCCACTTTTTAATATCTTAATAACTACTAAATATATAGCTTCAAAATTATAATATAGTATTAATTATATATAAGATAAGAAACATTTTAATATTTATAATTTATTATAAAGTATTTATAGAGATATTAAAGAGTAAACTTTTATAAAGTTAACTAACTTTAAGCTCTAATATTTCATTAAGATATTATAATTTATAGATATAAACTTAATAGCAGCTATAAAATATATATAAAAACCTATATTTAAATTTTCGTCTATAAATATTTAGTTTTCGTTAAGTTATTAAAGAAAAACTAAATTCTTAGCAAAAGTAGGCTGCACGACTATGTGGGCCGTACGACTATAAACTACGTTAAGACTTATTTTTATATAATAAGTAAGTAAATTTATAAACTAGAAATTAAAACTAAGCCCATTATACCTATTTTAAAAAGATTAATAAAATCATTAAGCCGTAGCAGCGTGTATTACTCTAGACTATAATAATATACCCCTAATAGCCCCACTAATATAGCTTTAAATTATATAAATAAAGGTTTATTTTATAGCTATACTCTAAAGCTATAAAATAAGCCTATATTTATATAATTTAGAACTATTTTGGTAGAGTTATAGAGGATACTTATTTTTAGGGGATATATTTTTAAAAAAAATCAATTAATACGATATAATATGATATAATCTCACGTATCGTATTAATTGTTATTAATTAGGATTTTGCCTACCCTAGTAAAGAATATATGGGCGAAGTTTAATAAGTACTACCAGAGAATAGATAACTCCCCTCTTTACGCCACTATACTTATTCTTCACCTAAATCGTTATATAAAGTATATTAAAACATTTTAAAAGAAGAAGTGGCAAAAAACAATACTTTTAAAGATTTAATGGCTTTAGGAAACATACCGAGAATTAAAGAAGCCTATTACCTCTCCTTAAACAGTATTATACGATAAGCTATTATAAGATAAGTTTAAGGAACTTAATAAGTGTAATTAAATTATAAACGAATTAAATAAAAAGGTTACTTGACTAGTAAGCTGGGATAAGTATAATAACTACTACTCTAAAGTACCGTACAAAATTAAAGTTTCTCTACTTTAGTGGTAGTCTTAAGAACAATAAATAAAGCGCTAGCTACGGCTTTTACTCTTTATAAGAGAGGTACTTTTAATTCTAGCTCTAAGTGATAAACCGGAGAGGGTATTTTTAGGAGGGCGTTATATGGTATTATAGGAGAGAATATAGCTTAGATTACAGAACTTTAAGAAGACGGAGTGGAATTTTAAAAGGAATATAGAAGTTATATAAAGAAAAGGATATAAGAGATATATTATATAACACTAAGGGGTAAGAGTATAAGATATATAAATAAAATAATTTTAGGCAAACGATAACCACTAAAGGCGTATAGGTGGTATAGGTAAATATATACTAACTTTAAACTTAATAGATTATAAGTTTAAATCTTACTAATATCGTCTTTTATTAAGAATTGGGAAATATAATTGTTTAGTATACTTCCCGTCCTACCATATAAGAGATTCTTTGGTAATATTGCTATACTATAAGTAAACTCTCCTCTCCGTATAATAAACTTATATAACTAACTACTTTTAAAATAAGTAGGAGAGGGTAGAAGCTTTACCGGTAATTAATGTAGAGGCTTAGGTGGGGGGGGGGGTATTAGAAAAATAGGTATGGATAGGGAGGCCTTTATATATAAATACAATTCTAATTTAGAGCCGTGGATCTCTAAATATAATTATAAGTAACCTATATTACTTATATAAGGTAGAGAGCTGATTAATGCTAGCCCTATAAGGTTTATACAACGACTCCACGTCATCTAGTAGACCCTTGCCCCTTTACTAAGTGTTAGAGTCTCCTAGGGTTCTATAATAGGTGCTATGGAAATTATAAGTAGCGGGATTATAGAGCTCGATGTTTATTATATAATAAAAATTCTTAGCCTATAGTAGTGGCAGCGGGAGCACTAGAGGGTAAGGATTAGATTATAGAACTAAAGGATAATAAGGAATAAATAAAAGTTACTAATTTTAATCTCCTCTCTTTTTTGCTATTTTTATTTTATTTTATAGTATCTTATATAAAGAAAAGTATAAATAGAGGGTAGAAAGGAGATACCTAATTAGTAGGGAAGCTAAGGACGTTGGTAGATTACTCGCTTATTTAGTAGCGGATTAAAAAAATCAATCGATATAATATGATATGATATAATCTCGCGTATTGTATCGATCTTATCGATACGGGATTTTGCCCACTCTGCGGAATACAAGGACATTCTATTTGGGATTATTAGTGTTTATTTAAAGATAAGAGACCTACAGGAGTTATAATCGGAGATACTCGCATTAAAAGGGTACTAAAGAAGGTAGAAAAGAATAAGGATCTTACTAACTAAGTTATAAAGATTAGACTTAAAGAATAAAAGGATAAGGCTTAATAACGACAGGATAAGAGTTAGGAAGTTAAGATTAAGGGAGAAGCTAATGCGATATTCCTAGAATCGTTTTATACCGGTTAACTTTATCTACTAAAGCTATTAACTATTCTTAACTTAGGAACTACTCTCTACATCTTTAATAACCTCCCTTATTTCTATAACTTTAGAAAAGCTCTAAAATATAAATACGTTATCGCAGGCAGCTTAGAAGTGCCTATACTAGGCTACGGCAACGTTACTATCTAAGTTATAAAACCAGACAAGAGTAAGGGAATCCTACGTCTTAAGGACGTTGCCTTTTGTACGGACTTTAATACGAATCTAGTGTTATTCCGTCTACTTTAAAAATAAGAATACTACTAAGATAATAAAGGAGATAACAATATTCTAGTTTAGAAGGATAACTCTATCCTATATTAAATAGAAGAACGTTATAAATAATAGACTATTAAATACGTCTAGCTAGGAAGTCTATTAGCATTTAATATAAGCCGACTGCTACGCCGTTAAAGGAAGCGTAGAGTATTATTAAGAGACATTTATCTAGATGCGAAAGGTAATATATAATTATAGTACCTACGTCTAGGTTATCTAGGACCTATAAGCCTTTATTATTTAGGTATTAACGCCCTAGGAGTTAAGCTTTAAGGCCCTAAGATAACAGAATGTTAATACTATAGCCTCGCTAAAATTAAGCGTTAGGTCTTATAAAGGTTCTTAAAATAGAAAATTAATAAACCCTATCTTAACCTCTATATTAATTAAACTAACCTTAAGGAAGCGTATACCGGATTTATATAAGTTATACTTATCTACAACACTTTCTTTAAAAGATCCTTCCCGTATTTTATAATAACGCATAGTAAGGAAAAGGAAACACTATAAGTGCTTAAAGATTTTATCTAGTGGATTTGTCTAAGGTATAACCTTAAGGTTAATACTATTAGATTAGACAATAAGCTAGGGAGAAGGAGATCCCTTAAATGGCTATAGACTTAAGGGATTATATTTAAGCCTTTAGCGCTATATATTTAAGCTTAAAACGGTACCACCAAACGCTTAGGGGGTGTAATTATTAAGAGAGTACATATAATAAGAATTGCTGTTAATTTACCACATAACTTATGGGACGAGATCGTTAACTATATAGTGTACCTTTAAGATTAAACGCCACGAGAAAGCAATAGATAAAAATCGCTATATAAGAGATTTTATACCTATCTGGCTAATAGAAGATTAAGAAAACCGTAACTAGCTTACCTAAAAGCCTACGGCTAGGATAGTAGGGTCCTATTTAGGAACGTATTAGGATAGTAGGGTTCTATTAGTCCTGTTAGAAACATATTAGGATAAAAGGGTCCTATTTAGAAACGTATTAGGATAGTAGGGTCCTGTCAGTCCTGTTAAAAGCCTATTAGGACGATTAGGATAATTAGGACGGCCAAAATCCTATCAGGAGGCCTCTAGGATCTTAGCACCCTAATAAAATGCTAATAATATACCTTATAAAATAAAAAGGCTTTACTAAACCCTTATAGGAACCCGTTAACTCTATAAGACTTATATAAGCTATAAAAGACTTTTACAAACTCTACTTAGAATTACTATAGCCCTACCTTACAAAAGCTTAAGTTTAAAGGGGGGGTATTATTATAGGATACCCTTATAACACCTTATATACGTCTGCTTATTTCTACTAACTTAGTAATTAAAAACTAACTATAAAACCGTAATTTGCCGCAATCTATAGCAATCTAATGGCAATCTACTGTATTTTACTATATTCCACTAAGTTCCACTAAGTTTTACTAAATCCTACTAAGTTCTGCTAGGACTACTACCTAAATCCTATTTTACCCTATATACGTATTAACTAAGCAACTAAGTCCACAATATATACCCTTTCTTCCTATTTTCCTACCATCTTTCCTTATATAACGTCTTGACTTCTTATATAGTTTATATATATAGCTTAATAATATCTACTTTACTATATATTATCGCCGCTTATACTTACTTCGTAACAAAAAAGGGCAATTAAATGCCCCCTTAAAGGCCTTATTTATATTTAAGGCTACTTTATTACTTAAGTATAAAGGTTATCTCTCTTTAGGTCTCTACTATTTAGGCCTTAAGTAGGCGACTTTATCTAGCAGCCTTCCTCGCCACCTAGATAACTTAGTGTGGTTTTAAATAAACCTTATCACGATAAGACGCAATAGATATCCTTATCGCGATAAGGATATCCATTGCGTTTTATTGTAATAAGTCTTGGCATACTCCAAATAAATTTTTAGACGCCTTCCTCCTCTTTATTATTATATAAAATATAGTTTTAGAAGTAGAATTAGAAGCTCTTAACTCTATTAATATCTCTAAATCGAAAAATATAAGAGGTTTATTAGTTCTTTAATATGGAATACCCGTCCACTAGGTAGTAGTTATAGTTTTGGATAAATCTTATCGCGATAAGTCTTAGTATACCCTAAATAATTTTTTAGTTGCCTTCTTTATTATTATTATATAAAAATAACTAATTTAAACCTAGTAAATAAAATTATATTATCCTTTTTTTCTAAATTTTAGTAAGTGGCTCTATATATGGCTCTACATCCGGCTCTACGTATAGAAGCTCTGTATACGGAGGCTCCGCACGAAGCTCTGCACGAAGCTTTGCACGAAGCTCTGCACGAAGCTCCGTGTACGGAGGCTCTGCACGAAGCTCCGCGTATAGAGGCACTGCGCGAAGCTCTGTATACAAAAGCTCTACACGACGGCTCTGCGTACGACGGTTCCGTCCTATTCTGCTTGGTTGGGGTAGAAAAGCCCCGCACAGGGCATTTTATCCTTATCGATTGCGATATTTTATACATTTTCTCTTAGATAAGGATATTTTACGCTCGCTTATTCGCATTATCCAAAACCACACTAAGATAACCTTACTTGTACCATCTATACCTATTTAAAGCATCCTTGGTAGGACCTTAATTGCCTAATAAGGCACCGCGACCGGCTCCTCTGCCGCCTCTACCGCGGCCATTACTATGATTATATCCGTTGCCGCGTCCTTAACTAAACTGCTTGCGTAAGTCACCTAGTGGCTTATTAACTAAGGCGAAGCTCTTAAGTAAGTCCTTCTGCTAAGCCTTGTCAGTAAGGTTAGCGATTAATTGAAGTAGTAAGATCGTATAGCCGTCGCGAATCTTATTATATTGGATTTAAGCCTATATAGGGAAGTGTTTGTTAACGGCGTTAATAAATTAATAGTTGATAATCTTGTTATCTAGGGCAAGCTTTACCTATTTAACTCCTTAAACCGCTTCTTAGTAGCGGCTTAAGAAAATAGTAATTACTTGGTCTGATTAATAGCGGAGCTTAATAAAAGTCTTCTATATATTGGCCTTATGGATTAAGCTATAGGCCTTAAACGTCTGCTTAAGGTAATTAATATAGTCCCTTACCGTTTCCTTATGCTTTAAGGCAGTAATAATCTTATTATTAATTATACCAAGAATAACTAAACAGACTTTGCTGTCTTCCTTATTATACTATTTAAGCTCCTTATTATACTTGTTAGAGAGTGCCTTATTAGCTAAGCGAATTAAATTATTAGTATCCGTAATAATTTAAGACCTCTTAAGGATCTCCTCTTACCTCCCTTATCGGCGTCCTTTAGTACTTAATTAATAGATATTATAGGTTTTTCTTTCTAGAGCTTTAGGTAGGGAGGTGGCCTTATACTTTCCTAAATTATATACAGAAGGCCCTTACTACGTAGGTACGTAGTAAGCTGCGTCCAATATTGGTGCCAATTTAAACCGTTTTTATTTATAACAACGCGTAAATAAAAGGTTTTAACGCGTAAATAAACGAATTTTAACGCGTAAATTTAATAATAAAAAATGACTTTATACGTAGGTGTGGTAACCTTTAATGCGGCCTATAGTAAGGCGTTAAATATAAAGCAGTAAGATATAACCTAGCATGGATATAATAAGGTGTTAATCTTCTAAACGGTTAAATAGCTTAGTAGTAACGAGTGCTTATAACCTAATAAAATAAATAATATTAAATGAATAAATCTATTTAATCTATTTATAACAAATATAGGCCCTTATATAGGCCTATACCTACTAAGTTAGAAGTAATTTCTTACTAACTCTAACTAAGATAGAAATAAAGGGAATCTGCTTATATAAGCCAGAAACGAATATAGAGGACTCCTTTAGAACTATCGTCATCACCTAAGCCTTTATAATACGCTTAATGGATAGCAATAGCGGAAATTTGGTCGTGGGAATAAGTAAACTTACTAGACTAGTAGTGTCTTATAACTAATTCTAGACTCTTAATACTGGCGCAATATAATGGGTTATTTCCTTTACGGCTCTATATTTGCTATTATTAGTAAAAGCGTTACTACTACTAGCTAGAATAGTCGAAGTATTATATACCTTAGGTCCCTTTAATCCAGAAACCTCACTGGCCTTGCTCTAGTAGAGGGATATATAGGAAGTTTAATGGGCGCGGAAGAGAGAGTCCGTTAATATGCACTGCCTATATATCGGGCATGTAACAGCTTCGCATTTTAATACATGCTCGCTTAGTTAAGTAATAGACACTTACTTAGAGCTAGCGTAGTTTTTAATAAGCGAATATCTAGCCAATAAAATATCGGCAAATGCCAATATTTGTAATACTTTGAATAAAATAGTTCTAATAATGACGTATTTATTTTAAAAATAAAAGATTATATTAAGAATTAGTATATATTAGCAAGTTTTTAAATTAAATTATATAATTGGTTATTATATAATTACGCGCCTTCCTTATATAGTATTTTAATATTAATTCTAAACATTACTCTACCTTACTTCACCTTAGCAGCAGTAGCAGTATATAAGGGATATTATTGCAGACACCTCGGGTTGCCCTTAGGACAACCCCTAGACGCCCTTTAAATGGTCGCCGGTCACGTGCCGGAGGCACGTGCCCATAGTATATAGTCTCCACAATCCCAGAGGCCTTACCTCCTTAAGGATTCGTCTCTCTTACTAATCTATCCTATTTCACAATTGTGTCCTTATAGCCCCCTATCTATAAGATCCCCTTATATTTAAATCCTTCCTACTCTTTTTAGAAGGGCAGTCGGCTTTAAGGACTAGATTATTTATTTATATCTTTTGTTTATAACCACTATTCTCTCTTAAAATCTCGCGACAACCTAAATAGAAACTCTATAGATACCTTATAAAAAGCCGTCGCGCAAAGGCAGGAAGGTCCCTCTAATAGCGAGAGATTGCGATAATATAACCCTCTAGGTAAGACGGCCGAATGAGCCCTAATACCCAGATGCTCTAGGAGCTTAAAAACTCTTATATACCTATAGTTACCGCTAAGAAAAACGTAGACACCCTCTATAATAGTTATAATGCTGCTAGAAAGTAACCGGAACCCCTTTAGCCCCACCTAGGCCAATTAGAAGATTAAGCGCTAAAGGTAACCCTAAGATCTTTCCCTAAGCTAGAAATGCTAGAGGAATATACTAATATATCTAATTAGGGACCTAACTAAAACCCTCCCGGAAGACCACTAGCCTATAATTAGTATAGTAGCGGTATATAGACTACTTACAAGCTAAGCGGGCCTACCCCTTTAGGAAACTAAACCTAAACACCAATTTAAGACCTAAGGCTTATTGGGAAACCCGCACTAGCTACTAGTGCTAATACTACCTCTATAGCAGGAGCTTCTTTAGGCCCAAGTTTAGAAGGTTAAGAGCCTTATACCGATCTCCTTTAAGACGGATATTAGGAAGCTGTTATAAGGCTCTTGGAAGCTATGCGGGAGAAAGCTACTAATAAATATATTAGAACCCTTTAAGGGCAAATCTATATCTAGTAGGGTTTAATCTAAGCTAGGTAAATTCTTTTATAACCTAGTTAAGGCTAAGAGCTTTTTAGGGGCTACCTAGTACCTACTTAAGGAGGTGTAGAAGACTTAGAGAGGCATCTATATAATAAATGGAAAAAGGATACAGACTAATTGGCTAAGGCCTTTAGTAGTTTAGAACTTTGTTATAGACCTAATGCCTAATAGCTAGACGATTGGGTTTATGAGGTAGATAACTTCTTTAAGATGCTAATAATATAAGATAATACCAAAGAGTATATACGCTAGATTATCAGCAAGATTAAAAACTAATTGCTAAACTAGATTGCGCTTAATTAACTTAATAAAAAGCAAATTATAATATAGCTATAGCTATAGACCTTCCTAAAGGGTTAAACCTAAGATCTGTATGTTGTATAATACGACAATATAGAATAATTCTAGAATGGTACGCAGCTAGACTATTAAGACTTCCGCTAGTTTATAAACTTTATAGAAACTTGTACTTAATAGATAGATCTAAAGCCCTTTAAAAATAAAGACGGCAGCGTCTATAAGAAGGAGAAGATTGGATTTATCTAGGCTAGAATTAAGCTAGTAATTCGTGACGAAATAAAGCGCGTAGGAGCCCTACTACGGATTACCGTATATGCGGATTTTAAACGAGCGGTTCTAAACGCTAAGGATATAGTAAGGAACTAGACCTCTTCTAGTAAAAAGCTAAGGGGTCACTAAAAGCGCGGGCACTTTAGTAGTAACGTAGGGCAGACCTAACCTTTAAAGAAGCCGTTCTTAAAGAGAACTTTAAAAGGGTTAAAGTTAGGAACCTTAAATAATAGGAAAGACTCCTAGGGTTAACCTAATATCTATTTGGCACCTTTATAGGAATACTCTAAGAAGTTAAAAGAAAACTCCGGAGGTAGATTTTATTGGAAAAATAAGTAGGGTAATAACCGCACTAATAATCTAAAAAAAGAAAAGCCCTAGTTATAGACCTCTCCCGGCTATAACTAAGGCAAGATATAAAAGGAGAGACTCTTTATATTACTGTTAAGCTAGAAATAACACTTCTTATAGGTAAGGTATGATAGTTCTAAGTACTATATAACAGCGGCGCCGAAATTAATCTTATACAATATAATTTGGTAAAAGAGTATAAACTTATCCCATTATAAAGGTGGCGGAAACCTATTATAGGCTTCCTAGATAAGTATTAAATTAAGCTATATAGTGCCTATAAGCTTATAGTGTTAGTAGCTAATATATACAACCGCACTAAGGTAGTTGGCCCGTAACCCTTCTAGGCGGCTAACTTTATAGGTTATAACCTTATCTTTGGATACCCTTAGCTTATAGAAGCAGATCTTAAAATACACTTTAAAACTAGAGCCTTTAAATAGTGGAACGATAAAGATTTAGAAGGGCGTATATTACTAATAAGCCTAAAGGACATCTTAGAGAATATAGCCCTAGGTAAAATAGTATATACTCTACACCTAAAGGAGTATTAGATCTAATCCCTATTTAATAGCAAGATAGGTATAGAGCCTAGTATAGGTAATAACCCCTTTATAACGGAAACCCTATAGGGAACTACTAAATAGGTTACGGAGACATTATAGGGAGGCGGCGATCTTAAGGATCTTACGAGATACTTTAACTGCTACGGGTTACTCTAGCTTAAGCAATATACGGAGAGTATACTACGGCACCTTAAACGCTGCGTTAAGGAGTTTCCTACCCTCTACTAGCTACTATATAAAACGGTTTAATATACGGTGGCAACTATATATAAGCAACTACTATAGCGCACGACGCTGCCTATAAGCATCCTAAGGAAGCTCTGGGATCTACCTAACGATAACATAAAGGACAAACGTAACTTTAATTTGTTAAATATTCTAGTAGGCCTAAGGGACTTACTAAGGGTATTTTTGGGCAGGAGAGCTAAAGTCCTACTATAGAACTTGGAGTACAATTATGTAATTAATTTGGAAGAAGGTAAGTAACTACTAAACCTTCCTATCTATAACCTCTTACGTAAAGAGCTTAAGATCTAACGGGAGTACCTTAATAGCTTACTAGAAAAGGGATAGATCCGGTCTAGTAAGTTACCATTAGGCGCGCCGATCCTCTTTATCTTAAAACTAAATAGAACTATAAGGCTATACGTAAACTATTACAGTCTTAATAAGATTACAATTAAGAACCGTTACCTACTACTACTAGTTAGTAAAATGCTGGATTAACTATCTAGGGCGAAGATCTTCACGAAGTTAAATCTATAAGACGCCTATTATAGGCTCCGTATTAAAGAAGGGGATAAGTAAAAGACCGCTTTAAAGACCTAATACGGCCACTTTAAGTATCTAGTAATGCCTTTTAGGCTAGCTACTACGCCTGCGATATTCTAATTGTATATTTACAGAGCCTTAGGGGGACTAGTTAACCGTATATACGTTATTTATTTAGATAACATCTTAATCTACTTAAAAGATAAGGATTAATACAAATAACACGTCCGCGAAGTACTGGAATGTTTAGATAATTAGGGCCTCTACGCTAAGGCGTTAAAGTATATCTTTAATACTAAGCAGGTTAAGTTTCTGGGGTATATTATAACGCCTACGGGTGTAGTTATGGACCTAGTAAGGGTGTAGATAATTTAGGAGTGGCCAGAGCTAGAGAGCTATTAGAATATTTAAGTGTTTCTAGGCTTTGCTAATTTCTATAGGCGCTTTATTTATAACTACTCGGACGTTACTTAATACCTATCTAACTATATTACGGAAGCTTTTTAAGACCTAACCTAAGAAGTAAAAAGCTTAAAGGTGGTAAGGAAGAAAACTAAAAAGGGACTAACTAAATGGTATAAGCTATGGTTATAGCCCGGAAAGATTTAAAAGGCCTTTAAGAACTTCGCGTAAAGTTTACAAAAGCTCTATTACTGCGGCATTTTAACCTAGATTAGCTATTAATAATAATTACTAATGCATCAAATTTTGCCCTTATTAGTATCCTACTACAACCTAATAGGCATCCAGACGCTACCTAGCTCTATTAGAGACTAGTAGTATTTTATAGTAGAAAATTCTAGGGACCTAAAGTTAGGTATTATACCTATAATAAGGAACTGCTAGCTATAGTTAACTGCTTTAAATAGTAGCGACACTACCTTAAGCACGCGAGCTATACCACTTGTGTACTCTTAGATTATTATAATTTACGCTACTTTATAACTATAAAGGAGCTTATACCTTAATAAGCTAGATAGATAAAGGAGCTCGCGCAATTTGATTTTAAGATTAAATATAAGCTAGGGGAAAATAACCCTACTAATAGACTGTTACGACGGCTAGACTATACCAAAGGCTTTAAAACGGGAGAAGGAAAACAGATAATAGATATCTTACTCCCTATATTGCAGAATAAGCTCTGGGTATAGGATACTTAAGCACCTATAGCTCTATATACTAAGTCTTATACGGTATAAGCCCTATTAGTTTTTACTAACGTTCCGGCTAGTACCCGGTCCGTTACTAATAAGAGTCCAAATATACCTAGATAGGACGTCCCTAATACATTTTCAGAACCTAGTAATATACTATCTCTAATTACTAAGCTATCCCCTTAAACAAATAGCGAAGCTATAGAGCAATCGGAACTCGGAGCCCTATAATAACTAAAGGACTTTAACCTTATAGCGGCCTTCCTAATATATACGTATTAAAGAGTTATAAGATCTATAATACTATCTAGTTTTATACTTAGAGTAGTATAAAACAAAATAGCTTTTACCCGGGAACTATCCGAAGGGTTAACGGATCTTATTTATAAGGTGTAATAGAAGGATGCTTCCTATACCATTTTTAATATAGAAGTAAACCGGAAACGTAACGGAAAGGAAGCTGCTAGGCGCTACTATTAGGAACTAGACCCGATGGGCCTACTACGTAGAGGTAGTAAGGTTTAGGTGCCATAAGAAGCAAATCTATAACAGAAGATTCTTATAAAGAATTATAATAATTCTTTAGGCGGCCACTATAGTTAAGCAAAGATAGTAGAATTACTTTAGCGTAAATACTATTGGCTAAGGCTTAATTAGGAAGCAAAGGAGTATATTAGCTATTACAAGAAGTGTTAAGTATATAAGATCCGCAGGCATAAGCCATAGGGTCTACTTAAATTAGTTCCCCCCGCTAGTAAGCTATAGTAATATTACGCTATAGACTTTATTACGGATCTCCCGCCATCTAAAGATAGCTAAGGACGAATATACGATTTGGTTCTTATACTTATTAATAGGTTTTTAAAGTATGTCTAATACCTTCCTGTTAATAAGACGATTAACGTATAAGAGCTCGCCAACCTAATTAAGGAGAAATGCTTTCTTAAAGTAGATTAGCCACACTCCATTATTACTAATAGGGGCAGCGTCTTTATAAGCTAATACTAGTTAAACCTATGCTTCCATTTAAAGATAGACTACTAGTATAGTATGGCTTTTTACCTATAGACGGATGGGTAAACAGAACGCTAAAACTAGGAACTAGAGTCTTACCTACAGATATATTTAAACTACTAGTAAAATAACTAGTATAAGCTACTTCCGTACGCGGAGTACGCTTATAATTTAAAGTAATATATATTGTATAAGTATGCACTAATCTAGATTACCTATAGCGTTTAACTATTTAGGTTTAATAGTATACCTAATAATTACTAGCTAAGGCCGTATAATTAGTTATAGGATCCTACCAGGAAGTTAAAGGATATCTACTAAAGAGTATAAGGATACCTCTAGGAATGGGAGGAGTAATAGAAGTATGCGAAGTAGAGCCTATAAGATGCCCAAGAGCAGTAGAGACTTTAGTATAACCGCAAGCACCAAAATAAGCATTTCGGAGTAGGCGATGAGGTTCTATTACGTTTAACAAATATTAAGACCCGTTAACTATTAAAGAAGCTCAATATAAGATACCTAGGTCCCTTTTAAGTTAAGGAATAAATTAGTAAGCTAGCCTATTGTCTCTAGCTACCCCTATCTATGGCCCGTATATATTTAGTATTTTATATAAACCTACTAGAGCCATAGCATAGACTACCACTGAAAAAGAACTTCCGCCTAGGCCCAATTAAACACCCTAAGGTAGTGGGCAAGTGGTATGAGGTTAAAGCTATACTACGCTATAAGTCTATTAAGAATAAGCTTTAATTTGAAGTTAAATAGCTAGGCTAGCCTGCTAAGGACTCTATATAGGAACCAGAGGATTACCTTAATTATTGCGAAGATATTCTAAAAGAATATTAGAACTAAGGTCCATAATCTATAAGTTATAGAAAGCGCTCTAATACTATAGTGTTATCGCGACCTATAAAGAAAGCTCGCGAAAAGAGTAAATAGGTTAAATCGGATATAGAACTAATAGGCTCTAGAAACTATAGAGATAAGGCTATAGCCTAAGGCAGGATAGGTCCTCAGCCTTTTTATATACATAGTATAGAGTTAATAGGGCATTTTGCTAGAATTGCATTCCTATTTATTAATCTATACCAGGAATATTATTTTTAGGGCTTCTAAGCCCTTTCTAAAAGCCTTATAAGGCCTTCCTAAGCACCTAATCGAGGTCCTTAATTGCTACTATATATAAAAACAAATCCTAAAAGTCTAAACTATAAATGCCCAATCTGAAAAGCCACTACGCCTCATTATTATCAGGAGTAGGATTAGTGTTTATTAGGCTACTAAGTGATAGCTAATAAGAATGGGATTTAGATGCCTTAATAGGTATACGAGTAGGTATAAAAATAGGGGTAGGACGATAAGGTGTAGCTAGAGCAGAGACTCTTAAACGCTTAACACTAATATTAGGTCCAAACTAATACTAATAAAGCTCTTAGGGACTAAGCTTATAGTTAATAAAAACACGCTTAAGCCTAGAATAAACAGAGATGTTAGCTAGCTAGTATAGTCCAGAACCACTAAAACCTTGCTACGGCAACTATTAGTTACCTATTTACTAGGTACCCAAAGGGTAACCTACCTAATACCGCATTATATTATGCTCTTTTAAAACTTAACGCGCATACGCAAACTTCTTCCTATAGTAGACAGCGACCTTCTTCTTATTACCCTTATCCCGCACCCTATCCTTAGTATACTAACCTTACTCTCGCATTAGGCGTTACTAGCTAGCTTACTAAGAATTATAGGCGGTGTAGATAGCTATAGTATAGTCTTAAATACGACTAAGATATTTAGTATTGGCGCTGGAATAAGATAAAGCCTGGGCAATGTAGTAGTTAAGGACATTAAAGGATTGTCGCTACTTAGGCCTAGGCTATTAAAGCTTAAAGTTAGCAATGGAAATCTATTAAGAATAGGAAAACTTACCTTAACGTAACTGCCGCTCTTAGTATATATGCATTAATTATAAGGACTAAAGGTATTGGATTTAACGCAGTGCGTCTTATTATAAGCCTCCAGAATCCTGTCATTAGATTTCTGGTCTTTTAAAGACGTATAGGCAAAATTATTTAGGTAGGACTAGCACTAGTTGTAGGTTAGCGGAGGTTGGGGTTTTATATATAAAGGCAGGGCCAGGATACGCTGTAGAATTTGCTTAAAAGAGTAGTTAGTAGGAGAATAAAGAGGCATATTAAATTGATAATGAAAAAGATGAAAATCTTAATAATATATTAAAGATACGTCTAAATTGGACGAAGGTTAATAATGGGAAGTAAGGTGTTAAGGAAAAGGATTAAGCTTGATAAGTAAAGTGTCTTTATACTTTACCGTCTAATACCCTTTTAGTAAATAGCCGCAACCTTACCGATATAACTCCGTTATAATAGCGCTATTTAAAAGGAAGGAAACACGCGTATAAGTTATTTAACTATTACTTCCTTATAAAAACTGACTACGCGGCCGGGGGAAGGCAATTAAGACGTTAAATTAAAGATGTATATAGGTTAAATCAGACCTAAAACAATACTATAGTATTAAAGAACAACGTTATAGACGTTCTTAATAATCGCATAATAGCTACAATTACTATCGCGAAATGTCCCTATTTGCTAGGCAGTAGAGCTACGCTAAATATACAGCATAGGACTACTAGATTTAAAACTACATGCACTAAATCTTAAGAGATAAGTCTCTTTAACTAACTAATTGATACCTTAACCGTATCTAATAGCCTAAGGGCAAATACGGGAGCAATGCGTTAGTAATGTGGGGGATTATAAGAAAAGGATTATAGACTATATTTTAGCAGTTAAAGACAACGGCAAGCTAAGGCTCTATACGTTAAATCCTATACCAAAAGGTTTTACGGAACTATACTGGAACACTAAATTACCTATAATACTTATAATTAATTACAGACTGGTATAAAGGCTTAGAAGCAGAGTTATATAAAAATCCCTATATTAGCCTAGGTAGTTACCAGTATACTTCTAGCAGGCTTCTAATAGGTCTCCTAGCAATCCTTACGTCTTTTCTTTAGTTATATTTTTTCCTTATTAAGGTTTTTTAGGAGTTTAAAGTAGGGGTTAGATAGATAGATAATATACAGCGGCATACTAATACCTTTTTAATATCCCTCCGAACCTCTTCCGGGACGAGCCCTTATAATCTCCCTACTGCAAGGTAATAGCGATCGGGGGCCGACTGCAAGAAGGGGGGGGTAATATAAGGGATATTATTGCGGACACCTTAGGTTGCCCTTAGGACAACCCCTGGACGCCCCTTAGATGGTCGCCAGTTACATACTAGAGGCACGTACCCGTAGTATATAGTCTCCACAATCCCAGAGGCCTCTCCTTCTTAAGGATTTGTCTCTTTTACCAATCTATCCTATTCCACAATCGTGTCCTTATAGCCCTCTGTCTACAAGATCCCCTTATATAGTAGTAGCAGTAGCAGTAATAGCAATAATAATAACAACAACAATAATAACAGCAGCAGTAGTAGCAATAATATAAGTATATCCTCTAGATAGCTTGTACAAAGCTAGCGCCCTTTATAGCTTTATAGTTTTGCTATAGCTTTAGAGCAGCTTATACCCTAGCTTTAGAAGTTCGTATAAAGCTAACTTTAACTTAGGGCTCTTATTCTCTATAACGCCGCTAGTGCCAATATTAATCCTATCCTTATAGTAGGATAGTAGCAGCTAGCTCCCTACTACTATAGTTTATAGGCTTAGGCGTTACTAGCCCTTCTAGGGTAGGATATAGAGTTCGTATAAGGCGCGATCTCCCCTTATTAAATAGCAACGCACCAGCCTTTATATATTAACGCCATCCTTATATAATCTTAGGGTAGGGTAGTAGGTAACCCATATACTATATGCCTCGGCGCTTACCTAAGCTATCGCCCTTTCCTATTATATTATTGGGTACTTAGGCACTTTAGTAGAGTATATAGGAATTGCAAGTAGCGTAACTATATAGCCCGCTACTCTATAAAAGATAAGGATAGAGATAGTAGTGGCGGACCTCTACGCTTACTATAGGCAGGGGCTAGCAGTGCTAGTAGTAATAGCACAGTAGCGGCGCCGTTATTAATTAAGGATAAGGAGGAAGACTAGCCGGGGGGGTAACCCCTAGAATGCTATTATTCTAGCTTAGATATGTATAAGCTTTTATTTAGTATATTAGCAACCTATATATACTTAGCTAGTTAAGGGGGTTGCTAGCACTTATATATAATCTATAGCTTAACATGCCGTATAAGCTTAGTAGTTATCTTATAAAATAAAACTAAAATAGATTAGTATATAGATAGATCCTTAAATTTAGAGCTTTGTATAAAGAATAAGTTAAGTTTCCTTAACTAAGAGTTTAGTTTAGTGCTACTATTTTACACACTCTACCCGTTTAAGAGTCTTAACACCTATTTATATTCTCTCTTATAAGATTATATAACGTGCTCCTAAAAAGGTTTATTTAGGTTTATTACTTATTACTAGAATTAATAAGATAGTAATTGCTAGTAGTAATAGTCGTAGCTATTATACGTGCTGTTGCTCTTAGTACTACTATTAAAGGGTAGAAAGCTTTTTAATATAACTTAAAGGATCGCTAATATAGTTATTATACTTATCTTAGCTCTAAGATTAAGTAAACTAATTAAGATCCTTAATAATCCGTTTATATAAATTAAGTTCTTATTTAGGCTTAGCTTGCCTATATAGCAACCTAGATAGCTAAAGAGTAGTAAAACTCTTAGGCCTAAGAGCTTGCGATTAGTAATCCTCTTAGAGTTATTTAACCTTTTTAAGTGCAGCTTTCTACCACTTCTTTTCTTAATTTACTTAGAAATACTTTGTATAATATTTAGGATAAACAATAATTGCCGCAGCGTATAATAGGAATTTATCTAACTTAAGGTAGTATATATTAAACACCTTCTATCTAATTTAAACCCTAAAACAAAAAAAGCTATTCTTTTTATAACGTTCCTATTATACGATATTAGAAAAACTTTTAAAAGTAAAAGAAGAAGATTCCTTATAAGACTCTGCTTAAAATGCCTTATAAGAATATCCATTAAAAAGAGCATATTTAAGATTATTATATTATGGCCCTAAGTTTCTAATATAACCCTCTTAAATATTTAAAGGAAATTATATATTATATAAAGAGTAGTCTAATTTTATAGAGTAAGGAAATCTTCGCCTAAGGTCTTAGCATACTTCTTTATATAAAGGTTAATTGCTAACTTAAGTTCTAAGGCTACCTAAAGCATTTAGTACTAGCTATTCTATCTTATATAATTATCTAATAGGATTTGTCTTTAAGTAAGAGTAATAAAGTCTCTTATATAACCTAATGAGCTTTAGGTATATATAATAATATTATAGAGTTTACTAAGTATACTAAGGGTTTAGAATTGGTTTCTCCTAGAGTCTAGGTTAATATTAATTCCTTTTTTATCTTTAATATTATATAATAAAAGCTTACCTTCTTAAACCAAGTCTTGGAAGAGAAAGGCCTTAACAGCAAGATAGATAGTATAGCTATTATATTAAATTTATTAGTATAGAGATTTCTACTCTATGTTATAATCTTTCTAAAGATATTTTTGGATTATATAACATAAGACATTATTTATAGGTGTATTATCGGCGATAATAGTACTAAGTCTTTATACGATACCATAGTCCTAAAGTATTAGAAGTAGTATTTAGAACTAGTCCTCCCCGCTATATTTTTATTTTTTTATTTTTTATTTTTATGTCCGTTGTATTATACTACGTACAATACTGTGCATGCAGCCTCTAGGCTATGGCGCTATAGTTCTATATATATGAATCCTTTCTAGGCAGCTTAATATGTACTAGTAGCTATGTCCTAGTAGTTTATAGTTCCTTAGTAAACTAAGTTACTATAACTACTAAGGAATAAGAAAACGGTAGAAAAAACTATAAGAAATCCTAACACCTGTCCCTGTCCTTTTGCAATTTATTTCTATCCTTTTGCTCTCTAATATCTTTTTAAAAGCCTAGTAGGAGTTGCCTCCTTCTAGAATCCTATCTGTTTTATCCTTCCATAGAATCTTCGCGTACTAGTTTAGCTGCTTTAAGAGTCTCGCAGTCTTTACTATTAGCAAAGTGTTTTTCTTTACAATTAATGTAAAGAGGGGTAGTATGCTTGCAAGGCTTGCCCATTGCTATATAGGTAGGGCAGCAGTGGTCTTTAGATAAATATATAGCCGCATAAAATCTACAGGCCCTAGTAGAGCATCTGTCTCCTATATGGCCAAATTTTTAACAGCTAGTGCACTGCGTAGTAGGAGAGACTTCGAGGTACTTTACTACCTTAGTAGCTGTACCTGCAATTGATATCTCTTTTTACTTAAGGATTTCTTGTCTTTTTTCCTTGTTTTCTATAGTAAAAACTATAGAGCCAAATCTAGTCTATAGATCGTGTCTTTTTACACTAAATGAGATCCATCTAGGTAGTCCTTNTATCCTTATAGGATTAAAAGTCTCAATTTCTTCTTTTAGAAGCTTAGAGCCTCCTTCTCCTANGAANGGTANNGTAGGAACCCNNTGGGCTANAATTTGAACCNATAGTTCTAGTTTTTGTTCTCTTTAAAAGGTAAAGCAATTATGCCAGATATCCTTATATTTGACTAGGAAATCTGCATTATACTCTTCTATAGTTATAAGGAGAATATTTTGTTTTCCTTTAGTTCTAGCTATAGACGCTAGTACTGGCTTTTTTACTTGCAGTTTTAATGCAAATAGTTNATTNACTTTGTTTCGTATAGAGAATGTATCTAGGAATTNGTCCTTTTCGTCTATAATTAGGACTAGCTTCCTTTCTTGTAGCTGCTTTTTCTTACTTNTAGTANAGGTAGAGCTAGAGCTAGGCGTGCTACTAGTTACCCTACTAGAAGACGGAGGGGTAGACGATNATNAGGAAGGTAGGGAGGATAAAGAAGGNAGGTCCTTCTTTAGCCTTTCTGCGTAAGTTTCTTTAATAGGAGCCACCTCCTTACGGAGAGCTCTTACTTCTTCTACTAGTCCTTTTAGGACCTCTTTTNCCTNTTCTTCTTCTTCTTCTTTTGCGAAGGGGTTTTTTCCTATTAGGATATTTTGTGTATAGTCCACTAGCTNTCNAACTTGTTCTTCTTNTTCTTNTCCTTNNAGCCCTCTATAGGCCTNAATTAGGCTTCTTAAGGCCTCGTATAGATGTTCCTCCNGAGAAAGAGAAAGAGAAGAGGGAGGTACACTAGGCACGCTATCCGTAGTAGTCGTTGGTTTTATTATCTTTTTTGCAGGTTTTTGGTTTTCTTTTTTAGGAGAAGACTGAGGATGTCCTCTTTTTCTCCTGTCCTAGATGGGCCAGGAGAAGGAGAAGGGGGAGAAAAAGTAGATGTAGAATCTTCATCACTTATTTCTATAGGAGGTTTTTTTTTTAACCTATTAGGCCTTGGCATTTTGTATCTTATAGGGGGGTTCCCTAGTTTTTACTATCCTTATACCCTTTCTCCTTACTAATCCTACTAGAAGATTTCTGGGGAGATTAGGCTAAGAGGTAGTAGAAAATCTAGCCTCTATATTTCGTGGTTTTGGTATTTAGCTTTCGTGTTCCTGTCCGTGCCTCGCTTATAAGCTAGGGCCACCCCTAAGAAGAATTTTCTGTTGGGGGAAAGGGGGTAAAACGACAAATAAATCCACCTCTAGCTCGCTAGGCAGTAGGAATTAAGTCTTAAAAGTTAGAAAATCGATTGTTTTTGATGGTAAGATGGGTATGCGTAAGTTTTGGAGTGTGGTGCTACCTTTTAGTAAGGTTTCATGTGCAGTTCCCCGCTATATAATAGTGTCGTATAAAGTGCAAGAAGGCCTCTTTACAGTCTTTTATTTTAATTAATAAAGTATACATAGACGCTAAGTAGAAGATATCTATTTTAGGATGTCTAAATATCTAGTAAGAGGTAAACCTTAGATATTGCTAATTAACATAGTCTGCGGGCTAGTGGCCCACGCGGGCTAGTGGCCCACCCCACCAAGCTCCGAGGGCAAATACAGCGAATTACTCAACCACGAATAATTGTATTTAGTGTAGCTATCTACTAGCTACTTATTTGACGTCTAGGGCACGTACGTGCATTGTGTTCTATTGATTTGCACGTGCTACACTTGCGTGGCGCTCGTTGCGGTCGCTCGGTCGCTACCTCTGCTGCCCCCTCTGCTATACCTCCTTGGGCAGCTTATGCACGAGAGGCCCCTTCAGCTCCTGATAAAACACCCCCCCTAGCTATATACGTGCGCCGCTGTGCCCTCTTCCTTTTCTGGCGTTGATTTTCCATATATAGCTTCTCATTTTCGCTAGCAAGCAGCACAGCTGTCAGATAGATCATATAGAGCTATTCATTGATGAAATGGGTTGATTGATTGATGATCTTAATAGTGTCCTCGATGGTTGCTTGACCTAGGGCCCCTGGGCTTAGACGAAGATATTTACAATACACGTGACCCGTGCACGTGACCAGTGCACGTCCTACGCCACCGAGAATACAGATTATCTGACACACCCCCTTAGCTTCGACCTGGTCGAGGACGAAGCTAGCCACCTTCTCGTGTCCATTAATGCGTCAATTAAACCATAATCTTATCTAAATCCTTCCGTCTCGCTCTGATATTCTCCCTTAGGTCCTTTAGTTGCTTCTCCTTATTTAGCCGCTCCTTAATATCCACTATCCCGATTATATTAACGAAGCTTTAAAACCTCTGCTTAGGTAGGGCCTTTATAAGTCCATTAGCGATTATCTCCTTCATTACTATCCATTAAAATTATACTTGTCTCTTTACGTATTCCTAACGTAGCTAGTATTAATAAATATTAACGTATCAGAGCTTCGTAATTAGCTTTACTATATCTTTTATAATTAGTTGGAGCGTCTAGGTATTATCACAGTTAATAATTAAGGGCTTGTTTAGTTATAACGTTATTACTTTAAACAGCCTACTAATAAAGATAGCTTCCTTTGCTGTCTGTAATAGGGCTAATAGTTCGGCTTCTGTGCTTAACGTCGTAACCATACCCTACTTGTTTGCTCTCTAGGTAATTAGCCCCCTAAATAGCTTTATAATATATCCTTATAAGCTCTTTCTATTGACGGAGTTGTCTGTAAATAATACATCGCTAGCATAGATAAATAATTGCGCTTTACTTCTACCGTCTCCGTCATCTCGTCCTTAGTCGCGTATTCCTTTATCTCTCCCTTTACCGTTTATTGCTTCCTTATCTCCTCTATAGTAGATTGCTCTGCTCCTCGTGCTATATAGGTACTAGATAACTCTATCTACCGCTTAATAGTGCTCTTAGCTTAGGTCCTAATTAAACCTTACTAGCTATAATACTGCAAAGGCAATATCCGGACGCGTTATAGTGGCTATATAAAGTACTAAACCTAGTTTTCTCTAATATAGCATTGTAGAAGCTAGTAGGGATATAGGATGGACTAATAGATCTATATTAGGGTACAGACGCGTTAAACGGATTATATGGTAATTAGTAGAAAGGAGTTCCAATTCTGCTATGGAAGTGTCTAAAAGATGTCCTCTAAGATCTATCTTATACTAGTTAGCTATCTTCTTAATATAGGCTTCCTAGAATAGCCATAGGAGCCTTTAGCTACAATTGCGTAGTATATAAATTCCTAGGAACTATTTTAGCTCGCTAAGAATACTTATCCGGTATTCCTTGCTTAGCTCCTTAATTACTTCTTAAGCTTTTTTTTTATTTATCTTTTAGTAGCAGAAGACAATATTATTAACATAGAAGAAGATAACTATTTTACCTTTTAGCATAACACACGGCTCCTAGGGTACTTCTTTAAAACCTAATTCGTTTAATAAGCTTGTAAAATTCTTCTGCTATAACAGTGGTAATTATTATAGTCTATATAGGGCTTTTCTTAAGCGTAGTACTTTATCTGTCTTTCCTTTATTAAACCCTAGCGGTAGCTTTATATAGATAACTTTGTTAAAATCGCAATAGATAAATATATTAACTGCATCTATCTATATCGTCTCTAGGTTGAATTTTATAGTAATTGCTATAAGGGTTCGGAAGGTCGTACTAGCTAATATAGTAGCTCTTATAGGTAGGTCTTTTAGGGCCTATTAATTTCCGCAGACTACTAAGCGTGCCTTATATTTCTAGAGAAATATATACTTATCTATCTTATAGATGAACACCTATATTAAGCTAAGGACCTACTATCCCTTTACGTACTTCTTATCTGTTTTTTAAAACGACCTTATTTAATAATAAGATTAGAGATAGGCTTATTAAACCTCTTAAAACTAATCTTAAAGAGAATATATATTAAGGTCCCGGATTAACTAGGGTGGCAAAGGTAGGTTCTTCCTATATAATTTAACATTACGTATTCTACCTAATTTTAGCTTACTATTATTAAGTCAACTATTAAGGTTAAACTTCCTTCCTGCTAAGAAGGCGCCGTAATAGGCTAACGTAATCCTTTTAGTAATAAAGTCTTTAAACCTATTATCGCTAGCTTCCTTAAATAAGTCTTTAACTAAGTTATTAGATACCCCCTAAGTATTAAACGCATCTCCTGCTTAATAAGCAACGTCTTAATTAGTACCTTATATATTTAACTTTATAGGATACTTAACGTAAAAGGTATATAGAGATTCTTTATCTTCTTCTATTAAAGGTGGCATATAATACGCATTTTTAAGAGCTCTTGCAAGCTTAAGGTCTGCTAACTTATTAAAGATTTAAACTAGCTTATTAACGTTATCGTCTTCCTCTTAAATTAACGGTTTAAATACTTCTTTATTATCTTCTAGAAGGACCTTATTCTTAGTCTAGTTATTAGGGAGTTAAATCTCCTTAATTAGCGTGTTTAATTTAGCGTATAGAACCTTTAAAATATCTATTCGCTTACCATTAAAAAATGTCTTTTTATTAAAGATAACGTCCCTAGTAGAGATAATGATACCCTTATATAGGATCTAGATCCTATAGATATTAGTAGAGTTATAGTTAATAAAATAGCTAATATAGGCTCGCGGATTTAGCTTACTTAGCCTTTTCTTCTTTAGCTAGGCGTCTAATGTTATCGCATACGCCCTACAGCCGTAGGCTTTTAGGTGCGCCAGTTATAGTTTTCTTAGTCTCTTATTAGCTAGGAAGGTATAGAACCTCTTATATAGCGATTTCCATCCATTACTTTCTCGTAGCGTTTAATCTGAAAGATAGACTGCATAGTTAACTATCTTATTCTATAGATTATATAGTAAATTAGTAGCAATTCTTATTACTTATGCTCTCTTAATAATTATACCCCCTAAGTATTTAGCGGTACTATTTTAAGCTTAGGTATATAGCGCTAAAGGCTTAAATATAATCCCTTAAGTCCATAGCTATTTAAGGGCCCTCCTTTTCCCTAGCTTATTATCTAATCTAATAGTATTAACCTTAAGGTTATACCTTAGACAAATCTACTAAATAAAATCTTTAAGTACTTATAGTATCTCCTTCTTCTTACTATACGTTGTTATAAAATATAGGAAGGATCTTTTTAAGAAAGTATTGTAGATAAGTATAACTTATATAAATCCGGTATACGCTTTTTTAAGGTTAGTCTAGTTAATATAGAGGTTAAAATAGGGTTTATTAATTTTCTATTTTAGAAACCTTCGTAAAACTTAACGCTTAATTTTAGCGAGACTGTAATGTTAATATTCCATTGTCTTTAGGCCTTAAAGCTTAACTTTTAAGGCGTTAAAACCTAAATAATAAAGGCTTATAAGTCCTAGATAACCTAAACGCAGATGCTATAAATATATATCTCCTTTTAAATTTAGACGAGTGTCTCTTAACAATGCTCTACGCTTCCTTTAACGTAGCAATTAGCTTATATTAAACGCTAATAGACTTCCTAATTGGACGTATTTAATAGTCTATTATTTATAACGTTCTTCCATTTAATATAGGACTAAGTTATCCTTTTAAACTAAAAGATTGTTCTCTCCTTTATTATCCAAGTAGTACCCTTATTTTTAAAGTAGACGGAACGATATTAGATTTATATTAAAGTCCGTATAAAAGGCAACGTCCTTAAAATATAGGATTCCCTTACTCTTATCTAGTTTTATAACTTAGATAGTAATATTACTATAGCCTAGTATAGGCACTTCTAAGCTACCGGCGATAACGTATTTAAGTTTTAAAGCTTTTCTAAAGTTATAGAAACGAGAGAGGTTATTAAAGATATAGAGAGTGGTTCCTAAGTTAAGAATAGTTAATAGCTTTAGTGGATAAATTTAACCTGTATAATACAATTCTAGAAATATTACATTAGCTTCTCCCTTAATCTTAACTTTCTAACTCTTATCCTGTTATTATTAAGCCTTATCTTTCTATTCTTTAAGTCTAATCTTTATAACTTAGTTAGTAAAATCCTTATTCTTTTCTACCTTCTTTAGCACCCTTTTAATGCGAGCATTTCTAATTATAACTCCTTTAGGTCTCTTATCTTTAAATAAATACTAATAATCCTATAGGGAATGTCCTTATTTCTCGCACACTAAGTATATAGGTAGTAGTTTCTTATAGGACGTCTCCTTATCTACTAATAACCCGGCTCTCTTTAAGCGTCTAGTATATACTAAGGTTCCTTTCTATAAGGGGATCTTATAGATAGGGGGCTATAAGGACACGATTAGAATAAGATAGATTGGTAAGAGAGACGAATCCTTAAGGAGGTAAGGCCTTTGGGATCGTGGAGACTATATACTATAGGTATATGCCTCTAGCACGTAACCGGCGACCATCTAAGGGGCGTCTAGGGGTTATCCTGAGGGCAACCCAAGGTATCCGTAATAATATCCCTTATATTACCCCCCCCCTTCTTACAG
Organism: Cenococcum geophilum 1.58; assembly: GCF_001692895.1. Classification (NCBI taxonomy): domain Eukaryota; kingdom Fungi; phylum Ascomycota; class Dothideomycetes; order Gloniales; family Gloniaceae; genus Cenococcum; species Cenococcum geophilum. Next base: position 494,332 of record NW_027137630.1, read on the forward strand.
TTAGCCCCCGATTGCTATTACCTTACAGTAGGGAGATTATAAGGGCTTATCCTGGAAGAGGTTTAGAGAGATATTAAAGAGGTATCGGCATGCCGCTGTATATTATCTATCTATCTAACCCCTGCTTTAAACTCCTAAAAAACCTTAATAAGGGAAAAACATGACTAGAGAAAAAACGCGAGGATTACTAGGAGACCTATTAGAAGTCTACCGGAAGCATGCCGGTAACTACCTAGGCTAATATAGGGATTTTTATATAACTCTGCTTCTAAGCCTTTATGCCAGTCTATAATTAATTATAAGTATTATAGGCAATTTAGTGTTCTAATATAGTTCTGTAGAACCTTTTAGTATAGGATTTAATATACAGAGCCTTGGCTTACCGTCGTCTTTAACTGCTAAGATATAGTCTATAATTCTTTCTTATAATCCTTTTCTTATAATCCTCTGCGTTACTAACGCATTACTCCCATATTTACCCTTAGGCTATTAGATGCGGTTAAGGTATCAATTAGTTAGTTAAAGAGACTTGTCTCTTAAGATTTAGTGCATATAGTTTTAAATCTGGTGGTCCTATGCCGTATATTTAGCGTAGCTCTACTACCTAGCAAATAGGGACATTTCGCGATAGTAATTGTAGCTATTATATAATTATCAAGAACATCTATAACGTTATTCTTTAATACTATAGTATCGTTTTAGGTCTAATTTAACCTATATACGTCTTTAATTTAACGTCTTAATTGCCTTCCCCCGGCCGTATAGTCAGTTTTTATAGGAAGTAATAGTTAAATAACTTATACGCGTGTTTTCTTCCTTCTAAATAGCGCTATTATAACGGAGTTATATTGGTAAGGTTGCGGCTATTTACTAAAAGGGTATTAGACGGTAAAATATAAGGACACCTTTACTTATTAAGCAGCTCCTTTTCCTTAACACCTTACTTTCCCATTATTAACCTTCGTCTAATTTTGGACGTATCTTCGATATATTATTAAGATTTTCTTCTTTTCCATTAATAATTTAATATACCTCTTTATTCTCCTACTAACTGCTTTTCTAAGTAGATTCTATAGCGTATCCTAGCCCTACCTTTATACATAGAACCCCAACCTCCGCTAACTTATAACTAGTGCTAGTCCTACCTAAATAATTTTGCCTATACGTCTTTAAAAGACTAGAAATCTAATAACAGGATTTTAGAGGCTTATAATAAGACGCACTACGTTAGATCCAATACCTTTAGTCCTTATAATTAATGCATACGTACTAAAAGCGGCAGTTACGTTAAGGTAAGCTTTTCTATTCTTAATAGATTTCTATTACTAACTTTAAGCTTTAATAGCCTAGGCCTAAGTAGCGACGTTCTTTTAATGTCCTTAACTACTATATCGCCCGGACTCTCTCTCATTCCAGCATAAATACTAAATAACTTAGCCGAATTTAAGACTATGCCACGGCTATCTATACTGCCTATAATTCCTAGTAAGTTAGCTAGTAATGCCTAATGCGAGAGTAAGGTTAATATACTAAGGATAGGGTAAGGAATGGGGGTAATAAGAAGAAGGTTGCTATCTACTATAGGAAGAAGTTCGCGCATACGCGTTAAGTTTTAAAAGAGCATAATATAATGCGTTATTAGGTAGGTTACCCTTCGGATACCTACCGAATAAGTAACTAATAGTTGCTATAGCAAGGTCTTGGTGGTTCTAAACTATACCAGCCAGCTAACGTTTCTATTTATTCTAGGCTTAAGCGTATCTTTATTAACTATAAGCTTACGCCGTAAGAGCTTTATTAGTATTGGTTTAGACCTAATATTAGTGTTAAGTATTTAAGAGTCTCTGCTCTAGCTACACCTCATTATCCTACCCCTGTTTTTATACCTACTCATACGCCTACTAAGGCATCTAGATCCCATTCTTATTAGCCATCACTTAGTGGCCTAATGGATACTAATCCTACTCCTGATAATAAGGCGTAGTGGCTTTTTAAATTGGGCATTTATGGTTTAGACTTTTAGGATTCGTTCTTATACATAGTAGCAATTAAGGACCTCGATTAGGTGCTTGGGAAGGCCTTATAAGGCTTTTAAAAAGGGCTTAGAAGCCCTAGAAACAATGTTCCTAGTATAGATTAATAAATAGGAATGTAATTCTAGCAAAATGCCCTATTAACTCTATGCTATATACGTAAAAAGGCTAAGGACCTATCTTGCCTTAGGCCGTAGCCCTATCCCTATAGTTTCTAAAGCCTATCCGTTCTATATCCAATTTAACCTATTTACTCTTTTTATAAGCTTTCTTTATAGGTCGCGATAACACTATAGTATTAGAGCGCTTTCTGTGACTTACAGATTATAGACCTTAGTCCCAATATTCTTTTAGAATATCTTTATAATAATTAAGGTAATCCTCTGGTTCCTATATAGAGTCCTTAGTGGGCTAGCCTAGCTATTTAACTTTAAATTAAAGCTTATTCTTAATAGACTTATAGTATAGTATAGCTTTAACCTCGTACCGCTTACCTACTACTTTAGGGTGTTTAATTAGACCTAGACGGAAGTTCTTTTCTGGCGGTAGTCTATACTATAGCTCTAGTAGGTTTATATAAAACACTAAATATATACAGGCCATAAATAGGGGTAGCTAGAGACGATAGGCTAGCTTATTAATTTGTTTCTTAACTTAGAAGGGACCTAGGTATCTTATATCGAGCTTCTTTAATAGTCGACGGGTCTTAATATTTGTTAAACGTAATAGAACCTTATCGCCTACTCCGAAATGCTTATCCTAGTGCTTACGGTTATACCAAAGTCTTTACTGCTCTTAGGTATCTTATAGGCTCTACTTCGCATACTTCTATTGCTCCTCCTATTCCTAAAGGTATCCTTATACTCTTTAGTAGATGTTCTTAAACTTCCTAGTAGAATCCTATAACTAATTATGCGGCCTTAGCCAGTAATTGTTAGGTATACCATTAAACCTAAATAGTTAAACGCTATAGGCAATCTGGATTAGTGTATACTTATATAATATATATTGCTTTAAATTATAAGCGTACTCCGCGTATGGAAGTAGCTCGCACTAGTTATCTTGCTGGTAGTTTAAATATATCTATAGGTAAGACTCCAGTTTTTAGTTCTGGCGTTCTATTTACCCATCTATTTATAAATAGAAAGCCGTACTATACTAGTAGTTTATCTTTAAATAGAAGTATAGATCTAACTAGTACTAACTTATAAAGACGCTGCCCCTATTAGTAATAATAGAGTGCGGCTAATCTACTTTAAGAAAGCATTTCTCCTTAATTAGGTTGGCGAGCTCTTATATGTTAATTATCTTATTAATAGGAAGGTATTAGACGTACTTTAAAAACCTATTAATAAGTACAAGGACCGAATTATATGTTCGTCCTTGGCTATCTTTAGATAGTGGGAGATCCGTAATAAAGTCTATAGCGTAATATTACTATAGCTTACTAGTAGGGGGAACTGATTTAAATAGACCCTATAGCTTGTGCCTGCGGATCTTATATACTTAATACTTCTTGTAATAGCTAATATACTCCTTTACTTCCTAATTAAGCCTTAGCTAATAGTATTTACGCTAAAGTAATTTTACTATCTTTACTTAACTATAGTGGCCGCCTAAAGGATTATCGTAATTCTTTATAAGAATCTTCTGTTGTAGATTTACTTCTTATAGCACCTAAACCTTACTACCTCTATATAGTAGGCCCATTGGGTCTAGTTCCTAATAGTAGCACCTAGTAGCTTCCTTTTTATTACGTTTTCGGTCTACTTCCGTATTAAGAATAGTATAGAAAGCGTCCCTCCGTTACACCTTATAAATAAGATCCGTTAACCCTTTAGATAGTTCCTAGGTAAAAGCTATTTTGTCCTATACTACTCTAAGTATAAGACTAGATAGTACTATAGATCTTATAACTCTTTAATACGTATATATTAAGAAGGCCACTACGAAGTTAAAGTCCTTTAGTTATTACAGGGCTCCGAGTTCCGATTGCTCTATAGCTTCGCTATTTATTTAAGGGAATAGCTTAGCAATTAGAGATAGTATATTACTAGGTTCTAAGAATATATTAGGGACGTCCTATCTAGGTATATTTAGACCCTTATTGGCAATAAACCGGGTACTAGCCGGAACGTTAGTAGAAACTAATAGGGCTTATACTACCTAAGACTCGGTATATAGAGCTATAGGTACTTAAGCATCCTATTAGGGCACTGAGCAGGCTGATGGAATGATATATATAATGCTCTATATGGAAGAATCTTAGGGGCTCGAAGGCCCCAAGAAGGTATCTACACGATGGCCCGCGCGCTGTCACGTAACACGCCGCTGAGCTTAAAGAGACTGCCCCAAGTACCCCCCCCCCTACTAACACACCCCCCTAGGCTCTATAAGCTCTAGCAAATAGGAAACTCCTCTAGGATGACTATACCATACTCCATAAGGTTATGGTTAATAGGTAGGGGTAGTATAAGTAGTAAGAAATAAAATTGGGAAAAAATAGAAAATTTTCGAATATCGACAACGCTCGATCGCCCGTCTCCCATGCTAAAAAGTAGTATTAGTAAGCTTTTAAAATTTGGAACTAAGTCGATTAGCATTAATTCTGAGGTTCTATTAGTTGTAGTATAATTTCCTAATTAGGCCTAGTTAACCCAGGAGACTTTAGTAACTCCAACACCTATCTTAAACGCCTTATAGGCGACCTTTAGTAGAGCCTTCGTTAAGCCGTCTGCTGGCTGGTCCACGCCTAGTATATAGTGTAGTTCAATCCTACCCTGTTTAATATCATCCTTAATCTTACAGAGCTTAATATCCGCATGGCGCTCTTTCAGCACCGGTCGTTCGCCCTTAGTAAGTGCTTATACGTTTACACTATCCGTGTAGATCTAAACTAGAGCTAGATCCGTGCCGTTATAGCCAAGGGCTCTTAGGAAGGTCGTAATCTTAATTACTTCTTATGCTACCGATTTAATTACTAGGTACTCTGCCACCGTAAAGAACATTACTACTATTAATTACTTCTTTAAGGCCCATTTAATTAGAGCTCTAGTTAGTTTAATAAACCAGCCCTAAGTTAATTTGCGGTTATCTAGGTTATTACCGTAAGCTGCATCAATATACACCTCTAGGTTAAGTCTCCCGGGGTTATACTAGTTGCCGCCATATATTATTCTATAGTCTTTTATGCCTTAAATATATCCAAATACTCTCTTAACGTGCGCTTAATGTTTATTAGGTAGGTTAGCTAAATATTATAATAGCTTTCCTATAGCCGTAGATAGGTCTAGCCTCGTCTAACATAAGAGCCAGGTAAAGGATCTAATGGCTTCCAAATACCACTTCTTATAGGCCTTATCTATAAGGTCTTCTAAATAGCGCTTTTTTAATTAAAGGCCAGTAGCCATTAGTGTCGCTTTTAGGTTAATTCTAATGAGCTTAAAAAACTTAAGGATCCTCGCCATATAGGCGTCCTACACAATCGCGATCTTTTAATTAACTCAATTGCGTATTATACGAATCCCTAAGAAGAATCAAAGCTCTCCTAGGTCCTTAATCTTATATCGTTTCCGCAGGAGCTCCTTAAGGGCCTTAATAACCAGTATTATTGCCGCCGTAATTATAATATCATCTACGTACAAGCAGAGATAGGCGTCCTAGTATTCGCGGTATCGAAATACGCAAGGATCTTCGTTAATTGGGTCAAATCCTATCATCTTCAGATACTCCGTCAGGGTGTCGTACCACAGTAGAGGTGCCTATTTAAGGCCATATATCGCCTTTAGTAATAGACAGACTAACGTACAGTCATTATTTTTAAATCCTTTTAGCTATTATATATAGATCGAGTGCTTCCTTATAAAACTATTCAGAAAGGCCATAATAACGTCGATCTGGTAAGCCTTAAGGTCATATACCGCGATTAACGCTAGTAGTATCCTACACGTAGTTAAGGTCACTACCACAGCATACGTACTATCGTAGTCGATATTCGCCACTTAATGGTTACCGCATATAACCCACCTTGCCTTATACCAAATCACCTCTCCAGATATATTATATTTAAGGTTAAAGACGAACTTCAATAGTAGTACTTATACGCCCTTTAGTCTTTTAACCAGTCAATACGTCTTAGCCTTTTAGTGTTAAGTTATTTTAACCATTAGCGCTTAACACTAATAAGGAGCTTCTGGTAACTATAGAGCCTCCTTTAACGTTTACGGTATCTTAATCTTATGCGGAGCTTCTAGATAAGGTTCCTAAGGAGCCGGCTGCATCTACATATAGGATAAAAATACAATTACCATATAAGAGACCTTCTTCTTTTAGCCACAAGTATTTACTCTAATAGGAAGCTCCTCTGGTTTAAAAGCCTCTATCTCCACACCCCCCTTAAGCTATTAGTTAATTCGGTAGACTCCATTATTATCTAAGTTAACGTTATCTTAATCGTCATAGTCTTCGTCATCGCTTTTAGCAATTAACGGTATTATACTCTCCCTACCCGCTAGGAGTAAGTTAGCAGTTAACTGCCAGGCTACCTTCTTAAAGGCTCGCAACGCCTTAGCTACGTCCTTTATAGTAGGTGCATTAGTCATTTAAAATATAGTGGCGTACCATCACATATCTCTATACAGGTCAGTCGCCTTCTTAGAAACTAGCGCTAACGCTAAGGAGTTCCCTAACTCCGTTAATAGGCTCTAACTTAATAACTAATTCGACTAAGTTAACGGGCCTAATTCTGGTAAAGGAGATAACTATAGTATCGCCCCTCTTAGGCCTAGTTCTCCTAGTACTAAGTTAAAAGTATAGGGTCCTTCTAGTTTATCTATACGGTATTCCTTTTCTTCTAGTGCTTTTGCAGCAGGGTAGGTAACTATAGTAACTACAGTAGTAGTCGGACCTTATAGTTTTGGTAGTAGTTCCGGCTCTAGCTCCCATATAGTAAGCTTATCCTCTAGCGTGGCGATTAGTAGATCTTAAGCTTCATTAAATATCACGTCACGCAATTGTATAATCTTGTTCTCAGCCAGTATCTAGACACAATAGATATAACCATTATTGCCTTCATAACCAACTAGACGTCCTTTCTTAGCTCATAGAGCCAGCTTCCTTAATTATACGCTCTCTAGTCCTTTAATATAGACATAGGCAGTCGTACTATAACGTTATAGATATAATATATTTAGTATACGCATTTCAAACGGCTAGTCGTAATATTTAGCGTTAATTTAAAACGGTAATCTGGTCTCTTTTCCATAAGGTATTCTATTCCAAATTTAAATCGCTATCTTACAAGCTTCGTCCCATAGGTATTCTAGTAGATTAGCCTTAATCGTCATTAATCTAGCCATACCTAATATAATGCCTCCAATGCGTTCGGGCGTTCCGTTCTGCTCGGAGGTATAGGGAGCCATACGCAGTACGTTCATGCCTATTAATTTAGCGTATTTGGTAAGCTCTTTAATGCCAAATTCTCTACCGCCGTTAATCACAAGCGAGCCGATATATCGTCCAGTTTGGTTATACACTAGATTATTAAGCTCTTAAAGCCCTTCTACGGCGATTATCTTCTTAGTTCTAAAGAAGGCGTATATATATCTAGCGTGCGCTTCCACAAAAATTGCCATATACTTATTGCCCCCGACTCCCTCTAGGGTAAGGTAGAAGGTATCAGCATGCACGCGTTCAAATAGCCGCTAAGGTAGTGTAGGTGTAGTACAAGAGACCTAGCGCTTTACCGTCGCTAGGTAACAGGCTTCGCATTAAGTCAGCTTGCCTATAAGGCTAAAGTCGCCCATTTTAGCCACCTTTTATAGTACATCCTTGCCCACATAGCCGAGACGCTAATATAGTATATTAATGTCAAGCTGCTATACGGTAGCGTGCGCAATATATTAAGGCTTTAGAGCCAGTTAAATTACGTATAGGCCGTTTATACACATTACTCTACCCACAATTAAGTCATCTAAGTACCTCTAAATTGTATAACTACCTGTTTCCTTATTAGGTCCAATATAGAGCTGCTTACGCTTCTTAAGAGCTAACTCTAAAAGGAGTTTATAAGGTAATTTAGATATAAAGAAGGCCTCAGTAGCTACCGTGCAGGTACTATTATTATCCATTAGTAAGGGTATATATACCGTTCCCTTGCCGGTCATATAATGGACGGTTCCTCTTAACATCCCTATTGTAATAGGTGTTAATAGAGTCTTATAGTTAATAAACTCGCTTTAATTATTACTTATTATAATATTAGAACAGGAGTTAAGGAACTAGTCGTCCTAGTTACTATTATCTAAGTTATCAACCATAGCTATGCTGCTAATAAATAGGCCTCCTACTAAGCCTCTACCCGTCGTCCCAACTTAAGAAGTTAAATTCAGTGAAGTCGCTTCTAGTTCCTGGGGTAGATCTACGCATAGTATATCCTTATTAGAAGGCTTCTACGTCTAAAATTAAAGGTCTAAGCGAAGGTAAAAGCACCTATCCTTACTACTACGATATTTTTTACCGCAGTGCGTACAATCTTTATACTTCTTATTTAATGCTAATCCTTCTATATTAGATTTTGGTTAATTATCTTTAGATAGCTTCCTACTAATTAAGGACATTGCGGTAAAGGTAGCTGGTCAAGTATAACTCTCGTCTATAAGGTCGCTCACCAGTTCCTTAATTATAATAAGGTCGTCCTCCTTTATAACTTTCCTAGCTGCCTCTTAACAATTAGCTGTCCAAATAGGAAACTCCTTCTCTACCGCATAAAGCAGTCGGGCGTGTACTTACTTCCTTAATATCGGCATTAACGCCGCATTTAATTTCCTTATGCCCGAGATAAAAGCTTCTATATAGGCTTCAAGCGAGGTATAGTCTTTGCGACTAAGATTAAGCCATTAATTCTATATCTGGTAGTTATAAACGAGACCTTACGCGGTATATAGTAATTAAATCAAATCAAGCAGATCCTTAATGGAGTCGCGCGGCTTACCTAATACAGCAAGTTGATTGCGAATTAATTCCAACACTGCGCCCTCAATTACCTCAAGTCCCGTTATTTGTTTATAACGCCAATCTCTATACTTATCCGTCTGCTAAGGTGGCTCTACAGCCGTACCTTATATTATTAGTAGGAGGTCATAAAGCTCAAGTCGTCGTACAATTTGACGATACCATTCTTTATAATTGCTATCCCCTTTTAATATAGGAACAGCCCCAAGAGAGCTCTAGTATTCCTTCTTCTTTTATACTATATCCGCCATAGTATACAATTAGTCGGTTTAACCGTATCATGCGTGGCGTGTATTTGTATTAGTTTGTTATAAATTTCTATCGCACCGTACCAGGGTCCAAATTTGAGGATTTATGGGTTCGTGTTAACTTAGTTAATTAGATAATAATATAGCAGCTAATAAAGCTTTAATTAAAGCTGCAAGAGGGCTTATAACCTATTAGGGCACTAAGCAGGCTGATAGAATGATACATATAATGCTCTATATAGAAGAATCTTAGGGGCTTAAAGGCCCCAAGAAGGTATCTACACAATAGCCCGCGCGCTATCACGTGACACGCCGCTAAGCTCAAAGAGACTGCCCCAAGTACCCCCCCCCCTACCAACACATCCTATATCTAGAGCTTATTCTATAATATAGGGAGTAAGATATCTATTATCTGTTTTCCTTCTCCCGTTTTAAAGCCTTTGGCATAGTCTGGCTGTTATAACAGTTTATTAGCAGGGTTATTTTTCCCTAGCTTATATTTAATCTTAAAATTAAATCGCGCAAGCTCCTCTGCCTATTTGGCTTATTAAGGTATAAGCTCCTTTATAGTTATAAAGTAGCGTAAATTATAGTAATCTAAGAGTATATGAGTAGTATAGCTCACGTGCTTAAGGTAGTGTCACCACTATTTAAAGTAGTTAACTATAGCTAGCAGTTCCTTATTGTGGGTATAATACCTAACTTTAGATCTTTAGAATTTTCTGCTATAAAATGCTACTAGTCTCTAATAGAGCTAAGTAGCGTCCGGATACCTATTGGGTTATAATAGGATACCAGCAAGGGCAAAATTTAATATATTAGTAATTATTATTAATAGCTGATCTGGGTTAAAATACCGTAGTAATAGAGCTTCCGTAAACTTTACGCGAAGTTTCTAAAAGGCCTCCTAAACCTTTCTAGGCCATAACTATAGCTTATACTATTTAGTTAGTCCCTTTTTAGTTTTCTTCCTTGCCGCCTTTAAACTTTTTACTCCTTAGGTTAGGTCTTAGGAAGCTTCCGTAATATAGTTAGATAGGTATTAAGTAACGTCTAAGTAGTTATAGATAAAGCGCCTATAGAAATTGGCAAAGCCTAGGAATACTTAAATATCCTAGTAACTCTCTAGCTCCGGCTACTCCTAAATTATCTATACCCGTACTAGGTCCATAACTACACCTATAAGCGTTATAATATAACCTAAGAACTTAACCTACTTAGTATTAAAGATATACTTTAACGCCTTAGCATAGAGGCCCTAATTATTTAAACGTTCCAGCACTTCGCGGACGTGTTATTTATGTTAATCCTTATCTTTTAAGTAGATTAAGATATTATCTAAATAGATAACATATATGCGGTTAACTAGTCCCCCTAAGGCTTTATAAATATATAATTAGAATATTATAGGCGTATTAGCTAGCCCAAAAGGCATTACCAGATACTTAAAGTGGCTATATTAGGTCTTAAAAGCGGTCTTTTACTTATCCCCTTCTTTAATACGGAGCCTATAGTAGGCGTCTTATAGATTTAGCTTTATAAAGATCTTCGCCCTAAATAGTTGATTTAGCATTTTACTAACTAGTGGTAGTAGGTAATAGTTCTTAATTATAATCTTATTAAGACCGCGATAGTTTACGTATAGCCTTATAGTTCTATCTAGTTTTGGGACAAAGAGGATTAATACGCCTAACGGCGACTTATTAGGCCGGATCTACCCCTTTTCTAGTAACCTATTAAGGTACTCTTATAGGATCTTAAGCTCTTTACGCGAGAGGTTATAGATAAGAAGGTTTAGTGGTTATTTGCCTTCTTTTAGATTAATTATATAATTATACTCTAAGTTCTATAGTAGGACTTTTACTCTCCTACCTGAAAATACCCTTAATAAGTCCCTTAGGCCTACTAGGATATTTAATAAATTAGGGTCGCGTTTGTCCTTTACGTTATTATTAGGTAGATTCTAAAGCTCCCTTAGGATGCTTATAGGCAGCGTTATACGCTATGGTGGTTACTTATATATAGTTGCCACTATATATTAAACCGTTTTATATGATAGCTAGTAGAGGGTAGGGAACTCCTTAACGCAGCGTTTAAGGTACTGTAGTATACTCTCCGTATATTACTTAAGCTAAAGTAATCCGTAGCGGTTAAAGTATCTTATAAGATCCTTAAGATCGCCGCCTCCCTATAATATCTCTGCGACCTATCCGGTAGTTCCCTATAGGGTCTCCATTATAGAGGGGTTATCACCTATACTAGGCTCTATACCCATCTTGCTACTAAATAGGGGTTAGATTTAATACTCCTTTAGGTATAAAGCGTATACTATTTTGCCTAGGGCTATATTCTCTAGGATGTCCTTTAGGCTTATTAGTAATATATACCCTTCTAAATCTTTATCGTTCCACTATTTAAAGGCTCTAGTTTTAAAGCGTATCTTAAGATCTACTTTCGCTAGCTAAGGGTATCTAAGGATAAAGTCGTAATCTACGAAGTTAGCCGCCTAGAAGGGTTGCGGGCTAACTACCTTAGTGCAGTTATATATATCGGCCACTAACACTATAAGCTTATGGGCACTATATAGTTTAATCTAATGCTTATTTAGGAAGCCTATAATAGGTTTCCGCCACCTTTATAATAGGATAAGTTTATACTCTTTTACCAAATTATATTATATAAGATTAATTTCGGCGCCGCTGTTGTATAGTGCTTAGAACTATTATACCTTACCTATAGGGAGTATTATTTCTAGCTTAATAGCAATATGGAGAGTCTTTCCTTTTATATCTTGCCCTAGTTGCAGCTAAGAGAGGTCCGCGACTAAGGCTTTTTTTTTTTAGATTATTAGTGCGGTTATTACCCTACTTATTTTTCTAATAGGATCTACCTCTAGAGTTTTCTCTTAATTTCTTAGAGTGTTTCTATAGAGGTACCGGACGGGTGTCGGGTTGGCCCTAGGAGTCTTTCCCATTATTTAAGGTTCCTAACTTTAACCCTTTTAAAGTTCTCTTTAAGAACAGCTTCTTTAAAGGTTAGGTCTGCCCTACGTTATTACTAGAGTACCCGCGCTTTTAGTAACCCCCTAGCTTCCTACTAGAAGAGGTCTAGTTCCTTACTACATCCTTAGCGTTTAGAACCGCTTATTTAAAATCCGCATATGCGGTAATCCGCGATAGGGCTCCTACGCGCTTTATTTTGTTATAAATTACTAGCTTAATTCTAGCCTAGATAAATCTAATCTTTTCCTTCTTATAGACGCTGCTGTCCTTATTTTTAAAGGGCTTTAGATCTATCTATTAAGTACGAGTTTCTATAAAGTTTATAAACTAGCGGAAGTCTTAACGGTCCAGCTGCATACTATTCTAGAATTGTTCTGCATTATCGTATTATATAATATACGGATCTTAGGTCTAACCCTTTAAGAAGGTCTATAGCTATGGCCATATTATAATTTGCTCTTTATTAAGTTAATTAAGCGCGATCTAGTTTAGCGATTGGTTTTTAATCTTGCTAATAATCTAGCGTATACGCTCTTTGGTATTATCTTATATTATTAGCATCTTAAAGAAGTTATCTACCTCGCGAACCTAATCGTCCAGCTATTAGGCGTTAGGTCTATAACGAAGTTCTAAACTGTTAGAGGCCTTAGCCAGTTAATTTATATCCTTTTTCCGTTTATTATATAGGTGCCTCTCTAAGTCTTCTATACCTTCTTAGGTAGGTACTAGGTAGCCCTTAGGAAGCCCTTAGCCTTAACTAGGTTATAAAAGAATTTATCTAGCTTAGATTAGACCCTACTAGATCTGGATTTACCCTTAAAGCGTTCTAATATATTTATTAGTGGCTTCCTCCTACATGGCTTCTAAGAGCCTTATAATAGCTTCCCAATATCTATCTTAAAGGAGATCGGTATAGGGCTCTTAACCTTCTAAACTTGGGCTTAGGGAGGCTCCTGCTATAGAGGTAGTGTTAGTACTAGTAGCTAGTATAGGCTTCCCAACGGGGCTCGGGTCTTAAGTTAGTAGTTAGCTTAGGTTACCTAAAGGGGTAGGCCTACTTAGCTTGTAAGCAGTCTATATACTACTATTATGCCGATTATAGGCCGGTGGTCTTCTGGGAGGGTTCCAGTTGGTTCCTATTACGGGACTTACGCTCTCACGTCCCTGCGCGTTTTGACGTTCTTGACCCGTGCTTACGTTCGTCCCGAGACACCTACGCACGTTCCCCTACAACCCCTATTTATACCTAACCTGGTATATAAAGAATCTTCTTCTTTATCCAAATGTCTTTGTATCAACCACGTATAGTTACGCGTACGTAGCCTTCTTCAATTACTACCCTGTTTAGTACATTGTATTCCAGCTCGTGCCGACTTCCGTAACAGTTCCCTAGTCGGATATATTAGTATATTCCTCTAGCATTTCTAGCTTAGGGGAAGATCTTAGAGTTACCTCTAGCGCTTAATCTTCTAATTAGCCTAGGTAGGGCCGGAGGGGTTCTAGCTACTTTCTAGCAGTATTATAACCGTCGTAGAGGGTGTCTATATTTTCCTTAGCGTTGCCGGTAACCGTAGGTATGCGAGAGTCTTTAAGCTCCTAGAGCATCTGGGTATTGGGGCCTATTTAGCCATCTTACCCAAAGGGTTATATTATCGCAATCTCTTGCTATTAGAGGGACCTTCCTACCTTTACGCAACGGCTTTCTATAAGGTATCCGTGGAGTTTCTATTTAGGTTATCGTGAGATTTTAAGGGAGGATAGTAGTTATAAACAAATAATATAAATAAATAATCTAGTCCTTAAAGCCAACTGCCCTTCTAAAAAAGAGTAGGAAGGATTTGAATATAAGGGGATCTTATAGATAGGGGGCTATAAGGACATGATTGGAATAAGATAGATTAGTAAGAAAGACGAATCCTTAAGGAGGTAAGGCCTTTAGGATTGTGGAGACCATATACTACGGGCACGTGCCTCTGGCACGTAACCGGCGACTATCCAAGGGGCGTCCGGGGGTTGTCCTAAGGGCAACCCAAGGTGTCCGTAATAATATCCCTTATACTTTCCCTAGACCTTTAGTAGTATTAAAGTGATCTATTATAGCTTACTCTATAAAGTCTATATTAAAGGTACTCCCTCTTATAGTAGTATTAGCTTTCTTTAAGGGTATTCTAAGTCCTTCTTATAGCTCCTTTACTACTCTATAGTATTTGGAAGATCTTAACTTCTAAGGGTTATTTAACTTGGTAGTATACTTTATATAGTAGGCGTTGCTAAAGGATTAAACAACTTCTACCAATTCTTGTAGCTAGATTCTATTAGACATTTAAGGGATCTTATACTTTTCTCCTAGTACTATTATATATTCCTATTAATCTAACTACTAATTTAATTTTAATAAGTATTTAAACCCCTTAAGAGCTTCTATATATTAGTGTTATACCTTTTTCCTAATAAATAACGAGGTAGGTTCTGTATTCTCCTTTAATTAAAATATTTATTTCTTAACTATAAGAGAAGGGTTAAGTAATAGCTTCTTCTAAATTAATACTATAGATATAATTTAGGTACGAATCTTTTAAAGGTACTCTTCTTATTTTAGGAAATACTTTATATCTTAATTGTAGTATTATCTGCTATTCTTATACGCCCTCTATTAATTTATTAAGAGATATATATATAAGGTTGCATTCTTATTAAAATCTATAACTTCTAAATAGGGTAGTTCTTATAGTAGACCTTATTAAGGTGCTTTCTTATCTAGGTCAATATAGGCCTAAATTCGTTTATCTATAAGGGCTTATAGTTGCCAGATCTATTGCTCCCAGTCTTCTAGCTTATTGAGGATAATTGTAGTAGACGAACTCGACGTCGGTAGAGTTATTTAACTAATAGGCAGATGGGAATTGAGATGGAATTCGTCGTTAGGATCGTCCTTATCGCAGGATCGTCCTTGTCGTCAGGATCGTCCTTATTATCAGGATCGTCCTTATCGTCAGGATCATCCTTTGACGATTAAGGTGGAATCTCGTGGAATCTCGTGGAATCTTGTCTTGTGACAATTAAGGTAGGATTTCTATCAGGGTCGTCTTGTGACGATAAGGTGTCAGTGTTTAACAATAAGGTAGAATTTCTTTAAATGATTAAGTAATAGCTAAATAGCTTCTTGTGTCGGCGGACCGGGCTTATAACTGTCAGATAGATCATATAGAGCTATTCATTAATAAAATGGGTTGATTGATTAATGATCTTGATGGTGTCCTCGATGGTTGCTTAACCTAGGGCCCCTAGGCTTAGACAAAGATATTTATAATACACGTGACCAGTGCACGTGACCAGTGCACGTCCTACGCCACCGAGAATACAGATTATCTAACAACAGCACTTGACATCGCCATTTCGCATCCCTTAATAAGCTGGCTAAGAGCTTGTCCTGTTGGACTTGGTGGGCTATACGTACGCTCTTTAAGATAGCGCCTAATAAGAGCTGTCTGCTGTTGCAATTCAGCAATATTATGAGGCGTTTTGGCTGTTTAAGATACATTTAATTGCGGACGACGTTGGGGTGACGGCGTCTGATATTCGGTGTGCAGCTGTGTTAGCACGCGATTAGGGCTATATGGAACTAGGCCAGTAGCTGCGAATCCTGCCTGTATATTGTTCTGATGTAGTGCTGCCTGCCTAGCCTGCCTATATAGTGGCAGGAATTCGCGTTTGTCGATATAGTTAACCCCGCGGCTCATAAGCTGTTTAACGAGGCGTCCGTACAATTACTTAAGGACTAAGAAACAGCCTACATCTAGCGGCTGCAGTAGATGCAATAAATGCGCTGGCATACAAAGGACGACTATCTGATGATCTAGACAGAACCGATCAAATTCAGGTAATACGTGGCTGTTGTGGCCATCTAGCACCAGTAGCCGATACGTGCCAACCGTATGATCCTTTATATGCTTATTAAAGACCTCTATTAGCCAGGTTAGGCCAATCTCATTTATCGTCCAGCTATTATCGCTGACACCAATTAACCAATTATATGGTATAATATCGTCCTCGCACTAGGCAGCCTAGTGCATTACTACCTTAAAGATAATAAGTGGTGGAATTACGGCCCCTAGGGCATTAATACATTCAATAATTGTAACCCATTCTCGATTCCCTGGCTGTGTTATTCTAGGCCGGCCAGCCCTATTAGTTCCAGTAACGACTTTTACAGTTACAATAACACCTATTTAGTAGCCAGTTTTATTAAAATTCCAGGTATCCTTATTAAGAATTCTATATTAAATTTTGGTGTTTTAAACGCGTTTAAACCACGCCCGAATAAGCATAGGATCTTCGCATTTAGTACGCTAGTAGTCGTACTTGCGATTCCATTTAGATTGTAGGTTATTATGGCGTTTAATAAACTCGTATACCTATCGCTCGCCAACTAGTTGCGATTTAGCGTTCTGGGTAGCTAAGAGGCTAGCCATCTGCCGTATAGTAGCAACCCTAGGTAGCATACCGCGTTGATCTATTAATATAATCCACTGCTTAAGGCTCTCTTCTTGTGCTGGTGTAAGGCGGCGATTTAAGGCAATAGAACCGCGTTGTGCTTTAATGCCGTTATTACGTCGCCGGGCTGTAGTTCGGGGCATATCGTACGTGCTAGTGGCAGATCGGAAGCTTTGAAATTGGCCTTGCTTATAGGCATTAATAGCTAGAACAAGTCTGCCCTCTTAAAAAAGGGGGTTTTGTAATTGTGGTGTAGCCATTGAGGTAGTAGTAACGCGTCGCGATTTTCGTGATTTTCGTGATTTTGATGGGGTGGGCCACTAGCCCGCGGCCACTAGCCCGCAGACTACGTTAAAGCTTCTTTTATACAACGTCCTTCTATATTATAAATATATCCTAGACCATTTTATTAACTATAGAATAAGTTATTGTAATATAACCCTTAACCTTTAAATTAAGGACCTAATAGACCGCGTAGAACTCTAGCTATTTAATAATTTAAAATGGCAGCCTTTATACGGTTATTAATAAAACAAGTGCTATAGTAATAGCTTTTTAGTTAAGTGCAGATTAAAAGACAAGCGCATTAATATTATTTGCCTACTCTATATTGCGGAGCTGCATATAGAGATTATAAAGTTAAGTACCCGTTTTTGTATAAATAGGGCCCTCTTACTTTTTAAAACGGATATTATGCTTAGACCTTAGGTGATATCGAAAATTTATAGTAGACTTTAAGTAATATACTATCTTTATATAATGCTTACAGTACATAAGCCTTATTCTCTAGTAGTGTGTAGCCTTATCTTTGTATAGTATGCTTATAGCTTAAAAGTCTTCTTTTATTAGGAGTTTAATAACTCCTCTATATTAAGGGAGTTTAATATAGGTATATCCCTTAACCCGCTGGCGTGCATAAAGCAGGTAGTCCGTGCGGAACACTAGAATTAAAACTACGCGTGTAGCCTATATAGATTTAATCAATGCTTAATTAACATGATCCGTTCGCTATATTCAGTTAATTCTTTACTAGTAAGATTATAGATAAGCTAATAGAGTGGATAAATAAGTACGCAGAGCTGCACCCGTTGAATGATGCAGATAGGCCCGCCCATATTTCTAATCACGACGATTTTAATGCATTAATCTGATTGGCTAGTTCCTTATCGATAACGTGTGCACGAATTTCAGCGGGTTAAGGGATAAAGTAATATACCCGCGTTAGAAGCCATTATTATAATAACTATATATACAATATTACAGTATAAGATTTTTTTAAGGGGTGCTAAGAATATCCGTGCCAATATTACAAATACGCCAATATTTGCCAATAACGTATTCGGTAAGCAAGTGGCCACTGCAAGCATGTAGCCACCTCACCAAAAAACCAAAAAATCGATCTTTAGTATCTCAACAACAACTCAATAATAAATTCTAAAAATTTAGATTTAGACTTTCATATACGCTTTGCAACTCCTATTAAAGTTGCATAGTAATTAGTTCAGTAGTTTTTAAGATATAGAGATTTTGCTTTATTTTGGCCCCAAAATCATAATACTATAAAAACTACTAGACTAATTACTATGCAACTTTAATAGGAGCTGCAGAGTGTATATAAAAGTCTAAATATAAATTATTACAATTTATTATTTAGTTGTTGTTGAGATATTAAGGATCGATTTTGTGGGTTCTTGGTGAGTTTTTGGAGGTGGCCACATGCTTGCAGTGGCCACTTGCTTACCGAATACATTACGCGCCAATATTGATTAGTAACAATATTGATCAATATTATTGGCAGTATTGATATTGAAAACCACGCTGCCTGGAGCATTTCCTGCATTTTGCATGGCTGCACACATGACCTGGACCGTCCAGATGAAAGTATCTATTGCATTTACCGCACCTTCGCTTCTGGCAGCTTTGCTGATGGGTCTGAATATCTGTTGCTGAAATTTCGGACTTTCCACACGCTCCACAATAATAGAAGTAGCAAAACTCAACGTGACGGTTCATTTCAGCGCTCTTCACAAGTTTCCCATAACCCTTACATTTCCGGTGCTCTTGACAGGTGAGTATATGGGCAATGAAATCATTCAATGGAATTTCCGGCAGTGAGTGCATTTGGCATATGCACATATTCTGTGATGTTCTGTAAGATCCAAGATATTGTGGTCGCCACATCCGTAACAGACGCAAGCCTGACAATCGGCGTAATGCTTTTCATATTCTCCTTCAGGAATTCGTGTCTTCCGACATTTGCTGCATACTTTGAACGGACAGGTGCGTTTGTGTTCTTTCAAATCCGTGACAACCAATACGCTAAAGCATTTCCAGCAGGTCCAAGACTTGCAATTGGAGCGATGTGCAGCAACATCCAGGATTTGCAATTTACAATGGTTGCATTTTTTGAACGGGCAGCGTTTGTGATGAGAATCCAAGTCTGTGATATGCTGCAACTTGTTGCATTTCCAGCATACTTTGAATGCAAGTTCGCAGGTTTGTGAATGTGCTTCGCTCTCTGCCACGAGCAGACGTGATTTTCGACATGTATTGCAATAGAAGAATGTCTTTTTACACTCAATGATATGCCTACTCTTGAGCTCTCTTGGAAACGAGGAGCCGCACTCACGGCAGTAAATTGGCTTTCGACGTGGTGCCCGTGAAAAGGTGATGTCCATTGGGAGTTTTTGGCATGTACTAAGATGGTCTTCGATTGACTGTGCTTTTATGCCCACTATTTTTTGGCAATAGTGACATTGACCCCTTTTCCCTTTGAAATTTGGATCGGTAAAGATGTTGAAATATGAGCGAAGCTCTGCAGCTTGGGCCTGTCGTGACGGGCTCTTCTTGTAGTGTGGCTTTTTGTCTTTTCCGTCTTGACGACATTGAGGCAGTCTCAGCGCGAGTGGCCTGGGAAAAGAGGTTCCTTCGGGAATAGAATCACAGATCGAAAGATGGTGTTCTATGGATTCTGGCGTTTTGACCATTGTGTCGTTACAATATTGACATTGAGCTCTTGGTTGCGAGAAGCTGCGATCAGTGAAGATGGTGAAATGTGATTCGAATTCGGTCTTTTGAGCTGGTGTTAATCTCTTCTTCTTTTGCTTCCATCCTCTCTGCTTTGTGCTTTAGCTGCTCTGGTTCGCCCTATACATGTTTGAATCCTCTGCTCTTGGGGGGAGGTGGTTAATTGGTTTACTCAAGAAAATATATAAAAAGCTCCGACTTCGAAAATTATAGATCCCAAATTCGTTGTTCAATAGCATATGGAAGTTCTAGGTGGGCATGACCCCTCTTTTAAAACCTTTCCCTAGAGATACAGCCGAGGTTCAGGTCACGTGGAACGCAATAATCAGATCTAGTAACGGAGAACCTGGCTCAAATTCTGCAAGCAGTACTAGACTGCCTGTGGTGATTCTTATATATATACTTATATTTAATATAAATACTCTATACTAATATATAGTAATTGTCGGGAATAAGGCATGCGGTCGTCACGTAACGCCGCGGCACTAGCGTGGCGAGGAGTCTTAAGCTCCTCGCCCTTCCTCATTCCAATTAAAAAAGCTTTATTAACCAACATCACTATAACCTACTCGAGTAGTCGTTATTGGTAAGTCACCCTATATAACCAACACTAATTAGTAGTTAAATATATAGTCAATCACAGAGCAGCTAGGTTTTTAAATAAAAGAGACAGTCTTATATAGGGGTACTATATACGCTTATATGGAATAGATCCCAGCGATACTATACTACCTTAAACTTACGGAAAATTAGTAATAGAAGTGTTACTAAGTACTAGGAGATACCAAGTTACGTCTATTATATAGAACAACCGCGTTTATAAAGATTTGGTTAAGTACTTTAGGTCAGAAGTATTACTAAACCTAAGGTCCTAAGTCAACGTCTAAAACGCGTTAAATAACTACCTTAATACCCTCCGTATACCTTCGCAGATTCCATTATAGCGTTAACCTACCCAAAGAAGTATAAGAAAGACATTAACCTAGAGATATAGAACACCAATATAACTAACCTTAAAGATATTAATTAGCAAGACTTAAACGGATTCCTATTATACCATATAGCACACTATAAAGACAGCGAATACAATAACATTATGCTATAGTACTATATAAGGGAGGACTTTATTAAATAGATAAAGGGAATATAGACTCCTATAAAGAAGGATATTATATAAGACTTATATAACTTCTTACAGGAGTATAAAGTATTTATACTAATAGACGGGGGTACTATTAGAGACAACATTTAGGAGTAGGTTATTAATATAAAAGAAGAGCATAAATAGACTTAATAAGAAATTAAGCACTAACTACGCACTATAAGGAAGCTTAACTTACGATAGAATCTAAGCAATATACCTCTAGAGACGAATATACCTCCACCTTTAACTCCTCTATATCCAATTTAACCCATAACCTCAACGTTAAATACTATACCCTAATAAAAGCAGGCACAGGATCCTATTGCTTTGCGATTTAATAACCTTTAGACTCCACCGACTAGACCTACGTCCCTACTATAGCCTGTAATGCAACTCCTACCTCCTCTATCTTAATCTTAAATCGGAGGTAGTTTAAAATTGCTTACAGAGCTTATAAAGCTCTACTTAAATTAAAAGAAGAAGTTTAGCGGGGAATTATATAATATTCTTAATTCGAAACTATATATCTTCTATAACTATTGCTAGAAGGTAAGAATGGAGTCTAATTAATACTATAACGCCTATTCCGTTATGCTTAAGGGCCGAGCTAATACCTTCTATTATAATTATTTAGTAGGAAAAGGATATAATTTTAACCGCATAATATATATATTAAGATACTACTTTAAAACAGAAGAGAATAAGTAGTAGTATATATTAGAATGGAGAGAGACTACCTTTCTAAGAATTATTACTACAAACCTAGGTATCCCTTAGCTTAATTATCTTTAAAAGCTCTTTAATTAACTTTAGATGATTTAGTGTGGTTTATCCAAATTATATTAAGAGGATTTTAGCCTACGTAATTAAGTTATTAGCGTATATTAAGGCGTTAAAGAATATAACCTTACTCTCTTTAATCCTGTAAATACTTATAAAGGAGTATATACTTAATTAAGATCTTCTATTAGCACTACTCTACGCTCTTAAGAAGTATAGTAATTTAACGCCTAACTTTAATCTACTTTAATCAACCCGCCTAACTAATATAATTATAACTAAACTAATTAAACATATAGTGGCCGGGGTAGATAATATAGTAAAGGGTACAATTAATAACTATAAGGTAAAGGTGGAGGCCCTTATAGAGGTTTATTTCGAAATAATTACTAAAAAAAGTGCTACATTTATAAGAAACCAAATTACTAGTTAACTAGGCATTTTCTTAATAAATAAAAGAAGGCATATAATAAGTTTCGCCAGAGTATAAAAAACGTTAAAAATTATAAGGCTACTATAGCCTACTTCTAAAGCTTCCTAGTTTAATATAAAGGTGTAGATAATCTTAAGGGTAAGGTTAATAAGGCCAAACAGCTCCTTATAGATATAGAAATTAAGGACTACTTACCTAACTAATACTTTACTAAGTATAGTAAGGTAGATAGTATATAAACCATCACTATTCTTAATAACCAATCTACGCTCTATTCTATTATAAAGTTAGATATCTTTAATAAGCCAAAAGAGAGCTCCGCGTTCTCCTTTAACAATAGGTACTCGGCAAATATCTTCTATAGTATTATACTAGATACTAGAGCCGCAGGAGTATCTATAATAGGAGAACCTTAAATTTAAGCCCTTTAGCAGCTTAATAACTTTATTTAGATTAACTATTTAACGGCAGGCTAATATACAATTTATTTTAGTAAGGGTACTATAATCTCTCTTAGCACAATTAGGGTCTAAACCCCCTTAGGATACATCACTTTTTATATTATTCCCGCGAACACTCCGTTCCTATTCTATATTAGGGATATAAATAAATTAGGTATTAAGCTTAATAATCTTAAAAATATGCTCGTGTGGGGAGATAATTAGGTGCCTATTATATATAAGTAGGGTTACCCTTAGCTGCTCCTTTAATAGCTAGAAAAGAGTATTGCTTAAAGCCATTTAACTAAGTTAGAGTTACGTTAACTATACCATCGTTTTAGCCACCCCTCTATTTACTAATTACTTAGAGTTCTTTAGTAAATAGGCTATAAAGTTAAGGTTAAGGCAATTAAGCATCTTATAAAGTACTACTATTACTACTAAATAAACCAGAAGTCCCCTAGCCGATTTAAGTTTACCCTTAAAGATAACTANAACTTTAACTTTTATATTATNNTTAANNTTATATATCTTAGCGGCAAGCTAGTACTCTAAGTTATTAACTTCTTAACCTCCTTATAAGCCGCACGTTTCTTAAAGGATATATTAGCTAGAAATGTATAGGATACCCTTTAATTATACTAAATTAATATCTACCTAGGACCCCTTAACCAAATCATCTATAATATAGGAAAAAACTTCTTATCTATAGAATTTTAATAATAGATAAAGGCAATAGCAATTAAGGTTAAGGAAGTCCCTGTTAAGGCATATAATAGTATTAAAAAAGTAAAGCAATATTATATACTATTACGCTACGCATATAAAATTATCTCTTTAAAACTAGAGAACGCTAGTAAAAAACTTACTTTATAAATAGCTGTTAAAGCCGTTAATAATTCCGCTAGCCTAGATAAACTTATACCTATATTACTAGTCTTTAGCGCCTACCCTTAAATAACTAATAATTCTTTATTATCTCCCTCTATTATATAATAAGCTAAGGCTATTTATAAGGCAATAAAGGAGGTGTAATATCTTTACGCTATATACTAGGTTAATAACGCACTTAGAATAAGAAATAGCCTAAATACCTTAACTATACTTAATCTGCCACTTTAGTCTAAGGTACGTATATAGTATAAAAAGGGAGGGTAGTTAAGCCCACATTAACTTATTATAATTAATGGTTAAACTTATACTATTTAGATACCTTATAGACCTACTTAATTCCGTTTAACTATTATTAAGCCTTACTATAAAAATAATAGTTTTAAGCCTTTATAGGATGCTATAGAAGATACCCTAAAGAAGAGCTATAATTAACGTACTCTAAAAGGCGACTATAATTCTAATATAATTATAGTAGATACGCTATAACTATAACGCGGTAAAGGTCGCCTAAAGGGATTATAAAATTACTAACATTTTATTAATTTTAAAGAGTAATTTATTGCCGCCATTAAGAATAGTGTTAAGCTATTAATAGCCTTTATAACAGCTAAGGAGAAGGCTAACTTTAAACTCGCAAAATAGCTCTAAAAGGAAGGTTATATTATAACTCTAGGAGCTCCTTTCTAAGTATCTAATAAGTAGGAGATTAATGGTCTTATTATAAGAGGAGTCTTTAAATTTAAGAAGTATAGCCCTATTAAATTTAATAGAGTTTATATTTTTAAGTTAAGAATAGTTAATAAGATTAAGGGTAAGCTACTAACGCCCTATTTAAGAAATTAAGGCTTATTATCTAAGGCTATAATAATAATAGTAAGGAGGTAATTCTTATATAGTCTCCTATAATTTAATAAGCTAGTTAGCAAGTTATTATTACACTAGCTCCCTCTTTAATAAAAAATAGAATAGTGTTCTATTTGCGAGATATTACTTAAGCCTACACCCAATTAGAGACGCACCTTTAGCGCTTAATATTAGTATACCTTCCGGAGTAAATTCGCCACCAGTATCCTAAGGATACGATTATAATTATACTTAAGCCATTATATAGAATTGTAGAGGTAGGAACTTACTAGTAGGCTACCTACAGCAAGCACTATAAAGAGAAGCTTTTAATAACTACTTCTATATTTAATCCCTGCTTCCTTATTATAAGTATAGGAACTCTATTTAGAATCGTTGGTATATAAACTAATAATATAATTATCTTAGGAGACAACTAATTCTTAGCTCTTAAAGAAGATAAGCTAGTAAAGGCAAATCTTATAGCAAAGCTAAAGGAAAAGCTTAATTTAATAATACTATTACTTTTTAATAAATGTATCCTCTCCCTAAATAAGGACTCTTATAACAAAACCTTGTAGCAAGAACTACGGTAGGTCCTGTTATTGGGCTAGGTGTATAGGAAATGCAAGTACAAAAGTCAACAACGTAAATAACAACTGGTAGAGTGGTTGCCTAATAGATTAACTCCAATTATATTCTAAGAATCACTATAAAGGAAGGAACTATCTAGGTAGGGACTAAGGGTCCTTAAATACACAACTATACTCCTATAAAATCCTTCTTGTACGTAATATACGTATACTCTATCTACTCTATTATAGATCCCGCAGATTATACAGATTATATAGATCACCCTACGTGACCTTAGTTACCATTCCTCGTCATATAGCTCTACCGGCTCTATTCTGGACCGTACCTAAATTAACTAACTAGCTTCTTTCGACTCCTCTCTTAGTAGTCATAATATTGTACTTAAAGCGTCCGTAACACCATCTTCCTCCTCTTTATCTTCGTCCTTAAAGATTTAAAACATCTCTAAGTCGTTTATTAGAGGTATAATGTCCATCTAATTAATTTAGTTAATATCATTACTTATTATACCTAAAGTAATTTCTTCTTCCTCGACCGCTCGTCGTAGTCGTACTATTGCTGCGATATTATCTCTTAGTAAGATTATACCGTCTCCATATTCTCACTATTTAAAAAAGGGGTTAGTTTATATTGCGTTAGTAAACCCATCTTCGCGATAACCGTTCTCTTACTTGGAGTGCACTAAAGCGAATATTCATTCGTCCTATAACGTTCGCTCTATCTTTAATACTAAATATACGTAACCTATTACTCTTAATAGTCGTCTAGTTCCCTAATTGATTTATCTTAGGGTCTTATATTTAATCTACTACTATACAGCTAGATAATAAACTGTCTGTTACTCTAGCGGAACTGCGCCGTTCCTATAATACTAAATAAGAAGTTACCGATACTTAACAACAGGCTCTTAAATCTCGTCTTACGGCGTCCACTTAGTTAATCCGTCTTAAGAAGGTCCGTAAAAAGGTTTGTTCTAAAAAGTAGAAACTTATAAAATAGGGTTTATAGGAACTTAGTAATAAAAAAACAGATTCTCTTCTAATAAAGAAGGAAATAGATCTAAGTAGTTTGGTAACTACTCTTCCTAGGTCCCCCTTAGGTAACTTATTCTTTAGTAATCCTTTTTTTTTTAATACTGCCTGACCTAATCTCTTTTAATACTCCTATACCTTTCCTATAGCGTTCTTTAAATTTTCTAGTAGCTCCTAGGTAGTCTTAGTGTAGCCTATCTACTTAACCTCGTACTATATTTTATCATTAATGTCCTTATAACTAATAATCTTTAAAACTTACTATTTATTTTCTTCCTATCCTTTATATATATCTGCCTCGTAAACCAATAGCTT
This sequence comes from Cenococcum geophilum 1.58, assembly GCF_001692895.1. NCBI lineage: Eukaryota > Fungi > Ascomycota > Dothideomycetes > Gloniales > Gloniaceae > Cenococcum > Cenococcum geophilum. The sequence goes on from NW_027137630.1 coordinate 520,621, forward strand.
AACATTCCTATATGCTGGCTCTAGCATTGCAATATACTATATAGGGTAAATCTTCATTTTGGCTAGTAGGTTTAACTTAAACGTAACTGGTAAAATCCTTTATATAATTTTAAAAGGTCCTAGTCTAACATAGTCTAACTTCTTACTTAGTTATTAACTCTTAAAATTTTTGTATAGTAGCCATACTTTATCTCCCTCCTTAAGATCTAGTCCTTTAGATCTCTTAGCGTTATAGTACTTTTTTATTCTCTCTTATACCTTTTTTATTAATTCCATAAGGTCTGTATAAAGATTCATTAACGTCTTCATTCTTTCTTTAGCTATACTACTTGTTTTCTTCGCTTACCGTAATAATAATAATATTCTTAACTTATATCCATAATTTGCCTTAAATAGTAATATACCTATTCCCTCTTAAGGTATTACATTATAAGCAAACTGTATAACTAGTAATAGCGATACCCAATTATTCTATACGTGATTAATATAGTGCCTTAGATACTGCTCTAGTGTCTAATTTAATCTTTCCGTTTAACCGTCTGTCTGTAAATAATATACAGTAAAAGTTACTACTTAAACTCCTTACTCCGCTAAGAATGCCTCCTAGAATACTGCTACGAATCTTAGATCTCTGTCTAATATAATCTTACTTAAGGCTCCGTATCTTATAAACACTTCTTTAATATAGATTCTAGTAATATCTTCCGCTAAGATTTCTTCCGTATATATTATAAAGTATCTCTACTTTATAAGCTTATCTACTATTACTAAGATTATATTATAATCTTATCTAGTAATAGGATCTCTTAATTTTGGCAACTTAATAATAAAGTCCCACGATATAACCTCCTATAGTCTCTCTAGTGTTTTAATAGGTTATAGCCCTCTATATAGCTTATGCCTTATTAGTTTATTCCTTTAGCAATCTAAACACTCTCTAGTAACCCTTTTGGCTATCCTCTAAATTTTATTAATAATACACTCTTCCTAAAGTCTTAACACTAAGCCCATAGCTTCACTATATCCCTAAGTTAGTCCCTTATAAAAGTCTTCTATAAACTACTCTACTATACTTTTTAGGATATACTTTACTTCTTAATTCTTATATATATCCGTCTATAAATCTTCTAGCTATACTTCTAAAATTCTTTATACCTAAAAGCTTTCTAATATCTTGTAGACTTTTTCTAACTCGTTATTTTCCTAAGTTACTATAATTTTCGGATAATTATACCTAATTAACCCGTCTATATCCTTTCGCAGTAAAGCCCCTAATAGCTTTTCATTATTCTATAGTTTAGCTTTATAACTTAAAACATCTACCCTTATATTATCTGTGCCCTTAGTATACTAAATCTTAAAATAGTATTCTATAAGCATCTCTACTTATCTAACCTGTCTTTAGTTAAGTTCCTTTATTGTTAGGAATCCTATTAGGTTCTTATAATCCGTCTTAACTATAAATAGTTTCTCTATACCTTATAAGAATGCTCTCTATTCCTTTAATACTATAACTATACCTAACAACTCCTTATTATAGATGTTATAGTTTAACTCTAGTAGTATTATCTTCCGACTATAGTATGCTACTAGGTGCTATCCATCCTAATGCCTTTATATAAAGTATGCCCCTAGTACATAGTCTAATACATCTATTTTTATAACTGTCTCTAGACCTAGTTAATAGATCTTAAGAACTAGCTCCTAGGTAAACAACTCTTTAACTTTCTTAAAGAGCTCTTACTATTCCTTTCCCTATGCCCATAGTTCTTCTTTCTTTATTAATCGCGTAAATGGTTTAATGTCCTTTAACCACTATGCTATAAACCTTCTATAGTAATTGCAAAACCCTAAAAATAATCTTAACTATATAACGTTTTCTAGTTCTTACCAATTTACTATAGCCTCGATCTTCTTTAGATCTATACTAAGTTAGCCTAGTTTAATAATAAATCTAACAAAATCGGTCTTCCTAGTAAAGAACTTGCATTTCTTAATTGCTACTAGTATTTATTCCTCCTATAGTCTCTTTAAGACCTATTTAACGTGTTCCTTATATTCTTCCTTAGTTATTAAGTAGATAATAATATTATTGAGGTATACCATAACAAATTTATCTAAGTGTTCTCCTAATACGTTATTAATACACTTCTAGAACGTTACGAGTACGTTTATAAGCCCGAATTGCATAACTAATAGTTTATATAGTCCTTTCTTTAACCTAAAGGCTGCCTTCCATTTATCGCCTTCCTTAATTTTAATCTAATAGTACGCCTATCTCAGATCTATCTTCGTAAAGATTTGCGCATTACCTATCCTATCTTAGATTTCGCTAATTAAGGGTAAAGGATACCTATCCTTTCTAGTAATACTGTTTAACTATCTATAGTCAATACATAGCCTTAGTTTGCCATTCTTCTTTAGTATAAATAGTACTAGATAACCCACTAATAACTGCAATAGTCTAATATATCCCTTTTATAAGTTTTCTTAGACAAACGCTTTTAGTGCTCTACTTTCTTCTTCGGTAAGCTTATAGATTAGAAAGAACCTTAGACTTATTCCTAGCTCCAATTCTATCTTATAGTCCTATACTGTATACTCTAATAGCTTTTCACTTTCTAGTGACTATAGTTTCTTACCATACTTATAGTATCTCTTTAGTACGTAACTTAATCCTTTTTCTGTTTCTTTATAGGTTACTCCTACTTAGTACTATACTAACTTAGCTTATTATTGCTGCTTATAACGTTAAGTATCCCTAATATCGACCTAACCTATAGTCCAATCGATCTTTAAATTATATTCCTATAACCAAGGCATACCTAATACTGCCTTATCCCGTCCTAATAGTAGGATATTAAAAGACATCTTAATTTATCTCCTTTTAATAGTTATTTAAATAGGTCCTATTTTAAGATTAATGATCCCTCCTCCGTAGGCTATTAGATCTCCTAAAATTATAACTAATAGATAAGGTTGCTCCTTCTATCTATAAGGTAGCCCTATTTTTTTTAACTACTACTAGTAAAATATAGTTTCTTATTACTCTACTATCTATTAGCGCTTCAAACTGCTAATCTTACTATTTAACTCGTAAATTTAGGTGCCGTCCTTAAATTCCTTTAAGGGTCTAAGGCTCTACTACTGGCTCCCTTTAGTCCCGTAGGTCTCTACTTTTCCTAACTACTAACTGCTTAATCCTTATATACTTAGCTTACTCTTCGGCCAATGCCTAGTTCGCTTTTTATCTTTAATATACTATAGACACGTATTTTCTAGGTATTTCTACTACTATTATCTATCTAAGTATTCTTCCGTAAGGAATCTTCCTAGTTAAAGTACTAAACTTCCTTCCTCTTAGACCTTTACTGGATGCCATCCATATATATATTTAGCATTTCTGTATTATCGCTTATCTATTATCTAATATATCCTTATAGAGTATTTCCAATTCTTTTCCTTCGGATTCTTATGCATTTTATATATATTGTCCACGCATGCAATCTATAATAACAGATAGTATGCCGGGTGCTTTAGGTTAACTCTTAACTTATCTTTATCTCTAAGTTTAAACCTCTATTATATTAATCTAAACGTTATAACTTTATTTATAGGTACTAAGATACGTCTCTTACTTCTCTAGTCCTCTAATTATTCCTCTAGATCCTTTAACGTTATTATTAAGGCTCCTTTAATATACGTTATAGCCTTCTCTATAATCGGGTGGTCCTAGATAACTTTTTCATCCAACCATATATAGAAATCTTCCCACTTATCATTATACCTTTACCTATACCACTTTTGGTATAGCTGCTGAAGTATATACGGCTTATCCGTAAGAAAGTATCTTCTTATTACTGCGTTGTAATAGCCCTTTATGTATCGTTCTTTAAACCTAGTTAGGATCCCTAGATCCTCTTCATCTTCTAGTTTAGTAAGCCACTTAGCTCTTAGTATACCCATCCTAGGCCTATTAGTAATTCTTTATACTAGTACTCTATTCTTTATACGTCCTAATATACTAAATCTCTTATCTAGTTTCTATTCTTACTATACAATAATTCTTTATCTAAACTCTTCTATAGTTTCTTTTAGTTTACGTCTCGCGCTCTAATCCTTAAAGTTTTCTTACTTCTTAATCCTAGTATTAACATTTTAATCTTTAATCCAAACACCGTGTTCTACTAGTAAGTCTTCTAGGTTTATATATTCGTCTCCTAGTCTAATTGCTATTTGCGCTACAGATTCTCTAATCTATAAAGAAGCCTCTTACCTCTTATTTATAGGTGTCTTTATTTATACTCCAAATTCCTAACCCCTTTAGATTCTCGATCCTAAGCTTACTCCTATCTTAAGCTTTACTCCAGCCTTAGTCTAACTAGGCTTACTTAGTGTTCTTATCTCGTCTTAAGAGTCTTAAATCTCACTTATCTTATCTTAAGAATCTTATACCTATAGGAAACTTTGTCCTAAGCTTATTCGTATATCACTAAACTAAGCCGTTACTCTGCTCTATCGGTTATTATCCGTTATAGGTCCTTAAGCTTACCTTACCTTATCTTAAGAATCTTAGTTATCTCTTATCTCACTATAAGAATNTTAAGCCTTTAGCCTTTTACCTTTATTAAGTGCCGAAGTAGTTCGCTATCCTACTTCTCTTACGTCTCGCAAAGCGATAGACATCGTGTCTAGTAGGGTTTTAATCCCTACTAATATGCCCTATTCTATAGTAGAATTATCCTCTACCTCTAGTATAACATCTCTAATAGCTATATATTCATAGTAAACCGCTCTTATTACCTTATTGTTATAAAATGTTTCGCCTATATTAAATTCGTTATCCTTAATATCCGATCTGCGAACTAGTTCATTAATTCCTCTACATCCTATAGGTGCTAGCTCTTATAGCCAATAGCTTGCGCCATACTTAGCGTCCTTATAAATTTGGTATACGTTATTATAACAGAACGTAAAACTTCTAATTAAACACTCTTTTGTTCCTTACAGCACATTATCATCCCTCTATACGTATATATCATCTACTAGTCTCGTACCTTTTACTATATAGTAACTTTACCCACTTCTACAGTCTCTAACATAATAACCCTATTTTTCGCAATTTATATAAGCTCCTTCTTTAAACCATTTTTCTTGCTATAGAGTCCGCCTAAACATCTTCTGCTACTAAGATCCCTAATTTAGCCTTTACTCCTTAAACCTTTAATTACTTAATCCTTGTCCTCTGGGTTTCCACGGTTTCTTACTCCATCTCTTATAGGCTTCTTTAGTACTACTTAGGTCCATTAGCTCTGCGCCATACCATAGTTTCTAACTTAGCTTTAGTTATTACGTACTCTACGCCTTATACAACTATAAAACTCTATTCTAGCCTTTCTTAGCCTACTCCCTTTAGTAGATCTAATTATCAATCTTAATCGCCTAATCTATTAGTTCCCTTAGGGTGTCCGCATCTTCTATTAGGATAATTATATCCTAGACTTTAGCCTTAAGTCCTTATTTATACTATGCCATAAGCGCCCTATTATTCTACTCTACTTATATCGCTAACGTCTAGAACTATATTATATATTTAATTGCTAAGGTTCATTACGTAATATCTTAGAATTTTCTTTCTACTATGGTCGTTACCTTTAGGTCTCCAAACATTTATATAAGTTATTCTACAAATCCATTCCAGCTTAAGAACATAAACCATACCTCTTAGTTAATGGTCGTTATGCCATTTACTTATATCTCTATAAGGTAAGGCTTAAACCATTTAAGTGCTCTTCCTATTAAGAATAGTCCTATATAGGCTATTTAATCCATAGGTATTACCAGCTTTGCTCCTTCCTATACTACCTTAAAGTGCATTTATATAAGGAATCCTTTAAGCTTTAATCTCTCTCCTAAGTATCTTTTAATTAATGGTAACTTAACCTTTACTACGCCTATCCCATTAATCCTATTTTCTAATATCGCATTATTTTCTGTTAGCTGGTCGACTATCTCTTATAGTTATCCAACCGTTATAGGTTGCTGTGAGTTAGTGTCTACTATACTAGTGTCGTTACCTAACCTTAAAGTAGTTGCCGCCGTTAATGGCGTCGTAGTGGCTGCTTTTGGTGGTATATTATTTAACTTTCTATATTTAATACTATAACCAGGTAGTGATTATATAACGGAACCTTGTAGTAAGAACTACGGTGGGTCCTGTTATTAGGCTAGGTATATAGGAAATACAAGTACAAAAGTCAATAACGTAAATAATAACTGGTGGAGTGGTTGCCTAATAGATTAACTCCAATTGTATTCTAAAAATCACTATAAAGGAAAAAACTATCTAGGTAGGGACTAAGGGTCCTTAAATACACAACCGTACTCCTATAAAATCCTTCTTATACGTAATATACGTGTGCTCTATCTGCTCTATTATAAATCCCGCAGATCGTACAGATTATATAGATCACCCTACGTGACTTCGGTTACTATTCCTCGTCACATAGCTCTACCGGCTCCATTCTGGACCGTGCCTAAATTAACTAACTAGCTTCTTCTAACTCCTCTCTTAGTAGTCGTAACATCGTACTTAAAGCGTCCGTAATAACTCTATTGCTTTACGCCAAAAGGGTTAAGGCAAGAAGATTAACATTATTAACGTTAATTCTCTAAAATAAGGATATATAGAGTAACGCGCCTATAAAGCTTATATTACTTCTATCTATTAACCTAAGGCTTTATTTAATCTCTCTATTACCGCCTAATACTAGGAACTAACTAAGGATAACGTTCTTGCCCTAAATAAGCGTCTTTTTTAGTAAATAAACCATCTTAATTGGGGACTACTCTATATGCCTATTAAATTTCCTACCGCTAAGCTCTTTATATTTATTAATAGATCATTTATAAATAATAAAGATTTTAGCTCTTAGCTAAAATATAAGATTATTATCGCAAATAAATCTACTAGAGAGAATAACTTTATAATCTACGGCAACCTTATTTATTAGAGCTTAACTAAGAGTAAATACGTTACTTAAAGCGTTCTAGCGTTAAAGATATATAGAATAGTTAGCAGAGTTAATATAGCAATTATAATTAGAACTACCCTAAAGATAATTATAGATTAACTTAAACTTTCCGTTATCCTTATAATCTTATATACCGACTTATATTCCCTTTATAAGTATTTAGTTAAGCTTAGTACTATAAAGAAGAAGCGCCTTATAATTAATATTATAGTACTTTAGCAATCCTCTAAGCGTTAAAAACTCTTTAAGATTTAATAGATTAATAGCTAAAATAACCTAGTAGATATAATAATAAAGGCGAACCTAAATAAGGCACTAAAGACGTTTATTAACACAAATACTCTATATATATAAGTTAAAGGTTAGGTTAAAAGGGAGTCCCTAGAAATTTCTTAGTTATATAAGGTCTTAAGATATCTAGGAACTTTAACTAGCGGTTAAAGTTATTTAATTAGTTAGATTCTCTTGCCAAGACTTTTTAAAGGGGGGAGTATAATATTTTGCAGACCTTAACTTAACCTAGCTAATTAGGATTTTCCATCCCCGGGATAGAAAATCGCTATTAGCTTACTTATAACTAGCGCCTTAGCGGCCCTAGCATAATATCCTCCTACAACTCTAAGTAAGAAATTACTATATACTAAGAGGCAACTTTTAGAATAGTAAGACTTATATTATAATAGCAATAGTAAGTAAGAAGGATTAATATTTATTACGCTAGTTAAGCAGTATTTATATATAGATAGTATCTATAAAAGAAGAGTTGCTAGTGTTAGGAATAAGGTATATAGTCGTTACGTAACGCCGCGGCACTAGCGTAGCGAGGAGTCTTAAGCTCCTCGCCCTTCCTCATTCCAATTAAAAAAGCTTTATTAACCAACATTACTATAACCTACTTAAGTAGTCGTTATTGGTGAGTCACCCTATATAACTAACAGTAATCGACTTTATATATATAATAATATAGTATATATAGAATCTTTATATATAGAGGTATTTACTAAATAAAGTAAGCTAGTATATATATATTGCTTAAGCTACTACCTCTTAGTAAATGATTTCTTAGTAAAATACTAAGAAATATCTTTTATAAAAATAGAGATAAAAACTTAAAGTATTAAAATACTATAGATATAGCTTAATATTAGATTAACTATAGTATTAAGGTTTACTAGCTTCTATTTATAGGTATCCTATTCTTAATTACTTATTTTATAGTAGTTATTACCTTAAACTTTAATAGTCGCCTTAATATACTTTAGCACCTTTTTAATCTAGCGCTAGATTCGCTTTTAAAGTATTACTTTCTACTTTTTTATTTATACTTATTTTATAGTTATTTAGTTTTTAGATAGGCCTTATTTAGTAGTATTTTACTTAAAATAGAGCTAGATAGACTTAATTATATTAAGATCTAGAGAATTACTATACTAAGGTAGGTATAGGATATTAGTAGCTTTAAAGATCGAGATTTAATACTTTAAGGCGTAAAAAAGAGCTTTATCTTCTTATACTACTATATTAAGACGATCTACTTTACAGGATTTTGTAAATAGTATAAGTTTAAGAATAAGAACCTTAGTTTAATAGGTATACTAATTAATACCTCTATATTTATTTCTATATACTAACTTTTCTCTCTCTTTTATAAACTTCTATATAGTATGCCTACTAGGCTTATTATATAGCTTAAGCCTATTTAGTAAGTATTTTAGCTTCTACTCCTACTTTTTTATTAGCTTAAGCTTTAAATTTAAGCGATTAAGTATAGCTTAAGCCTCTTTTTTCTTTTTTATATTCTTTTTCTCCTAAATATAATAAAAGCTTCTCTAAAATATAAACTCTTTAAAGCCTTTTTACTAAAGTCGAATATAGCGTATTTAAACACGCTAATTAGCTTTACGCTAAATACGTACTTAGCTATAGTAATAGCCTAAAACTATAAAGGTTTCGTTAGTAAAGATTACGTTCTTTTAGTTCTATAAAGTCTAGTACTTTCTAGCTAAATACTAGTTTAATCTTACTGTTTTTATAGTCTATATTAAGCTAATTTTATAAGTTATCTTTATTTTACAATATTTAAAGCCTTTAAAAGCCTATAGTACTAATATTACTAAAATATTTAACTTAGCGCTAATCTAAATATAGGATTTTTCTACTCTATCCCTTAACCTACTGGCGTGCATAAAGCAGGTGGTCCGTGCGGAACACTAGAATTAAAACTACGCGTATAGCCTACATAGATTTAATCAATTAATTACCATTAACTATGCCTTCTAATTGTACTTCTAATAATATAGATCTTGTTTAACCGATTTAATACAAAGTTCTACCAAGTTGGGTTACTAAAAAACCACCCCCTAAGCTATAGGAGCTGCCTAATTTTAAGCCTTTATATATTAACGATTTTGATAATTATAGCACCCTAAATCTACCTCCTACGCTTAATTAACATAATCCGTTCGCTATATTTAGTTAATTCTTTACTAATAAAATTATAGATAAGCTAGTAGAGTGGATAAATAAGTACGCAGAGCTATACCCGTTAAATAATATAAATAGGCCCACCCATATTTCTAATCACGACGATTTTAATACATTAATCTAATTGGCTAGTTCCTTATCGATAACGTATATACGAATTTTAGCGGGTTAAGGGATACTAATATCTTTTAATATACTTTATAATCTCTTCTATACTAAACTAGTACTTTTCTTCCTCTCTACTATTTTATTTAGGATTAAGCTCTTTAAGTCTAAATTCTAACCTTAATCTTAAGCTATAGCGTAATAGCGTTATTTAGGGGGCTATTTTACTTAAAAGTAAAAACTTAAGCTTTAGTAGCTACTTTATACTATAGGCCATGTAGAGATATTAAGAGAGTAGAGATATAATACTAAAAATTTATAATATATTAAGATTATATTTAATATTTATAACTTTACTTATATAATTGTTGGTTACATAAGGTGATATTACGTAGCTACGGTTCGTAGATAGTATGATAATTGTTCTGTATATCTTTATAGGGGAGGGCGAGGAGCTTAAGGCTCCTCGCTACGCTAGTGCCGCGGCGATACGTAACGGCAACTTGCCGTATATAACGGCAACTTACTATATATAACGGCAATATGCCTTATATGGTGACCACTTCCCTTTATTCCCAACACTGGCAACTTTTCTCTTATAGTTGCCATCTATATATATATACCGCTTAACTAGTAAAACAAATATTAATCCTCCTTACTTACTATTGCTATTATAATATAAGTCTCACTATCCTAAAATTTGCCTCTTAGTATATGGTGCTTTCTTAATTATAAGTTATAGGTAGGTATCTTATTGGTAGGGCCGCTAAGGCGCTAGCGGTAAGTAAGCTAATAGCGATTTTCTATCCTAGGGATAGAAAATCCTAATTAGCTAGTTTAAGTTAGGGTCTGCAGAATATAACTAATTAGACAACTTTAACCGCCAGTTAAAGTTTATAGATATCTTAAGACCTTATATAACTAAGAAATTTCTAAAGACTTCCTTTTAACTTAACCTTTAACTCGTATATATAGAGTATTTGTGTTAATAAACGTCTCTAGTGCCTTATTTGGGTTTGCCTTTGTTATTATATCTACTGGATTATCTTAGCCATTAATTTATTAAATCTTAAAGAGTTTTTAACGCTTATAGGATTGCCGAAGTGCTATAATATTAATTATAAGGCGCTTCTCCTTTATAGTATTAAGCTTAACTAAGCACTTATAGAGGGAATATAAGTTAGTGTATATAATTATAAGGATAACGGGAAGTTTAAGTCGATCTATAATTATCTTTAGGGTAATTCCAATTGTAATTACTATATTAACTCCGCTAACTATTCTATATATCTTTAACGCTAAAATGCTTTAAGTAACGCGCTTACTCTTAGTTAAGCTCTAATAAATAAGATTGCTATAGATTGTAAAGTTATTCTCTCTAGTAAATTTATTTGTAATAATAATCTTATATTCTAACTAGGAGCTAAAATCTTTATTATTTATAAACGATTTATTAATAAATATAAAGAGCTTAGCGGTAGGAAGATTAATAGGCACGTAGAGTAGTCCCCGATTAAGATGGTTTATTTAGGGTAAGAATATTATCCTTAGTTAGTTCCTAGTGTTGGGCGGTAATAAAGAAATTAAATAAAGCCTTAGGTTAATAGATAGAAGTAATATAAGCTTTATAAGCGCATTGCTCTACGTATTCTTGCTTTAGAGAATTAACGTTAATAATGTTAATCTTCTTACCTTAACCCTTCTAGCGTAAAGTAATGGAATCCTTGTTTAGGGAGAGGATTCATTTATTAAAGAGTAATAGTGTTATTAAATTAAGCTTTTCTTTTAGCTTTGCTATAAGATTTACCTTTACTAGCTCCTCTTCTTTAAGAGCTAAGAATTAGTTGTCTCCTAAGATAATTATATTATTAGTTTATATACCGACGATTCCGAATAGAGTTTTTATAGTTATAATAAGGAAGTAGGGATTGAATATAGATATAGTTATTAAAAGCTTCTCTTTATAGTGCTTGCTATAAGTAGCCTACTAGTAAGTTCTTGCCTCTATGATTCCGTATAATGGCTTAAGCACAATTATAATTATATTCTTAGGATATTAGTAGCGAATTTGCTTTAGAAGGTGTGCTAATATTAAGCGCTAAAGGTGCGTCTTTAATTAGGTATAGGCCTAGGTAATATCTTATAAACAGACCGCTATTTTATTCTTTATTAAGGAGGGAGCTAATACAATAATAACTTATTAACTAGCTTATTAAATTATAAAAGATTGAGTAAGAATTATCTCCTTACTATTGTTGTTGTAACCTTAGATAATAAGCCTTAATTTCTTAAATAGGGCGTTTATAGCTTTACCCTTAATCTTATTAACTATCCTTAACTTAAAGATGTGAACTTTATTAAACTTAGTAGGGTTATACTTCTTAAATTTAAAGACTCCTCTTATAATAAGACTGTCGATCTCCTACTTATTAGATGCTTGGAAAGGAGCTCCTAGGGTTATAATATAACCTTCCTTTTAGAGCTATTTTACGAGCTTAAAGTTAGTCTTCTCTTTAGCTGTTATAAAGGCCATCAATAACTTAACTCTATTCTTAATGGAGGTAATAAATTGTTCTTTAAAATTAATAAGATGTTAGTGATTTTGTAATCCCTTTAGGCGACCTCTACCGTGTTATAGTTATGGCGTATCTACTATAATTATATTAGGATTATAGTCGCCTTCTAGAGCATATTAATTGTGGTTTTTCTTTAGGGTATCTTTTAGGGCATCCTATAAAGGCTTAGAATTATTATCTTTATAGTAAGGCTTAATAACAGTTAAATGGAATTAAGTGGGTTTATAAGGTATTTAAATAGTATAAGTTTAACTATTAATTATAATAAGTTAGTGTAGGCCTAACTATCCTCCCTTTTTATGCTATACGCGTACTTTAGACTAGAGTGGCAGATTAATTATAGTTAAGGTATTTAGGCTATTTCTTATTCCTAGTGCGTTATTAACCTAGCGTATAGCGTAGAGACGTTATACCTCCTTTATTACCTTATAAATAGCCTTAGCTTATTATATAATAGAGGAAGATAGTAGAGAATTATTAGTTATTTAAGGGTAGGCGCTAAAGACTAGTAATATAGGTATAAGTCTATCCGGGCTAGCAGAATTATTAATAGCTTTAATAGCTATTTATAAGGTAAGTTCTTCGCTAGCGTCCTTTAGTTCTAAAGAGATAATCTTATATACGTGGCGTAATAGCGCGTAATATCGCTTTACTTTTTTAATACTATTATATGCCTTAATGGGGACTTCCTTAACCTTAATTGCTATTACCTTTATCTANTATNANAACTCTATAGATAAGAAGTTCTTTNNTATATTATNGACNATTTAATTAGGGGGTNNTAAATAGATATTAATCTAGTATAACTAAAGGGTATCCTATACGTTTTTAGCTAATATATCTTTTAAGAAACGCGCGGCTTAGAAGGAGGTTAAGAAGTTAATAACTTAGAGCACTAGCTTGCCGCTAAGATATATAACGTTAATAATAATATAGAAGTTAAAGTTATAGTTATCCTTAAGGGTAAACTTAAATTGGCTAGGGGACTTCTAGTTTATTTAGTAGTAATAGTAGTACTTTATAAGATGCTTAATTGCCTTAACCTTAACTTTATAGCCTACTCGCTAAAAAACCCTAAGCAATTAATAAACGGATAGGTGGCTAAAATAACGGTATAGTTAGCGTAATTCTAACTTAGTTAAGTGGCTTTAAGTAATACTCTTTTTTAGTTAATAAAGGAGTAATTAGGGGTAACCCTATTTGCGTATAATAGGCACCCAATTATCTCCTTAAATAAGTATATTTTTAAGGTTATTAAGCTTAATACCTAATTTATCTATATCTTTAATGTAAAATAGAAATAGGGTGTTTATGGGAATAATGTAAAAAGTAATATACCCTAAGGGGGTTTAAACCCTAATTGTGCTAAAAGAGATTGTAATACCCTTGCTAAAACGAATTATATATTGGCCTACCATTAAATAGTTAATCTAAATAGAGCTATTAAGCTGCTAAAGGGCTTAAACTTAAGGTTCTCCTACTATAGATACTCCTGCGGCTCTAGTGTCTAGTATAATACTATAGAAGATATTCGCCGAGTATCTATTATTAAAGGAGAATGTAGAACTCTTCCTTAGCTCGTTAAAGATATCTAACTTCGTGATAGAGTGGAGCGTAGATTAGTTATTAAGAACAGCAACGGTTTGTATCCTATTTACCTTACTATACTTAATAAAGTATTAGTTAGGTAAGTGGTCCTTAATTTCCATATCTATAAGGAGCTATTTGGTCTTATTAACCTTACCCTTAAGATCTTTTACGCCTTTATATTAAACTAAGAAGCTTTAGAAGTAGGCCGTAGTAACCTTATAATTTCTAATATTTCTTATACTTTAACGGAACTTATTATATGCCTCCTTTTACTTATTAAGAGAGTGTCTAGTTAACTAGTAATTTGGCTTCTTATAAATATAGCACTTCTTTTAGCGATTACTTTGAAATAAACCTCTATAAGGACCTCTATAATTACCTTATAGTTAATATTAATTATACCCTCTTCCGTATTCCCTACTATGGCTACTATATATTTAATTAGTCTAGTTATAATTATATTAGTTAGGAATACTTAATTGGGTAGGGTTTTTGGTATAGAACTATTAAGGTTCTTATATTTGCATTGCAGTACCTACAGCAAAGCGTAGTTTAGTATATACTCCTTTAAATATATCCGCAGGTTTATATAGCGCTAAATTGCACTTAGGAACGCTATGGCAGGCTAAAATAACCTAGTCCCTTANNCTNTTCTTATTTTAGTAAGTTTTNGTAAGNCNNNNTTAGATTTTCTAGAGTTTATTAAAGAGTAGTTAAAGGCACTCTAAATAAGTCTTTATTAGGTTAAAAGTAATAACTCTTTAGAATATAGTCTCCCGCCATTTAGATATATAAAGTTAGCAATTTTTATTAGTCTTAAAGTGGGCTCTAGTAAGCTAAAGCATTATATTAAAGTTATAGTTTTTACCCGCAATATAGTTATAATAAAATATTACCATCCGTCCCTTTAATATAATAGAGAAAGCGTAATAGTACTAGTGGCGTTAAATTTTAACCTTATTATAACAGTTATAAAAGACCTGTAGTTTTGCTCTAAGTATATTATATAGTTCTCCTCTAAACTTCTTTTTTTTGTCTAAATATACCTTTATTAGATTCGTGACTTTTTATAGTAAAGGCTTACCGGTTAGTTAGAGTAGAGAAGGTAGAGGCGGAGTAACTCTAAGTAGGAGAGCACCTTTAGGTAGGAGAGTAGCTTTAGGTAGGTAATTAGCGTTTTAGGGGTTTTAATACGAATTAAAGTTGCCTTCTAAAGAATATAGGTTATTTTTAGGTTTCCGTAGTTAATGTATAATCTTAGCTTCCGTCTATATTAGTTCTTTTATACTAATAATAACGGCCTAAATATTGCTAGCAATTGGGTTACCGTTCTTAGTAATATATACCCTATTCCTACGGAGGAAGTCTTAAAAATTCTAAATAATATTAACGTTACTAAGTGCCTAGGTATTAGTAGTTTATCCCACGAAATCCTCCCTAAAATACTTCTATAGTTGTAAATCGGCGTAGTATCTATTTTAGTAGAATATAATATAGTATAGGAGAAAGCTGTTAACTTATTTTGCGGTATAAGTTATTATATTAAAGGCGAATTCGTCCTAATCTTTATTAATAAGTTTCGCGTACTTAGCTACCCCTAGTAGTAAGGAGTCTTTCNAGTTATTTAAAGTAGGCNTAGCNATGTTTTNNGAGGGAGGGAAGTNTTATTAGTATAGGGATTNTTGTTTGGTACGCGTTCGTNATNTATATTTATTATTTAGTACGCGTTTATTATTTAGTACGCGTTTATTATTTAGTACGCGTTTATAATATATATTTGCGGTTATAGGGCTTAGGACTAGTTCTGGCCTTAAATTGTAAAGACTTATAAAGCGTATTATTCTACGTAATAGACGCAAGAATCCGTAATCTTAAAAAGGCTTAGGACTAGTTC
The DNA here is from genome assembly GCF_001692895.1 of Cenococcum geophilum 1.58. Taxonomy (NCBI): domain Eukaryota; kingdom Fungi; phylum Ascomycota; class Dothideomycetes; order Gloniales; family Gloniaceae; genus Cenococcum; species Cenococcum geophilum. The sequence goes on from NW_027137630.1 coordinate 536,304, forward strand.
TAGCCTTTAAATCCTTAGATTTATAGAAGAGTTCTATTTAAGGTTTAGGACTAGTTCTAACCTTAAAAGACAGCTTTCTCTAGCACGAGTAGCACTAGTATAGTGGCTTGTCTCTTTTTAGTGGAATACCTAGCTATTCTGTAGTATAACAGTAAAGTTAACTACTAATTAGTGTTGGTTATATAAGGTGATATCATATAGCTATAGTTTGTAGATAATATAATAATTGTTCTATATATCTTTATAGGGGAGGGCGAGGAGCTTAAGGCTCCTCGCTACGCTAGTGCCGCGGCGACACGTGACGGCAACTTGCTGTATGTAACGGCAACTTACTATACGTGACGGCAATATACCTTATATAGTAACCACTTCCCTTTATTCCTAACAATAATATTACTAAAGTAAATAGCTTAAGCTATATATATAGACTAGCTTACTTTATTTAATAGATACCTTTATAATAGCTTATATAATAATTAGTAACCTTACCTAATTAAGTAAAAATATTCTATTTACTTATAACTAATAAAGCTAACCTACTATATATTTATTTTAATAGACTTATTCCACTATTAAAATACATTAGTTTCTTTATTAATATACCTCCTAAATTTTAATATTCTAATAATCCCTAGTAGGAGGTAGTTCTTTAAACTACTGGAACTTCTATTACTTATTTATAGCTTTTCTTCTTTAACTTATCGCAGCCGTAGCTAACTGGTCCTATGGGTTACTGCTCTATAAAATATCCGTTTACTCTTTAAGCGCCTTCTCTTAATACTTTATAAGTGGGTTATTGTCCTTTCCCAGCTCATCGTAAGCTTCTTTTTATAGGTTTTAGCTCTTGTCAATAAGTAAAGATATAAGCTTTGTAGTGTGTAGGAATTAAATAAGTAACTTAATTGTAAATCTATAGAAATCAAGTGGTATAAATATATGAAAGTAGACCGAGTCGGTAAGCGAGTTAAGGGCTAGGCAACTAAAATAAGGTAGTACGCTAGTGAGAGAAATAACGTTTTAATATGGTACCGGTAGTTGGTTATATATCCCCCCCAGATTTAATGGTGTAGTTAAAGCTGTAGAAAGAAAAATAAAAGGCAGAAAATTGTATTAAAAATAGGAAATTTAGATATAAGTTAGGTGTGGCAGTATAATGCTAGCGATAGGGTTAGGGTGTCCACAGGCAAATCGGCACGGAGCTTATTAATTTAGGTAGTTCTAGTAAACTATTTGGCTGGGTAGGAATTGCTTTAATTATATCTAAGATATCGTCTTAAAGTCCTTATAGTAATCCTAGTAGATCTAGAGGTACCATTCTACAGGAGTTAGTAACTGTTCAGCATCCTTTTATAGGAGGCTCTACTAAATCAGGTTTAGTGACTTGATCTATATTTAAGGCAGTTAATTAATCCGTGCTCGCGGTAGATCTTTTAATCTATAGTCACGGTAGATATTTAGCATCCTTTGTAGGAGGCTCTACTGAATCGTTTAATCCAGGTGTAGTTTGATCTGCATTTAAGGCAGTTAATCAATCCGTGCTTAAGGTAGACGTTCGATCTATACTTAAGGTAGATATTCGATCTATGTTTAAGGTAGTCATTTAGGCTGTAGCCATATAAGCTATAGTTGAGGTAGATCTAGAGGTAGTCACTTAGTAACTCTGGTGACGTTAAGACGTCGGATTTAGTGACGTTGCGGTTGTCGTAACTGGTGCCGATGAGGCTGGTGCTAATGTAGGCTGGCGTTTCGGAAGGGCGTCTACAGCGTAATGGCTGCGACTGGTTGTAGTGTTGGTGTCTGCAGCGTAATGGCTGCGACTGGTTGTAACGGAAGGCGTATACAGCGTAATAGCTGCGACTAATTGTAGTGTTAGTGTCTACAGCGTAATAGCTGCAACTAGTTGTAACAGAAGGCGTCTATAGCGTAATGGCTGCGACTAATTGTAGTGTTAGTGCCTCCCCAGGAGGCCTTGATTTGATTTGGTGACAGGCCTATATTAAGGCTCTGGTGTTCGCTAGCTGGTCGTTTAAACGGTTGTCTAGTTTTGGCGACGGTTCTCTACTAGCTGCCGTCGGTCTAGTGCCTTCCTTATGTCTTCCTAGTATCCTTATTTCTTACTATCAGTATATCCAAGCTAGCTTGTGCTCTAGCTCCATGCTCTGGCATCTCGCTCTGGCTCTATGCTCTAGCATCTCGCTCTGGCTGTGCTCGGGCTATCGCGCTAGCTAGGCTCTCACTTGGACGCCATATGAGGTCGTTACGCTGTAGTAGATAGGTCGACTGTCGAATAGTTGTGTATCTGGGTTAAAGGAGGTTAGGTTTCGTACGGTCGGGTTTATACGGTCAGGTTCGGTTCGGTTTGATCGATATTTAATACAATTGATGTTCGATCATCTGTCCGTTTGGTAATTATAAGTATAAGAGCGGTACCTGGAAGAAGCTTAAAACACTTACAAAGGTAGAAGAAGTACTGACTTCTTAAACGAGGTAGTTTACCTCAGAAGCTCAGACCAAGAAATCGATTGCGGATATTGGAATATCCGCACCGTCCGCTAAGCTGATTTAGGACGGTAATCGTTTTCTTAGTCTGAGGGACTTTGGCGAGATTTGTAGGAAAACCTAAACACCGTTTATATAAGAAGACCTTATTAACTTTAACGAAATTGATCTACCCTCCCACAATACCTATTAATATAAAAATTACACTAAATTATAGAGAAAAGCCTACTCTATAAGTTATAAGATCTTTAGCTCCTTATACACGCGCGACGTTAAGAGGAATTTGTTGCTGTAGAGGCTCTAATTCCACCTCTGCACCACTAAGCCACGCAGTAAACACTAACGCTGAACGCCTACGCCGCTAGCCCTCTCTATAACTAGTGGATATTCCACCTACTAGTCAGATAAAGATATTAAAAAAGAGAAGGTTAATATTGTTAGGGACCTTCTATATTAATAGGGCTGGTCTTTTTATAGGCTGGTCTTTAAGTTCTTAGAAAGCGAGAACGGGCATAAAGGTAATAGAAAGAAGAAGAAAGTAGGGGACCTGCTTATTACTTTACTAGAGGATGGGGAAGTATAAGAAAAACTTATTAACGGGGTTAATATTTATACGACGCTAGTAACCTATACTATCCGCTATATCCGGAAAGAGCTCTGCCAACTATAATTATAACACGGCCCCTTTAACACATAGACTCCAGATATAGAGTTTTAGGATATTAATCTTAAGAATGCAGCCAAGTTTATTTAGCAGCATAGTCCGCTGCTGTTTTAGCTTATTAAGGGGATATCTACACTAAATAGAGAGGAACGTAGTTAAGATTTATATAGCGGATATATAGTTATAGTTGCTTCTATATTCCTCCTAGGGTTCGCCTAGAACTCCGTAAACGATTTTACCCATCTACTTAGTCTATATCTTTAGGCGCTTAGTATAAAGCGCTATATACTATCTTTCCTATATGGCCTTAGTCTAATTAAGAGTTATATAACTTTTAATGCTAAAAAGCTTGGGCTAGCTAAACGTTCTAAGAAAGGTCCTATTAATTCTACTAGTACTTCTAGTGTTAATAACCTTTAAGAAACTAATTACGTCTTTATCTATTTATAATAATGTCTGCATTATCTATAATAACTTTAACTATTGCTAAAAGACTTAATATTAGGTTATTAGTAAGATTAGTAAGTTTAATTCGCACACTATGGGAAAGATCTTACGCGGAGTATATATGCCTAAAGGGGGCCTTAAGTAGTTAATATTAAATAACACCCGTTAACTTAAGCTAGATAAGGTTATTAATGCAGCTAGAAATAAGTTTAATAACCTCTAGAAGCAGATATCTATAAGTTTTATTATAGACGCTATCTAATACGCGTATCCTACTACGGTTAATGGTATATTTAACTCTAACGCGGATATTAAATATCCACGTATACTAGCAGTTAATATTCTCCCTTATAGAAGGACAGTGTATATAACTCTAGGACCTATTCTAGACAGCGAGGCTTCTATTAACGGCAATTATCGTATAATAGAGAATATCTTTCTAAACCAACTACAGTATAATCGCGAAACCGCTTTTAATAACCAGCTATTCCTAGTATACGGAGATTAGAAGACCGCAAAGCTTATCTAATTATATAAAGAGGGGTAGGTTAAGGCGGAAGGTGCGTATAATAGCTATAAGTAGGTGTTGCCTATTCCAGGGCTATGGTATATACGATTAAACTTCCTATATATAGTTGTGCGTACGTTCTATAGGGGTAAGTAAGCCGCGTAGTAGTTTTTAGCGCTCTATACCTATATAAATCACCTAGGTCGGCGTAATATTCCTAGAAAAAAGGCCCTATTTTATTATATAGAAGAGCTAATCCTCTAAAGCTTTAACGCTTGTGTTATTATATTATTCCTACTCTATATCCACAATAAGTATAATATTAAGGCAGATAGTAAGGCTAAGCAATATATATAAAACCTATCTCCACAGCAATTTCTGGAGCATATTAAGGATATCCGCATAGTAGCTTTTTTAAAAGATATATACCGTAATGCAAATCAGCGTATATCTAATTATTTAGAGCTACCTGCTAACGCACGTTAGCTAGTAGTGACGTCGTCCTCTATAGGTATATTAAGCTCCGCCGCTAATAACCATAATATAGAGTTCTTTAATTATATCCGGTTTCTATATGTTATTAATACTTATAAGCTTCTAAAATACGCCATTAAGTATATAGATATCGGACTACTAAAGCGTATAATCTCCTACCTTTGCTTATACTTTACTAGAAGCTTATTAAAGAACTATATATATAATATACTAATCCTATAGCAACTAGTTAGAACAAGCGCTTATAATCTAGTACTTTAACGGGCTATCTTTACTAATAGTTTAGTTAACTTTTAAGGGCGGCTAGATAGCTTCTTTAAAACGAATCGCCTTAATAAACTGCTAAATCTTTAACTTAAGGAGTTGCTCTAGACGTGTGGGAATTCGATGTTTGGTATAGACGAGCTATTTAAATAGAGTGTTCTTATAATAAGTTACACTAGTACGCTCCGCGATATTTTTAAGTGTATATTTGGTAAACGTATAAACAGTAAATATATAACTAAGTCTCTAGCGCTAGATATCCGCTATCTTATAAATTAAATTAAGAAGGATTTAATTGTACAATATAGGTGGCGCTCGGCGGATTTTAAGGCTCCTTTAATTCTATAGCGCGGATATAAGAAACTTATAAAGGACGGCGTAAATACATTTAACGCCTTCCTATTAACTATAGCCGGTTTACTATTTAATCCTCTTATATATAGCTTTGGTGATATTAACAAGAATATAGAGGTACTAGAAGAAGCTGCTGAATATATTTATATAGTTTATTATCCTAATATTACACCTATACCTCTGCTAATATATATAATAGTTAGTATATAACTTGCTTAATAAATGCTAAGAGTAATAGTAATTTATTGTTTTAATTACGGATATACTTTTATTATGCGTTAGCGTATACAGGACGTTAGGTTTAAGGCACCTGCTATTCTTTAACTTGGATTAAAGCGGCTCTTATAGGGCGGCATTACTGATTTTAATATATGGATGTCTTATATTAGCGGTTTACTATATAACCCTTATAAGGACGGATTTAATAAGGCTATAAATAATATACTAGAGGACTTCTAGATGCTTGGGCTTATAGTATGTTTCTATCTTAATATGTTGATCGGGTTCTTTTTGTTGATATTAACTTTAGCCAGCGTATAATTTTCTTAGTGCGTAGTATATAACGTAGTAGTAGGCTATTTTATAGTGTAGATATATAAATATCTTTATCTTAACTTATATGAATATTGTTATCTTAGCTTATACGGATATTATAATATTAATTAAGTATATCTATTGAATATAAGGTAGAGACTTAATTTTTATAAATATAGTAGCAAAAAGGTATAAGCTACTATTTTACTACCGTAAACTAGTAACAACGGCCAACCCGCAGTAATAGCTAACTTATATCTACCTATATTTGATATCCGGTAGCCCAGTATTATATATAAATATAATAACACCACGCCTTAGAAACGTAAGCTTATCCTTTATCTTATTTAGAGAATCTTTAAACTTATTAAACCGGCGATCTATAGCTTAAACATCTTTCGCTATATTAGTTACCCGTTTACGAACTATATTAACGCGTATAGAAATAGCAATTACTAAATACACCCTAATAGACCCGGTGCCAGCAGAAGTAGTAGTAATAATAGCAGCACCTAGCGTGCTAGTAATTGCTAAAAGGGTTAGAGGAGCGGCAGTAGAGCGGGTGCCCCTACGGCTGTGCGTACTGCTATAAGTAGGAGTCTTAATAGGAGGGAAGGTCTTAGTGGGGGGAGGCGTAATAGCGCGGGCGGGGATAGTACGAGAACAAAGCTATACGGATATTAGTAATATTTATATTATTAAGATGCGGATAGCATACCTTTTTAATAGGTGTTTTAGCCGGACTACTAGTAGAAGCTAATTATGTATATTTTCTGCCCTAAGGTATAACTAGCTCTGGATTTAGTAAACTTTTTTATACGCGTGTTAGCTGACAGAATAATAGTATACTATTAGCACGTACCTTTCCGCACAGCCTATTACCTACACAATATCTTAAGCACGCGCCCCTAAAATGTGGCCTAGAGCCCTTCTTATAAACGCGATATTTATAGCTATACTTCTTGCATAGAGCATATAGCGGATTGCGTAGCTTACTAAAGCTACCCTTAATATTCTAGACGTGTGTTAATATCCGCTAGCGACTTTCCTTTATATTATCCTAAATGCCAGCTTTTAGAGTGTACTATTTATTCGCTAACGGTACTTAGATAGGAAGGCGCTTATTTATATTAGGAGTACTACGGAGATTATAAGGGCTGCTAAGATTTTGAGGGCTGTGGAGATTATAAGGGCTACGGAGATTGCGAGAGTTAGCGTTATTAAGGTCTTTATCTTTGTTGCTATCTAAAGATTCGCTATCTAAAGAAACATTATATATAGTGTTTGGGTCACTATAAGAGGTAAATTAGTAGATAAGACACTAAAACAGTATAACTAATATATACGATTTAATAGCTATCTTAAGCTTTATATTTATATTAGCAGCCTTTTTAGCCCACTTTTTAAGAAAAGAAGATAAATAAGCCTTATTAAGCCTCTTTTTAAAAGCATTAGGCGGCGGCAGTAGAGAGGCGGATAGTAAAGTAGTGGATGGTAAAGTAGCCTATAGTAAAGATGTAGGCAGCGGAAAGGTATCCAGTAAAAAGGTAAGCGGGTTTTTAGTGGATTTTGCTCTATTTTTATTGTTGTCATCTACTAAATCCTGTAAAGAGCGCCTTGGTATATATTTCCTAAAATTATATTAGCTATAGGTAAAATTTAGTATTAGAAAGCTTACTCTTTAGGAATAAAGCCTAAAGGCTTAGTAAGAGCAGCTATAGCGTGCTTAATAGCATTAAACTCCTTATTGTTAACGTCGCGTATATCGAGTTCCTTAACCGCCTAGTTGCTATTATTTGTATTAATATTATTTAGAGGTGTAAATAAAGGCATCGTAGATTGTAGTATTCTAAGGGACAGTATATAAAATAATAATAATAAAGTTTGCGGTGCGGTGCTATAAGGTAAAAGGTTAGTGGAGGAAGAAGAGGTACGGAGGTTAATTAAGGTAAATATCCATGCTGCTAATTTTATTAAATTAGCTCACTAACAAATAATTACTGCTATAGTAACTTACCTTAGTAAATATTAACGGTGCGTGGATATAAATATTTTTATCTTAGCTTATGCGGATATCATTATTTTAGCTTATATAGATATTATAATATTAATTAAGGATATCTATTAAATATAAGGCAGAGACTTAATTCCTACGTATATAGTAGTAGAGAGGTAAGAGTTACTATTTTATTACTCTAAACCTATAATAATAGCCAACCTGCAGTAACAGCTAACCTATATCGACTTAAGTTCTATATCTGGTGACTAAGCGTTATATATAAGTATAATAATACCACGCCTTATAAACGCAAGCTTATCCTTTATCTTACTTAGAGAACCTTTAAGCTTACTTAACCGGTAGTCTATAGCCTAAACATTTTTTACTACCTTAGCCACCTATTTATAAACTATATTAACGTATACGGAAATAGCAATTGCTAAATATACCCTAACATTTTCTGTACTAGCAGGAGTAATAGTACTAGAAGCAGTACTAGGCGTGCTAGGAATTAGTAAAAGAGTAAAAGGAGTAGTAATAGAGTGGGTGCCTTTACGGCTATGTATATTACTACAAGTAGGAGTTTTAGGGGGAGGGGAGGTCTCTAGAGGGGGGATGGTGCGGGTATAAAGCTATGCGGATATTATACCTTCTTAGTAGGCGTTTTAGCTAGACTACTAGCAGAAGCTAATTGTGTACGTTTTTTACTCTAAGGTATAACCGGCTCTAATATTAACAAACTATCCTATATATGTGTTAGCTAACAGGATGGTAGTATACTATTAGTATGTACCTTTTCGCACGACCTGCCACTTAAGCGATATCTTAAGCATATACCTTTAAAATAAGGCCTAGAGTTCTGCTTATAAACGCAACATTTATAGTCTTGCTTAACGCATAGAGCGTATAGTAAATCGCGCAGCATACTAGAGTTACTCTTAATATTCTAGACGTGGGTATATATCCGCTAATAAGCTTCTTTTATATTTTCCTAAGAACCAGCTTTTAGGGTGTACTATTTATTTACTAACGGCACTTAAATTGAAAGGCGCTCGTTTATGTTAATATCTAATATTATAGCTTAGGTTATGCGGAGCTTATAAAGGCTACGGAGATTATAAGAGGATAAAGGAGAGCTTTTGGGAGAGTTGGCGTTATTAAGATTACTCCTTTTATCGTTATTTAAAATCTCTAACATTTCTATTGAGTTACTATAAGAGGTAAATTAATAGATAAGATATTAAAATAGTATAGCTAATATATACGATATAAAGGCTATCTTATACTTAACATTTTGCGCAGCAATTCTATTAGCTTGCCTCTTAAGAGAAGCAGAAGTATAACAATAATTAAACTTTTTAGAGGCAGTAGGCGGAGAAATAAGCGGCTTAAAGGTATGTGGCAAAGAGGTAGGCGGCAAAGAGGTAGGTAGTAAAGAAGTAAGCGGATTTCTAGCGGATTTCGTAATAGTATTATTATAGTGCTCTGCTATATCCGACAAAGAGTACTTTAGTATATATTTCCTAAAATTATATTAGCTATAGGTATAATTTAATATTAGAAAGCTTACCCTTTAGGTAGAAACCCTAAAGGATTAATAAAAGAAAGAGCGTTCTTAAAAGCGTCCTTAATTATTTTATCATTAACGTCGCGTATATTAAGTTCCTTAACTAAATAGCTATTAGACGTATTTAGAAGTATAAATAAAGGTACTATAGATAGTAGCATGCTAATAGATAGTAGATAAAACAACAACGGTAAAATTTGCGGTGCGGTGCTGTAAGGTAGAAGGTTAGTAGAAAAAGAGGTGCGGAGGTTAATTAAAGGTGAATATCCACGCTGCCGATTTTATTAAATTAGCTCGCTAATAAATAATAGCCGCTATAACTTACCGTAGTAAATATTAACTACCTTATATACGCTTATTTGTAATGCGCAAATCCTTTACTATTAAGTTGCTACTAATTAAACTAAGTAGGCGCTGTCTAGTTAACTTGTAAAGTAATATTAATATAGAATTACTGCTTAGCTAAGGTGCTAGAGAAGGGTTATAAGCGGATATTAGGTTTACTTAGTAAGCGGATTTCTTACTTTTAAAGTGGGTAGATACGTTCTTTTATTTTTTTCTTACTGCGAGGTAGACCTAATAGCTGCGTTATATCTAAAACCGAGGGCGGAGATTAAGTACTAGGCTATAGGTTCTAAGCTGCGCGTAGCTTAGAGAGCGGAGATCAAATATTAGGCTGTAAACTCTAAGCCGTATCTAATTTAGAAGGCGGGGATTAAGCATTAGTACGCGAATTCTGAACTGCGCCTAGTTTAAAGGGCGGAGATTAAGTATTAGCCTATAAACTCTAGGCCTTAAAGTTTCCTAGAAGTAGAGATTTAGTATTATAACTTAAATCCTAAGCCTTGGGGTTTTCTAGGAGCGGAGATCTAATACTATATTATAAATTCTAAATTTCCGGATTTCCTACTACCTAGAAACTAGTGCTATACTATAAATCTTAAACCTTGGGATTTTTTGTGATTAGAGATCTAGTGCTATATTATAAATATTAAACCTTAGGCTTATCTAAAAGTTAAAACTTAGTGTTATACTATAAGCTCTAATACTTAGACTGCCCTAAGGATTTAGATTCGATACTGCGCTATAGGCTTTAATATCTGGATTGCTCTAAGGGCTAAATATATAGCTGTTAAAATAACTACAATAGAGCGGCATGCGTAGTTTAGGACCAGTTCGCCTATAAGTCTTAGGTTAATGTAAGCTGAGATATTTAAGACTTAGTAATATTCATTTACGAGCTAGATGCTAATAATAGCGATAAGGGCGGTAATACTTTAGTTTATAGCGGTTAATTAAAACTAGCACTCTTTATAGTTAATGCACTAACGGGTCCCCTTTAACCTACTAATGGTAGAGGCGTTTATAATAAGCTTCTAAATACAGTAACACGTCTACTAGATTACGACGCAGCCTATAAGACACTGGTACTAGAGTATTACGTTTCTTCCTTATAAGTAAAGCAAATAAGCGCGTTTACTTTATCTCCTAGGAAGCTATAATCCTATTTAGGTAATATCCGCTTAAGGCCCTTATAAGTTAGCGGAGGTTAGATATAGAGTATACGGATTTAATTATCGGATATAATATAACTAGAAATTAGACTCTAAACTATATCCTAGTATATTATATTAAGCTATCCTTTAATCTACTTCTTAACACTTATAAATAGATCCTTTAAGTACTTGCTCTTCGCAATATTCTTAATATATAGTGCGATAATATTATACTCCTTATAAGCCTATAACGAATTATCGTAATTAAAGCAATAGCGTAGACCTCTAGATAACGGACTCGTCTTCTTATATAGCTTAAGTAGAATATTACGTAGATATCTAGTAGCTTTATTCGCGAGCTTATATAATATATCTAGAAGTACCGCCCGTTTCTCTATATTAGTCTTTACCCTCTTCTATTTTTCTATATACTTAATTAGTAGGGCTAATAATATTATATTTTTATTAAGTATTTAATCCTCCTCCTCCCGGGCAGATACCTATAAAATAATATTACTGTTAATTATAATAAATAAAGCTAGATTACTAGCGAAATCCGCTACCCTATCCTTTTATATTGCCATTCTAGTAGTAATAAAGTTATGGCTGAGTTAGGTAGATAGAGGGGCTATAGGTTTTTAAGACTTTTGCTTTAGCGGTATAATATTTATAAGAGCGTCCTTATACTAGTCTTTAATAAGGATAATTATATATCTGGTAATACTATTACGTTAGGCGGCCCGTTTAAATCGCTGCAGTATTATATTTAGGCTTTTATTAGGATAATATCTGGAATATCCGCACTATAGGCTAGGGCGTCCGACGTAATAAGAATGCGGGTAGGTAAGTCTTCTGTGCAGAAATTTTAATACTCCCTACTCTTATTATGTTTGGATAATATCGCATAATAACTCCGTACTGCTATTTTAGCCTACTTTATAGTATAGCCCTTAGTTATAAGCTATAAATGGATTGTGTTTATACACCTACGGATATAATTTTTGGCATAAAGAAAGATAATTGTCTTAGAAATTAATTCGGGACTTAAAACCTTTCGTCCCTTTAGCTGTGTAGTACCTCCTACCGGATTTTAGATCTGCCTAACTGGTTAATAAATAGAGGTAGCGGATATTTAACTAGAAGATGCGGATATCCTACTAAACGCTATGGGCGTTTAGCTAGATAATGCGGATATTTTACTAAACCCTGCGGATATCTAGCTAAGGGTCGCGGGTGTATAATCCTCCTCTACTACTACCTCCTTAAATGCCTCTTTAATAACAAAGAATAGTGCCTTATAATTATTCTTATCCCTCCTTTTAATATAGCCCCTAATAATAGATAGGTTAGGCTAATTAATATTTATTTATTTAAGATCCGTTATACTCTAATAAAACCCCACTAGCTTTATTACCTTTATATATATCTCCTTATTAAGTGTTGCAGTATATATAAACCACAACACTATTAGACTAAGCAGTGATTAGACCTTAAAGAGCTATATATAATAGGGCCGGAAGCTCTTACCCTAGTTAGTAACTAGATAATACTTATTAATTATAACTAAAAATATATATAAGCGAAAAGCAGGCTAAGTAAGGATATAGTGGAACCGTTTACTTAATAGTAACTCTAGTAATACTAGAATATGCGTAAGCCAACCCGCCTTAATATGTTTTAGAATATCTGTATGTGCTTTTATTACCTTTATATATATAAATATAGGATTTACTCCTAGGATGGCCCGTATCTTTAACAGCTACTCCTCTCTAATTATGTTTAAAGGTAATATAATAATAGTAATAGAAGCTTAAATTAGTAATAGAATCGCCTACATTATTATACTCTTACCCTATAATGTCTTCGCCGCTAGGAACAAGTCCCTCCGCCTATATATTACCCGTCTTAACACCTTAATTTAACTAGGTCGTCCGCTGTACGGATATAAAAGCTTAATAGCTCTATCTATTACGCTTAACCATTTATCCTTACTTGCCTCCCGTAAGGCTAGAAGCTCGTCTTACACGTTTTATAACTACCTCTCTACTAGGGATGTAAGATCCTCCCATATATAATTATCTAGCTCCTACGAGCTCTATAAGGCCTGCTAGCGTTTTTGTTTAACTATAGGCTTCCAACCCTAACGTCTAGTGGTTTTCTTTAAAGCTATAGTAGGTTTTTTATGCGGATATAACGCCTAGTAGTAGTAGAGGCACTTTAGGCTAAGGGAGGATATTTTTAAGGAAGGACCCAACTATAGCGCCTACTAGGTATTGTAATAACTTTAAGTAGTAGATATCTATATATCTATATAGTTTTATTAATATTAGCAGACTATTTAATAAGATATAATACGTGCTTAGGCTTTTAATAACGCGTTTTTTGACTTTAATGAAATTAATATTAGGACTAAGCAATAGCCGTATTATAAAATTTATACTATTTAGAAGCCCTAAGTCTTAAAAATAATGTATGGACTTTTGGTAATAATAACGCGTTATATAAATAAATGAATTAAATATCCGCAATCTCCGTTTTATGGATTTTGCTTAGGATTTTAACAAATCTCGCCAAACCCTCTTAGACGTGATTTTGCAATTCGGAAGACGGCGTAGATTATTCCGATGCTAGCTAAAAAATCGCGTCTAAGCTCGCTGAGGTAATAAGGTAGTTAGTGGATTAGTTGCTTAGTAAGCGCTAATTATATAGATTAGATATAGTATAGTAGGCAGGCCGGGCTTATAACTGTAAGCTTTATAGTGTATAGGAATTGAATAAGTAACTTAATTGTAAATCTATGGAAATTAAGTAGTATAAATATATAAAAGTAAACCAAGTCGGTAAGCGAGTTAAGGGCTAGGCAACTAAAATAGGGTAGTACGCTAGTGAGATAAATAACGTTTTGATATAGTACCATAGTTAGTTATAGAAGATGAGGCTATTATTATTAAACTTAGAGAATGTAAATTACCAGGGGTTCTATGACCTGAGGAAGCGGTAGATCGATTTAACTCTGTAGCCAATTTTGGTCCGCTGCGAATCTAATTATAAGTAGTGTGTAGTTGGTTATAGAACTAAGGCTTTTAATCGTTTTTATCAAGTTACCAAAACCATCGTTCGAATGCGTTAACGGGGCTTCTATATCCGATTCAGAAGTTGCTAATACTTTAATATCTCCCATTAAACAACATCTCTCGCATTAGAGAACTATCTCTTGCATTGAAAAACCAAATAGTTATTTGCCGTACTAAAATGCTATTTGCCGCATTAACAAGCTATCTACAGTATTAAAACGCCATATTCCGAACTATATAGCCTTTAGTGTCATTATATAATAGCTATATCTCGCGTTAGGGATCCTAAGCGTGGATTAAGACTTATTGCTTTTAGAGACGCTTTGGCCTCTTTAACAAAGCTACCGCTTAAATTAAAACAAAAACTCGTCTCTTGCTAGAAAGAATATATCGACTGCATTAAAAGCCCGTCTATAGCAAGATGCTCAGATAATCCGCCGCCGTTTATCGCGTTGAATTTGGCAGCGGCTGCTAAGCCTACAATTCTTATGTGTTATATTAGTCTACGTATAGACCCTCTAATAGAACACTGTAAACTAAAAACTTAGATCTAAATTTTAGATTATGTAATTCTTAGAACTTAAAGTACTACTTCTAAGTATTTTACTTTAGTTTAAAACTATAAATAGGACTTTCCTGTATTGTTGTAGTGGGCCCTTAAGGGATATTAAGGCTAGGTAAGTTGAGTGTAGGTAGCTTCTAAATACGAGTATATAGCTAAGGCAATAATACTAAGATAACTTTCTGTCTAGATAATATTATTATAAATTCTATTAAACGTCTATACAGCTTCTCTTTGGGTCTAAGCAGATATATTCTATGTATAGAAAAAATCCTTATTTGTCTATAATGGCCTAAGGCCAACTACTTCCTAAGGTAAAACCTTGTTTTAGCAATGATTAGGCGTAAGGCCTAGTATGCTATAATAAATGCTTAACAGTAATAGATTGTCGCTTAATAATTGTTAGAAGTATAATAAGTAGAGAGTGTTACTATTGCCTATGTATTAATTGTCCCTCTATGTTATATTATGTGTTTGTATTACCTATAACTTAAAAGCGTACTAAAGGCGTCTAGGCCGCTTTATACTAGTTTATTACGAGTCTATCCTTACTAAAGGGTGCTAAGTATTGCTTCTCTCTAGGTCCTTAGTCTAGACTCTTAACTAAATAAGCCCTCTAGCTTAGAGGTAAGGGATAACGTCCTATATAGGGGCCTAATCCCTTTAGGGACGTCCTGCGCGATTCTGATTATCAATAGCCGACGGCGGTACTGTGCGGGCAGTACGGCTTAAGTGCGTGTAGTTATGGAGTGCTATATATATGCGCGAAATATATAAAAGGAGGAGGAAGAAGCGGGAGCTGGTTATAACGACTATATAATAAATAATAAATGGGAATGCTTAGAACTAGAGAAAATAGAAGTTAAATAAGCAATTTTCTCTAGCTCTAATAAAAAGGCTCTAGGACCAGATGGGATATCTTTTACAATTTTATAAAAGGCCTACCCTATTATAGAAGATCTTCTATATAGAATCTACAGGATTTTGTTTATTTTAGGCTATCAGCTAAAGGTCTAAAGAGAAGTTTAAGGAGGACTATTCTTTACTAAAGTCCTATAGACCTATCTCCTTACTAAACTGCTTAGGAAAGACTCTAGAAAAGATCTTTACTACTAAATTAGGATATCTAGCTAGCACTACTAGCTTACTTTAAGATTCTTAACTAGGAGGAAGAAGATATCGGTCCGTAATAGACGTAGTCTTACTACTTCTAAATAACATTTAATCTAAAAATAATAGGAAAAAAGCTAGATAAAGAATAGCTACTACGTTATTCCTAGACGTAAAAGGGGCTTTTAACCATATCTCTAAAAACTAGCTTTTATCTATCTGTAAGGAACTAGGACTACCTATAGCGTTTATATAATAGGTAGCTACTTTCCTTAGTAATAGAAAGCTACAGCTCTCCTCTAATAGGTAAATATAAGAAAAAGTAAAACTAGAAATAGGGATACTATAGGGATCGCCTATATCCCCTATTTTATTTCTACTATATATACGCAATATCTGCAGCATATAGATAGAAGGAGCCTATTCTCTTAGCTATATGGACGATTTTACAATTACGGTTACTTTAAAGTCAGCTAAATCTAATTGCAAAAAGCTAGAGAGAATAGCGCTAGAGCTAATATCTAAGGCTAAAGAAGCTGCTATTAGTTTTAACGTTAGCAAAATAGAGCTTATACACTTCTATAGTAAACTCACTACTATAGAAGAAGGGTTAAAGCTAAGAGACGTAGAAATATCCCCTAAACCCCTAGTTAGGTAGTTAGTGGTATTTCTAGACTCTAAGCTTACTTTTAAATAATATATAGAAATAAAAATCTCTAAAGCAAAAAGAGCCTTTTATTTAATTAGAAGACTAGGTAATATACAAAGAGGTCTATCTCTATAAGCCCTACGGCAGCTCTATATAGCTTGCGTTACTACTATAGCAGACTACGGAGTACAATATTAGTGGAAAAGCAAGTCTAGAGACCACCTACTAAATAGGTACCAATCTCTATAAAATAAGGCCCTAAAACTAGTTCTAGGAGCGTTTAGAGGATTTCCTAGCCGAGCTATAGAGATTAAAGCCTCTATTCCTCCTCCTAGAATTAGATTTAAAAAGCTTTATAATAGCTACGTATTAAGAATCCTAAAATTTAAGAAAAACTACGTAATTAAAAAGGTCTATATAGAAGAGATTAATAAAGATAGGGACGAATTAGTAACTAGTTCTAGCTCTAGTTCTAGCCCTAAAAACTCTACTATAAAGTACCTCTTATAGCTAAAGATATAGCTACTATCTCTAACCTCTAGAGTTTAGCAGCTAATTTAAAACTAGAAAATAAAGAGAATCTCTTTAGACTAGCAAAAACCGTAGTCTCTTCCTATTTCTGCATCCTTTTCTATCTTAAGGGGTAGTAAAGAAGAAGCTATATAAGAATATCTAAGACTAGCAGAAAATCTATAAGAATCCCTAGAGTGGGATTTAGTAGATATATACTATATAGATAGCTTTAAAACAATAAATTAAATATAGTTGCCGTATATAAAATAGGGGAGAGAAATAGGATTAAATATGCAATAAATTGGAATTTAGGACCCTATATGGAAATTATAAATATAGAGCTTTACGCAGTCTATAGGGCCTTAGAATATCTAAAATAATAAAGACTAGAAGAGAAATAAGTCTATATCTTTATAGATAGCCAAGTGGCTATTAAGAGATTACAGCTTAATTCTCTTATAGGGGGGTAAGAACTAGTCTTTAAAATTACGTAAAGTTGTTCCTATTTAGCTAATAAGGGGATCTCTATTAACTTTTATTGGGTTCCTAGCCATCTAGAAATCTATAAAAATAAAATAGTAGATAAGCTAGCTAAAAAGGGCCTTTCTAGAAGAAAACTATAATCTTTTTATACCTCCTTAGCCTATATAGGGAGAGCAGCAAGAGAAAAGATACTAGAATAGTGGAAAGATAATTAGTAGCAGAATAAGAATAAAGGAAAACACTATATTAGAATCTGTAAAGGAAGCTATTCCTTTTCTCTTAAAGCCCCTAAGGATAAATATCCTAAAAGGCTATAATTAGCTTTCTTCTAGCTAAAGCTAAGAAAAGGCTATTTTAAATCCTTCTCTAAAGTAATAGGGGAGGATAAAAAAGGTAGATACTTTAGGGAATATAGAGCACTGTAAACCCCTAGACACCTACTGCTAGACTATAACCTATATAGAGAAAAAAGAAGAGAAATATAAAAGAAACTAGGCTCTTCTCTCTCTTTAAAGAATTTTGTATATAAATAGGAGGGGAGGCGCTTTTTCTATTTCTAAGTTGAACAGGGATAGCTACTAGAAAGTAGCTAAGAACAGTAGGATCTATAGAAGGAGGTAACTCCTACTAGGCTTTTAGTAAAGAGATATTAGTAAGTAAAAGGACAGAAATAAATTACAAAAGGATAGGGATAGGCGTTAGGATTCCTTATTTGTTATAGTTTTCTACCGTTTTCTTATTCCCTAGTAGTTACTTATAACTTGGTATTTTACTAAGGAACTATAAACCCCTAGTTTAGGGATTTATAAACTACTAGGACATAGTTACTAGTATATATTATGCTGCCCTAAGGGATTTATATATATAGGACTATAGCGCTATAGCCTAGAGGCTGCATGCGTAGTATTTTACGTAGTATAATATAATGGATTAAAAAAAAAACTTCCTAACCTAATTTCTTTTAATACTCCTATACCTTTCTTATAGCGTTCTTTAGGTTATTTAATAGCTTCTAGGTAGTCTTATTATAGCCCATCTACTTTACCTTATACTATATTTTACTATTAATGTCCTTATAACTAATAATCTTTAAAACTTCCTATTTATCTTCTTTGTGTCCTTTTTACGTATCTGCCTTATAGATTAGTAGTTTAACGTTTTTATATACTAGTTTTAGTATCGCGATATACTATATAGAGTAGATCCTTATTTTCTCTAGTAAGTTAAGCCTATATATAACTTCTAAAATCTTTTCTAAAACTTTTAAATAGTTCTAGTCTAACGTGGTCTAACGTAGTCTAACTTTTTACTCGGTTGTTAACTCTTAAAATTTTTATATAGTAGCTATACTTTATCCCCCTCCTTAAGATCTAGTTCCTTAAATCTCCTAGTATTATAGTACCTTTTTATTCTTTCTTATACTAGTTTAGCTATTTTATTAAGGTCTATATAAAGATTTATTAAGTTCTTTATTCTTTCTTCAGCTATACTACTTATTCTTTTTATTTATCGTAGTATTAATAATATTCTTAACTCGTAGCTATAGTTCGCCTTAAATAGTAATATACCTATTCCTTTTTATAGTGTCGTATTATATATAAACTATATAATTGGTAATAATAATACCTAATTATTCTATACATAATTAGTATAATGCCTTAGATACTATTTTAACGTTTAGTTTAGTTTTTTAATTTAACCGTCTGTCTATAGGTAATATGCTATTAACTTTACTGCGCAAACCCTTTATTCCGCTAATAATACTTCCTAAAATACTGCTATAAATCTCAAATCTTTATCTAATATAATCTTTATTAGTGTTCTATATCTTAAAATGACTTCTTTAATATAGATTCTAGCTATATCTTCTACTAAGATATCCTCTATATATGCTATAAAGTAGTCCCACTTAGTTAACTTATCTATTATTACCAGAATTGCGTTATACTCTTATCCGGTAATAGGGTCCTTTAACTTTAATAGCTTTATAATAAAGCCCTATAATATAACCTCCTATAGTTTTTTCGGTATTTTAATAAGTTATAGCCCTCTATATAGCTTATACCTTATTAGTTTAGTTCTTTAGCAATCCGGGCACTTTTTAGTAACTTCTCTTACTAAGCCCTAGATTCTATTAATAATATACTTCTTTTAAAGTCTTAAAACTAGGCCCGTAACTCTATTATGTCCTTAAGTTATTCCTCTATAAAATTCCTTAATAAACTCTTTTACTATTACCCCCGGAATATATATTACCTCTTTATTTTCGTACTATTCTATATCTAGATCCTCTAGCTACGCCTTTAGGATCTTTTATACCTAAAAATTTTCTAGTATTTTATAGACTTTATTTAGCTTATCCTTCTAGGTTAATATAATTTTGAGGTAATTATACCTTATTAACTCGTCTTTATCTTTGCGTAGCATCGCTCCTAATAGCTTTTCTTTATTTTATAATTAAGCCTTTCTGCTAAGAGCATCTGCTCTTATATTTTAGCACCCTTAATATACTAAATTCTTAAATAATATTCTGTACGCATCTCTACCCATTTAACCTATCTTTAATTAAGTTCCTTTATTATTATAAATTCTATTAAATTCTTATAATCTATCTTAACTATAAATGGTTTCTCTATACCTTATAAGAATGCTCTCTATATTAGGAAAAAATTTACCAGCATCTGATTTTACTTTTCTGCCATTTTAGCATTTTCAGCATTTTCTAGCATTTAGCCGCCAAATGCCGCATTTATAATTAAGTATTAGCATTTAGCTGCTAAATGCTAGAAAATGCTAAAATGGCAGAAAAGTAAAATTAGATACTAGTAATTTTTTCCTAAAGTTCTATATAAAGTTTAAAGTTCTGCACAAAGTTTCGCACGAAGCTTTACGCGAAGCTCTACACAAAGCTCTATACGAAGTTCTATACAAAGCTCTATACAAAGCTCTGCATAAAGCTCTGCACGAAGCTCTATATAAAGCTCTGCACGAAGTTCCGCACAAAGCTTTACGCGAAGCTCTACACGAAGCTCTACACGAAGTTCTACACAAAGCTCTGCACGAAGCTCTACACAAAGCTCTACACAAAGCTCTACACGAAGCTCTTATATAAAGCTCTGCACGAGGCTCTACACAAGGCTCTATATAAAGCTCTGCGTACAGAGGCTCTACATACAGAGGCTCTGCGTACGGAGGCTCTATACGAAGCTCCGCATTAGGTCCCCGCTATATTCCCAATAGCCTCTACACGTGCCTCTGCTAAGTATACCCCCTATATACACCTAGGTAGCCACCTCATTTTTTACCCTTTCTTATATCCTCCCAACCTAGGAAGACACCAGAATGACAGCTAGTAGACGACCGTCGCCGGAGCTAGACGACCGTCAGAGCTAGACGACCGTCATTAGAGCTAGACAACCGTCGCTAAAGCCAGATAACCGTCGCCAGAGCTAGACGATCGTCGTTAGCGCCAGACAACCGTCGCCAGAGCTAGACGACCGTCGTCAGAGCTAGACGACCGTCGCCAGAGCCAGATAACCGTCGCCAGAGCTAGACGACCGTCGTCATCGCCATACAACCGTCGCCAGAGCCACACGACAACCGTTTAAACGACCAGCTAGCGAACACGATAAACGGTTTAATCGATCGGTTAGATCAAGGTGACATAGACAGGTAAGCACAGACAGGTAGGCATAGATAGGTAGGTATAGACGGGTAGGTATAGACAGACAAATAGATAGACAGACAGATAGGTAGGCAGGCAGGTAGGCAGGCAGGCAGGCAGGCAGGCAGGCAGGTAGGTAGGTAGGTCGGTAGGTAGGCGGGTAAAGGAGAACCATCGCTCTATTATATTAAATTATCTAAAATAATATAATTTATTTTGCACCAACTGCGTAGGAAGAGCAATACTTATTTATTACTTAAAGTAAGTAAGATATATAGAATGTGCGAGAAGGGCATTATATATAGAATACGCGAGAAGGGCATTATGTACAGAATGTATAAGGAGGGCATTATATACAGAATGCGCAAAATGCGTAATTAGCTGCACTGCATTATTAAATACAGCAGTATACCGCACTGCATTATTAAATATAGCAGTATGCCGCACTATATTGTTAAATACAGCAGTATATAGTAGTATGCCGCACTAAATTGTTAAATATAGCAGTATACCGCACCTTAGTTAATACTATACGCTACACGTTATAGTGCGCGGAATGCGCATTTAGCCGCCAAATGCTGCTAAATACTGGTAAATTTTTTCCTGACGTACTCTTTAAGTGCTATAACTATACCCAATAATTCCTTATTATAGATGTCGTAGTTTAGTTCTAGCGGTATTATCTTCTAACTATAATATGCTACTAAATGCCATACGTCCTAATACTTTTATAGTAAATATACTTCTAATATAAAGGTTAAAGCATCTATTTCTACAGCCGATTCTAGCTTTAGTTAGTAGATCTTAAGAATTGGACCTTAGGTAAACAACTCCTTAAGTTTCTTAAATAACTTCTTTTACTCATTACCATATATCCACAGTTTATCCTTCTTTATTAATCTTATAAATAGCTTAATAATATTTATTTACTGCGCAATAAACCTTATATAGTAGTTATAAACCCCTAAATATAACCTTAACTATATAACGTTCTCTAGTTCTTGCCAACTTACTATAGCTTTAACTTTTTTTAAATCTATATAAATCTTGCCTAGTTTAATAATAAAGAACTCGCATTTTTTAATTACTGCTAGCATCTTTTCTTTCTATAGTTTCTTTAAAACCTATTAAATGTATTCTTTATGTTTCTCCTTACTTATAGAGCAGATAATATTATTAAGGTATATACTATAACAAACTTATTAAGGTATTCTCCTAATATACTATTAATTTACTTTTAAAATAGGGCAGTGCTATTTAGACACCCCCTAATTGCTAGGTAGACACCCCCTAATTGCTAGGTAGACACCCCCCCCCAAATTTAGTTCAGCGCCTACCTCAATAGGTTAGAATATCACGTGCGTTTGACTTATTTGCGCCTACATCACGAAAATCAAAATGCGCGCCATGACTGCAACACCACAATTAAGTCTTAATTTTAGTTATAGTATAAGTAGTAAAGTCCAAATCTGGAACGCGCTAAGGGAGCGATTAATTAGACTGCGTAGTGCTTTGCAAAGCATCGCGCGAACTAATTTAAGTGCTGCCACCTCTACTTAATTAACCCGAGGTACAAGTGGTCTATTATATTCGGGTCCTAGATTTTAAACTCCGCCAAGCTAGCTTCTAATTGGTTAGAAAGCTAGGTTCTAATTAGTTAGAAACAAAACTGCGCGCGGTAATTTGTGGCAGAATCTACGTGACAAACTTCAAAACCTTAAATTCTACCAAAGCTCTAGAAAAGCTCTGCACAGAGCTCTACTAAAGCCCTGCAAAACCTCTACACGAAGCTCCATACAAAGCTCTGCAAAGCTCTACTAAAAGCTCTACTAAAGTCTCTACTAAAGCCTCTGTAAGAGCTCTGCCCACGCAGTAAATAGAGCACTTAGTGCGCAGGGGGGTCCAAGGGGGTCTCCCCCTTAAAGCTCTGCTCGAAGCTCTACTCGAAGCTTTGCTTAAAGCCCTATACAGAGCTCCAAAGCTCTACTAACTTACAGTACTAATATACTAGGAAGGTTCTGCAATCGGCCGTATAACCACCTATACGATTAATCGCCGTATAATCGTCTCTACGAACGGCTCTACGAACGGCTCTATAAACGTCTACACGATTGCCCGTACAAACGCCCGTATAAACGCCCATACAAACAATCAATTAAACGTCCATATGATTAATCAATCAAACGTCTATACAATTGCCTATACGATCGTCTCTATAAACGTCTCTATAATTAATCGCCCGTACGAACGTCTGTACGCCTGCATATAGCTCTATAGAAGATCTATACGAAGCTTTATATGAAGTTCTACACGAAGCTCTGTAAAAGCTCTACTAAACGCTTTACCAAAGCCTCTGCAAGAGCTTTGCCTATGTAGTAAATGGAGTATATAGTGTGTAGGGGGGGTCTAAGGGGGTCTCCCCCTTAAGCTTAAAGCTCTATTTAAAGCTCTACTAACACGCAGCACTAATATACTAGGAAGGCTCTATAATCGTCTATATAAACGGCTCTATAAACGGCTCTACGAACGTCTGCATGATCGCCCGTATAAACGCCCATATAATTAGTCGATTAATCGATTAATTGCCTATATAAACGCCTATATAAACGTCTCTACGAACGGTTCTACAAATAGCTCTATATACGGCTTTACTTACAGCTCTATAAACGCCCATACAATTACCTATATAATTGTCTCTACAAATATCTCTGTAATTAATCGCCAAAACAAACGGCTGCACGTTTACACGTTTATAGTCTGCACGAAGCTCTACGCAAGGCTCTGTACGAAGCTCCGCATAAGGCTCTACCAAAGCTCTATACAAGGCTCTACCCAAAGCTTACCCCCTACTGCAAAGCACGACGGGGGTATAGGCAGGCTTGTTATTTAATCACCTAGGTTTCAATATTGAATTGAATTAAATGCTAAGTCTTAATTAATTTAATTAACTAAGAGCTCGCTGGCTTGGTAACTTAATTAATATAGAGGTTCTAGTTAAATTAAATTGATTAATAAATATTAAATCTTTTAATATTATATAGAAATATGCTAAATATAACATATAATAATGCTTTAAACCTTATTATTCTTAGACCCCCTTACCAAAAAAGGGTTACCTAAGCATTACTTATTATTTATACTATTATATTATCGCCGGGATCTTAACAGGTAAGAAAAGTTTTATAACTAGATTTGCCCAACAACAATATTAATTCTATTACTACTATAAATAGGGGGTATATAACAGGATAGTAACTTAACACTATGCCAAGACTCGCGATAGACCTATATTAACGGCAGGAGCGACAAAAACAACGGTAGAAAGCGATTTGGGCGCCGCCAGGTAGGCCCCCCTATATTAACACTATGCTGAGACTTGTAATAATTACTAACTACTATATAATTGCAATTAATTATAATCGTTTTAATATTAAATTAATTAATTTAATTAACCGAACCTTCTGCTTATAAAGCTTTCAATTCAATTAATTTAAGGCCTTAATTGAATTGAATTGATTGAGTAACAAGCCTAGGTATAGGATTTACGAAATAAATTCATACCTACTAGTATATGTTAATTAGGCTCTATACAGTAAGGCTCTAAATTAAAGCTTTATATTAATTAATCGGCTTGTTAATTATAAAGTTGGGTCAAAATTTTCGTTGGGGGGTACCAACGATCCGCATGTTACACCTGTAAGCTGCCTCCCCGCGCTGACGCATGCGCCCGGTAGGACTCTAGCCAGTATTTTGCTTAAATGCTAAGGGCTCTCTACAAGTAAATCTATCGACGCGATTGGCAATTGTAGAGCTAGTTATAGAGCCAATTGGCTAACTGTAGTAACGCTCTACAATTGCAGGCTTTTGGATGCAAAGTTAAGGCAAATGCGGTATTGATTTAGACGGGCGCGCACTTTGATTTTCGCGATGCAGATGCAAATAAGTCAAACGCACGTGATATTCTAACTTATTAAGGCAGGCGCTAAACCTGATTTGGGGGGGTGTCCACCTAGCAATTAGGGGGTGTCCAAATAGCACTGCCCTTAAAATATTACCGGTATATTTATAAGCTTAAACTATATAACTAATAGCTTATATAGTTCTTCCTTTAACTTAAAGGCTGCCTTCTATTCGTCGCCTTCCTTAATCCTAATCTAATAGTACGCCCATCTTAGATCTGTGTTTGTAAAGATTTACATATTACCAATCCTATTTTAGATTTCGCTAATTAAGGATAAAGAATATCTATCCTTTCTAGTAATACTGTTTAACTATCTATAGTTAATATATAGTCTAAGTTTTCCGTTTTTCTTTGGTATAAATAGTACTAGATATCCTGCTAATAACTATAATAGTTAGATATATCCCTTTTATAGTTTTTTCTACACAAACTTTTTAAGTGCTCTTAACTTATCTTTAGTTAGCCTATGGATTAGAAAGAACTTAAGACTTATTCCCAGTTCTGATTCTATTTTATAGTCCTATACTATATATCCTAACAGCTTTTTACTTTCTAGGCTTTATAGCTTTTTACCGTACTTATAGTATTTCTTTAATATATAGCTTAAACCCTTCTTGGTTTCTTTATACGTCGCTTTAACTTAGTACTATACCATTTTATGCTGTTAAGTATTTCTAATATTGACCTAACCTGTAACTTAATTAATCTTTAAATTATATTCCTATAAGTAAGGCATTTCTAGCACTACCTTATCCTATCCTAATGGTAGGATATTAAAAGATATTTTAATTCGCCTTCCTTTAATAGTTATCTAAGTAGGTCCTATTTTAAGATTAACAATACCTCCTCTATAGGCTATTAGATCTTCTAAAATTGTTATTAATAGGTATAAGTGCCTCTTGTATCTATAAGGTAATCCTATCCTCTTAACTACTACTAGTAATATATAGTTCCTTATTAATCCACTATCTATTTGTCATGGCACTGACCTAACGTATACTGTTCTATACTGTCTCGTACTATTTCCTACTATTAGCTAGCCCACCACTAGTGCCTTAGTGGCTGGCCCTACTATTTATATACAATACCCCCTTTTTACCTTCTCCTCTTTATACTATAACGTAGTTATTTAGTTTACTTTATTATAGCACTGTAATAGTTTATGGTATCTTTAATTTGCGCTCTATTGCGATTACTAATTCCTTATACCCTAGCTAATTAACCTCCGCCCTAGAGTAATCGCGACCTATATACGCCTCTATTAAAACCAATACGTCCTTAGTATAGTCCTAGAACGATTCTTAGTTTTTATCTAGCGCCTAAATAGGCGATACTAATAATGCTAAAATAGCCGAAACCTAGAACCCCTATAACGTTTTCGCAGACCTCTTTATAGAGACATACCCTAATATCGCGTAGGTAATCTACCGCTCCCTATTATACCCTAAGACCTTTAAGCCTAGCAAAGCTTACCTTACCCTTATTAACTATACTAACGAGTTCTTTAATAATATTAAAGTAGGATTATAGTATATATATAACACAAACACCGCCAATAAGAAAGCTAATAAAAACCTTAGTGCCCTTATCGCTTCCTAGATAGGAACTATTAACTCCTAAGTAGAGACTATCGCCGTTTTAAAATAATTAACTCCTATAATAACGGTAGTAACCTAGCAGAAAAAATAGAGATCTAAAGACCCGCTAATATTTAGTGGAAAAGGTACCCCACTAGAATAATAAGCTAATTTTAAGACCTGGTATATTAAGATTAAGGGAGTCTTTAACTGGGACTAGGACTACTTTAATATAGTTTAGTCCTAAATCCTTTATATCTTAGATATATTAGAGGATAAGGCCTATAAGTTTATTAAGTAGGGCCTAGAGCTTATATATAAGAACCTAAACAATATATCTGCGTGGAAATAGCCTACTAAGGAAGATATACTTAAAGACCTTATTACCTACTACGAGGTCCTTAATATAACCTAGGTTGTAAAAAATAAGCTTAACTATTTCCCCTAGGGCGAGCGTAATTACTGATTTTGGAAGGGAGAGCTTAATAAGCTAATAGTTTGCGCTAAAAAGATAGATAAATAGAAGGTGGACCTATTTTAAAAGTTTATCTCTCTAAAGATAGAAGAGCTAGTACTTAAACTTACCTATAAAATTAATAATAGTAACTATATAGGTTGGAGTAAGTAAATAGATGTATTTGCTAAAAACCTCGCGAACTATATATACTAAGCCAACCTTAAGAAAAACGCTAACCACCGCCTACCTATCTAAGCCCCTGCCCCTATATTAACCCTAACCCTAGTAGTAACTAGAGAACCTATAGACCTTAATAAAATCTTAGACACGGAGTGTAAGCGCCGCGTTAATAATAGACTATGCCTTGCCTATAGCCTATCCGGCTATTAAAAGGACGCCTATAACCCCGCTAAGATAGCAAACCTAGTCCTAATACTACCCTGTTAAACAACGCGAACTAATAACCGCGAACGCGGCGACCGCGGAGCCTATTATAGCCGCGGTAGACGACCCCCCCCCCTTTAACCCTATGGCTTAGTTACTTTAAACTATACCCTATATAGGAGCCTAACCCGTTAATAATACCTAGTATTAGTGACTCCGCGCTAGCGAATACAAATATAGCTATATTATTGGCGAGGTAATATCTTCCTATACCCTAACTGATACTAAAACTAACACAGCTAGCTAGATAGACACTAGACCGCCCTATTAAGATAGCTTTATACCCTAGTTATTAAAAGGTAAACCCTTAGACTAAGTCGCGTCTAAGGGTCTAAACTATATAAGGAGGAAGACGAGAAGATTAGGTCCCTATTACTAGATTAATTAATCCTTTTTATTAGTAAGCTACTACTTAATCTTAAATTAGTAAATAGTAATAAGAAATTAATCTTTATTTAAACCTAACTCTTCTTATTACGTAGCCTATACCCCTAAGTTTATATTAATATAGTAAGCCTAGTAGACTTTAGTAGTACTATAATGGCATTTACTGACGTAGAGTCTATTATAAAAAAGTATAACGTTATAACTAAGAAGCTGCTAGTACCTAGGCTACTACACCTCGCAGATAGTATTTTAACTTTACTTATTACGGCCTACTTTACCACCTAAATATTAATTGGCCTTTATACTAAAGCTATGCTCTTCTTTATTACTAAACTCTTGCCCACTACCCTAATTATCTTAGATATGCCCTAGCTTTAGAAGTATAAGCCCCGTCCTAGCTTTAGGAAACTTAAAATCCGCTTTAACTTAGACTACTACTTTAGGCACTACCTCCTATAGGGGATAACCGACGGTAGTAGGGATACCCTATATAAATACTCAGCACTACTAAGCCTAGTGCCTAGGACTATATATAAAGCCTTAATAGTAAAAGACGTTCCTAATAAAGGGGAGCTTAAATAGCTGTAAAGAAATAAGATAGTGGAAGACTAGACTACCCTAGTACTTAAGACTAAAATAATGGGCTAGCTAGCCCTACTAAGACTAAGGAAGAAGGTCCGCTTCGCGTAGCTACTATTAAGAATTTAACCCTAACCTAGGCACTACTTAAACTTTAGCCGCCTAGCTAGACACCTAGACCTAAGCTATATACTATATACGCATACTATAGCTTACGTTATAATAAGGACTGGCTATAGAACTATTAAGACCTAGATAATAGAAACCGTACTACTATAACGCCCAACTTTATACCCGTCTCCCGCGCGTACTATATAGGGCCGCCGCTTTATTTCCGCCCCCCTAGGCTAACTAAGCCGTACTAGCTTAACTATAGCACTAGAGAACTAGATACGCCCTAACCTGGACGATATTAAATATACTTATACTATTAATTTTACCTAATTCTGTAAACAAAAAGATATAAAGGTAATAAGGATTTATATAGCGGAGCTAGTAGAACTAGTTAAATAAGATAAGCACTAATAGCTGCTTAGAGAGCTGCCTATAGGCCTAATAGAAGTACCAAACCTATTAGAAAGGTCTTTCCGCTAGCTAGTAGAAGGCGACTATATAATAAAGAAAGCCTATATAGTGCTCTCCCCCTATTTTTATAACTTCCTTAAGATAAATCTAAAAACTAAACCTAAGCTTTTACGTTGGAAGCTAGTTGACACTAATATTAAAAATTTCCTAAAGGACAAACTAGGATTAACCTATAAAGATATTCTATAACGCCTACTAAAGGAGTTTTATAAATATATTAAGCACTTCCTTCTTAAGAATATAAATAAGTTACCCCCTTACTAACTATGGGACTATAAAATTAAGATTATCCCTAGAAACTAGGCCCTATATTATAAAAATAGACCACTCTTACCTACTAAACTTAGGTGTGTAAAGAAGTAGATTAATAAGATGCTAGATAAGGGTTTTATCCATAAATTAACCTTACTAGCTACCGTATTACTTCTCCTCGCTACTAAGCCTAGTAGTAGTGTGTAAATCTACTATAACTACTAAGGCCTAAATATAGTTACTATTAAGAATTAGTACCTATTGCTACTAATCTATAAGATATTTAACGCACTTTATAGTGCTAAGTACTTTACTAAACTTAATATAATTGCTGTATTTAACCAGATCCGGATTATAAAGGGCTATAAATAGCTTATAGCATTTATTACCTAGTTCGGACTCTATAAAATGCTAGTTATACTATTTAGCCTCTATAACGCACCCGCTATATTTTATATAACGCCCTTAACAACTACTACACTGCCTACCTTAATGACGTCCTTATCTTTTCTAAAATACGCGCTAAGTATACTAAGTATATAAATAAAGTTATCTAAAGACTTAGTAACGCTAGACTTTAGATTAATATTAATAAGTCTAAGTTCTACTCTACTAAAACAAAATACCTTGGCTTAATTATCTTAACTAATAGCATAACTATAAACCCAAAGAAGGTATAGGCCTTATAGGAATAAAAGGACCTAACATTAATTAAAGAACTATAATAATTTCTTAGCTTCGTAAACTTCTACTAATAATTCATCTAAGGCTATTCTGCTATTACTATACCTATAATAAAAGTTTTAAAGAAGGATATTAGATAGCTATAGGGACCAGAATAAGCTAAATTGTTTAAGGCCCTTAAGGGAGCCTTTACTTTAGCACTAGTATTAGCATACTATAACTATATAAAGAAAATAGTAGTAGAGATAGACGTATTAAATTAGGCTTCCGGCGGAGTCCTTTCCCAGTATAATAATAACGGAAAATTAAAATTGGTTGCATTCTTCTCTATAAAGCACTCTACGCTAAAGTATAACTACAAGATCTATAATAAAGAACTCTTAGCTATAAGGGACTAAGGAGCCGTTTAAAATTATTACCGACTATAAGAACCTATAGACGTTTATAACTACTAAGTAGCTAAATTAATACTAAGTCTAGTGGGTAGAATTCCTTTTATAGTTTAACTTTGTAATTATATATAGACCTAGTAGTAAAGCTACGCTCCCTAACGCCCTAAGCTGGCTATTAGGAATAAGGCCTAAGGACGCTAATAATAAACGCCTCTGCTATTAAGCCTAAGTTATTATACCGCCCTAGAAAGTTAACCCTATAATTTTAGAAGAATTACTATATAAGTCCCGTAATTATAATAACGCGGAGTTTATAGCCACTCTAGACCCTAAAATGGCTAAAAAATTACTAGATAAGTTAATTTAGCTAGAATACTAGGAGAATAAACTTATAAGAGATATAGTAGCAGCCCTATATAATTGGAAAGCTCGCTATTAGCTAAAGAAGATTAGGAAATTACTTTGTTATAATAAGTTAGAATATAGTATTATTAACAAATAGATTTACTTCCGCTAATATCTTTTTATACCTAATGCCTTAGATCTCTACCTAGAAGTTACCTATTACTATTATAGTAGCGGCCCTACTAATTACCCTAGCTAGGTTAAAACTCTTAACCTCTTAAACTAAATATACTGGTAGCTAGGAATATCCTAGTTTACGGCTACCTTTATTAAAGACTATGTCCTATACTTTTACACTAAGACCCCCTATTTTACCCCGCTTAGTTTCCTAAAGCTATTAAAATTACCTACTTACCTATAAACTGATATCTTAATTAACTATATTATAACGCTGCTAGTATACTAACGCTATGGTAAGGTATATAAATATATCCTTATTATTATAAACCGCCTAACTAAAATATAATACCTTGTTTTAGTAATAGGACTCTTAATAAAAGAGCTAGTTAATAGCTTTGTTAATAACGTATATAAGCTCTATAATATACTAAGTATAATTATCTCTAATCGCGGTATATAATTTCTTAGCAACTTTTAGTAATAACTAAGTAAATACCTTAAAATAACCTTGCGACTAAGCTTAGCCTAATACCTAGAAATAGACGGCTAGACTAAAATTATTAACGCTGCCGTAAATAAATATCTTTATGCTTTTATTAGCTTTATATAGGATAACTAGGTTAACTACCTGCCGCTTACTAAGTTTGCTATAAATAACTAAGTTAATAAGAGCATAGGTATCTCCCTATTTTTTGCAAACTATAGCTTTAACCCTTACCTCGGAATTAAGCCTACTAGCCCCTACCTACTAATACTATTAGTATAAGTAAAGAAGGAGTTTTTTTGCGCAAACTCTATAGCTAACCGCTTTAAGCGGATATTAATATAGCTTAAGGCCCTAGCCTAGATTTTATAGTAACACTATAAAGAAAATATTAATACCTATAGGGATAAGAGCGCGTTATTCTANNAAGGCGATATAGTTATAGTTAGCTTAGAAAATATAAAGATAAACAAACCTAAGAATAAATAGGACGATAAATAGGACGGCCTATACCCCGTACTCGTAGTATATTAAGGGGCAGTTATAGTAGACCTTCTAAACTATATTTAAGTAAATAAATCCTTTTATATATTTAAGGTCCGCCTTTAGGCTACTAAAGAGATCCCTAGCTAAGTAAATATTAATACTATAGAGTGTTATAATATATAAGGACGAGTAGTAGAAAGAGACGATAATAGCAATATAAAAGATAAATAGGAGTTTAAGAAAATTCTTAATATATATAATAAAGACCCCTAGGGCCTAACTTATAAGATTAAATGGAAATATTATAAGGATATAACCTAGCAGCTAAAGAAAGACCTAAAGGGTTGTAAATAAGCTATATAGCGCTTTTATAAGTAATACCCTAAGAAGTAGGACCCCTAGACTAGGTATAAGATAAGGAAAAGTTACGCTAAGGTTGCAACCGACCACTATATTAAAATTTATAGTGGTTAAGATGTTATAGAATTTTAACTAGCGGTTAAAGTTATTTAATTAGCCAAATTCTTACTAAGAAACGCCACGCGGATTAATTTAGGTTGTGGTATAGAGTTCTACTAACCTTACTTACTAAACTAACTAATTAGGATTTTCTATGCCCGGTATAGAAAATCGCTATTAGCTTAGTTAAGGGCGGTAAGCAGAACTAATATGTTTACGGTAAAAAATAGGCAACCCTATATACTGCCTATTTTTAAGTTATTTATTTAATTTAGGGACCAAATTATTTAGGGGAGAGGAATACTATTACGGCACTAACCTAACGTATACTGTTTTATACTATCTTATACTATTTCCTACTATTAGCTAGCCTACTACTAGTAACTTAGCGGTTGGCCCTACTATTTATATATAATACCCCCTTTCTACCTTCTTCCCCTCTTTATAACACAACGTAGTTATTTAGTCTACTTTATTATAGTACTATAATAATTAGGTCCCTATTACTAGATTAATTAGTCCTTTCTATTAGTAAACTGCTACTTAATCTTAGATTAGTAAATAGTAATAAGAAATTAATCCTTATTTAAATCTAACTCTCTTTACTGCGTAACTTATACCCCTAAGTCTATATTAATATAGTAAGCCTAATAGACTCCGGTAGTATTATAATGGCATTTACTAACGCAGAGTCTATTATAAGAAAGTATAATATTATAACTAAGAAGCTGCTAGCACCTAGGCTACTATACCTCGTAAATAGTATCCCGACTTCGCTTATTACGGACTACTTTACCGCCTAAATATTAATTGGCCTCTATACTAAAGCTATACTCTTTTTTAGTACTAAACTCTCGCCTACTACCCTAATTATTTTAGGTATACCTTAGCTTTAAAAGTATAAGCCTCGCCCTAGCTTTAGAAAGCTTAAGATCCGCTTTAACTTAGACTACTACTCCAGGTACTACCTTCTGTAGGGGATAACCGATAGTAATAGGGACGCCCTATATAAATACTCGGCACTACTAAGCCTAGTACCTAGGACTATATATAAAGCCCTAATAGTAGAAGACGTTCCTAATAAAGGGGAGCCTATATAGCTATAAAGTAAGGAGATAGTAGAAGACTGGACTACCCTAGTTTAAGACTAAAATAATAGGCTAGCTAGCCTCGCCGAGACTAAGAAAGAAGGTCCGCTTTACGCCGCTACTACTAAGGGTCTAACGCTAATTTAGACACCCTTTAAACCCTAGCCGCCTAGCCTAATACTTAGAACTAAGCTATATACCATACATACACACTATAGCTCGCGTTATAGTAAGGACTGGCTATAGAACTACTAGGACTTAAAGAAGAGAAACCGAGCCACTATAACGCCTAACCTTATACCCACTCCCCGCACGCCTTATATAAGGCCACCGCCTAGAAACCGCTCCTAAGAGCCGACTAAGATAAGCTAGCCTTACTGCGACGTTAGGAGAAGACCAAATACGCCCTAATCTAGACAATATTATAAACGTACGCGCCGTAAACTTCGCCTAGTTTTATAAATAAAAAAGCGTAAAGGTAATGAGAATTTATATAGCGGAGCTAGTAAAACTAATAAAATAAGAAGAGTACTAGTAGCTGCTTAAGGAACTGCCTATAGGCTTAATGAAGGTACCGAACCTATTAGAAGAATCCTTCCGCTGGCTAGTAGAAGGTAACTATATAATAGAGGAAGCCCGTAAGGCGCTGCCCCCCTATTTCTATAATATCCTTAAAACAAATTTAAAAACTAAACCCAAGCTTCTATACCAGAAGATAATTGATACTAATATTAGGAAATTCCTAAAATGTTATAAACGCTTTAAGTATAATATTACAACTACTTGGGGAAGAGTCGGAAAAAGCTAGTTAGTTAATTTAAGCACGGTCTAGAATAGAGCCGATAGAGCTATATAACGAGGAATAGTAGCTAAGGTTATATAATATGATCTATATAATCTATATAATCTATATAATTTGCAATAAAGTAGATAGAGTATACGTATATTACGTATAAAAAGGATTTTATAGAAGTACGGTTATGTATTTAAGGACCCTTAGTTCCTACCTAGGTGGTTCCTTCTTTATAGTAATTCTTAGTGTATAATTACAGTACCTGCTATACTAACTGCGTGCCTACGCGTTTGGTACACCAGGTACGCGTTTACGCGTTTAGTGTACTAACTACTCGCTTACGCGTTTAGTGCACTTATAAAGCACTAACTAATTAGGGGGGAGGCGTATTAGTATATAGACCACGTAGTCTGCTTTATATAATCAACAGTCACCATCTAAATAAGTATACGATACTACGAGTATTTCGTGCCCGTGGATACGACTCACTCGTGCTATTAAGTTAGTACGAATACTAATTAGTAAGCGCGTATAGATTAGCAATTACTCGACACCTCCCCCCGAGCGATATATACGACAGCGACTACCTGTTTAATCCTAGTACGACCTGCTGGAAGGTTAGAAGGTAAAGGATTACGGACTATTACTAACTCTGTATACTTGTTTAAGTCTTAATACGGTTTACTAGAAGTTTATAGACGCGAATACAGACCTTTATAGAACCCCCTACCCTCCTACAAGCCACTACGGACCTACTAATTACCTTTATGGATCGTTATAAGACCTTACGGAGACATTTTTACCCTTCTATAAACCGTTACGGACCCGTCAATTAATCTTACGGACCGTTATAAGACCTCCTCCACCTGCTATAAACTACTACCACCCGCTATAAGCCACTACCACCCGCTATAAGCCCCTCTTAACCCGTTACAGCTTATACAGACATACTATACTATATAGTATGGCAGATATTAGCAAGCAAATTAATAAAGGCTAAGAGAAGTGGAGTTAGGGAGTCAACCTTATGTCTATAAACGACGTTAATAACTATATTAAGTTTAAAGTCCTTAAATATAGACATTATAAGCTTATAAATGACGACCTATAGGAGTAATATAAGGAAGACTTTGCAGACTTTACGGAAGCTACTTTTAAGGCTTACAGTATTATACCCGTCCGTAACCTACGAAACCTTTTACATCACTAAGGTGTATGGGTTAAAAAAGACAAACGAGTTACTATTATATAGTCCCTATATAATACACTATATAAGGAAGACTAAATAGAATAGACTAAAGAGGAAATCCTAGACTAGGCTAAGGCTACTAATAAACTCTTTGCTTCTTTTAAACTTAATAGGATTGCTGGCCTTATACCTAATATACTTAACTAAATTCGCCCTATAAACCTAAGCAGTTTTAGAATTAATCTTACTGGCCAAAGTATACCTAGTACTTAAGTTACGGACCGTAATACCCCCGTAACCCAAATTACAGACTATAATACCCCTATAAACTAAAATACGGACCAAATTACCCCTATTATTTAAGTTACAGATTTATAAACTATAGATTCGCAAACTATATACCTATAAGCCATATATCCGCAAGCTATAGATCCGTAAGTTATAGATCCGCAACTTACCTAAGTAAAGACCTACGGTAAGGAGCTAGCTAACCTAGCTAAGCTCTATACCGACGAATCTAAATATAGTAGTAAAAACGATAACTTTAACTTTAAACTAACTATCTTTATGGACCTCTATTAAAAGGCTAATATTTTTAAACAGGAGTTTAGCCAAGCCTACTCTACCATGCTGCGCGGCCTAGCACTTAACTACTACTATACTAACCTTAAGAGCAACCCCCTTGGTATTTCCTTTAATAAGCTATATAAAGCTACCCGTAACTACTTTAAAGAACCGGAATATAAGCGTAATATCCTTACCTAATAGAATGCGACTAAGCTACGGACCGTAATTAATAAGAACACCGAAAAATCGACTATAGAGTGTCTGTAAATACTTATTAAGGACCTCTAGCACCTATAGCACGGCCTTAACGCTAAGCTTTAAATAAACGACTTCCTGCATAACAAACTTATCACGGCTTGCCAGAAAGTAGAGCCCTATAAGTACGCCTACTATAAACCTATAGATACCTTAGCTGGCCTTATTAATAATCTACGCTCCTCTATTATAATGTATAAAGTCTTAAACCTACTAGGCAGCACTTAAGCCTTTATTGCGGATATTTAATATCTGTAAATAGACTTAGACGTCTACTTTATAGACCGCCGCTACCGCTAGTAGTACCTATACCGACTAAGTCCCACCCGTAAACCCCGTAGCAACTCCCGTATAAAAATATACCCCTATAGACGAACCAGCCAGAAGTGCTTCGTGTGCGGTAAGGAAGGATATTAGTCTATAAGGTATACCTAGGAAGAACGTAATAAGTCTAGGAAGAGACTTAATAGCCGTATTAACCAGTTTATTTTGGAATATAAAGGAGAGGAAGTAGAAGAGCCCCCTAATAAGTTAATAGAAGCCCTTATAATTGACTTTAACTTAGACGCTTAGGAATAAGAGACCTTAGAGACGTTCTTAACTACTTTTAGACCTTTTACGGACAGCTAAGCCTTTAATATTACGACCGTATTAGCTAACCGCTCCTTTATACACTTAATTGCACCTAAAAACTAGCCTATAAGCATACCTGCTGGACCCGTTATAGATATTACGGACTACGAACAGGACCTATTTGCATATATTACTATAGAACGCTATACCCCTAAGGAATTCTACAGCGTTATAATTAATATAGGTGCCTCTAAGAAGTCTACCGTAGGCTATAGACAATACCTCGTATATAAGACCACCATAGATAATAATACGGACATCGATATTACGTAAACTGGGGCCGTAAACGTCTAATTTAGTATTGGCTTAACTACATTAATCGGATTAGTCGCAGTTAAGACCCTAATTGGCTTAGTTGACTTCTACGTAGTAAAAGTAGATACCCCTTTCCTACTCTGCCTTGCGGATATAAATAGGTTATAGGTGTACTACAATAACGTTACGGACACCCTAATTAGCCCCGTAACTGCCCTAGGAAGCAAGTATATCACCCTACTAATTATACGACGATTTAGACACCTATTCCTTATATAGGGAGAGACTTTACGGACCTATATTTAGGAATCTTTTAACTATAACCCGTACTACCTTACTAGTACGGAAATCTACCGCCTGTACTGCTGTCTTGGCTACCTATTAGCCGAAAAGCTATATAAAGTCCTTAAATGCTCTGGATATGACGACGTCAATAGGAAGGCAGTTAACCACCTGATTAAATACTGCTCCTTCTACCAGAAATACGGACGTTCCCTAGGCCGATTTAAGTTCACCCTTCGCGAAGATCTTAATTTTAACTACTTAGTGTATATAGATATTATATATATTAACGGCAGCCTAGTATTATATATAATTAACGAGGTAACCCACTACTAAGCTGCCTATTAGTTGCAAAATATATCCGTAAAGCATACTTAGGATATTTTACGGACCTGCTAGATTAACACGTATGTTAGACCTCCTAAGTATATTACCTATAACGCCGGTAGGAACTTTATTAGTAAGGAATTTTAGCAGTATGCTACGGCTATAGCTATCTCTATAAAAGCCGTTCTAGTTAAGGCGTATTAGTCCGTTAGGCTTATTAAGTAAGCTTACCTAGCCTTATAGAGAGCTTACTAGATTATTACGGACGAATATAAGGATATCTAAAAGGAACTGGCTCTATAGATGGCTGTAAAAGCCGTTAATAATACTGCTGGCCCGGACGGACTAGTACCTACCCTCTTAGTCTATGGAGCCTACCTAAGAATAAGTAACCTATATTCTCCTGCCCTGTCTATTACGGAATAAGCAGCCGTAATACAGAAGGTAATGGCTAAGATAGTTAAACTACAGGCCAAATAAACTGTTAATAATGCCCTATACTACCGTAACGAACCTAACACGACCTTAGTACACGACCTCCCGCTTAACTCTAAAGTCCTTATATGGCGTAAAAGCGGCAAGTAGACCGGACCCTACCGTTTACTAGCCGTAGAAAATGAGACGTGCTATGTATAACTCCCTAGCGGGCTAACTAAGTTTAAAAGCACGTCCATAAAACCCTACTTTCGGCCTAAAGATACCTATGACGTTAAACTAGACGAACTGGAAGCACCTATAGAACTAGATGAACTGGAAGCACCCGCCAAACTAGATAAACTAGAAGCACCCCTACCTACCTTAAAAGTCCCCTAGAAACTTACTAAACCCGTTAAACCTATAAAGCGTAGTTAAGAACGCCCCTAAAAGCACCCTATAACTAAGAACCCTGTAATAAAGAATTACCTAACCTTTGCAGAAATATCCGTAAGGTAATCTCTGCCTACGGATATATTAGTTCTAGTATAGAAAACCCCGTTTATGGACTTATGACGTAAAGAGATTAACGGACTACTTAAAAAGGGTGTCTTTGCGGTTATAACGGAGAGAGATATTCCGCAAGGCGTCCGTATATTTAACTTATACTTTATTAACGAAATTAAGCACCCTAGTACTAATAAAGCTTTTAAAAAATTAAGGCTTATTATATAAGCCTATAACGACTAAGGAAAGGACTTAGTCCTTACGCAATCGCCTATAATTTAACGAGTTAGTTAACGGATTATACTTACGCTTACGCCTGGACTATAGTAAACTAAGCCCGTAGCCCTCTACTTATGGGATATCTCGCAAGCCTATGTGCAGTCTAACACCTACCTAAGTAGAGACATCTTTATACGACCACCCTATAAGCTTAACCTATAACTAGGAATAATTTTACGGGTTATAAAACCTCTTTACAGAGTACTAGAAGCTAGAAACTATTGGTTTAAGACATACTACCAGCACTACGTTAGTAAACTTAAAATGGAACAGTCGACCTACGACCCCTACCTCCTATACAGCCCATTAAACGGCCTTGGTATTATTGGACTCTAAATAGATGATACCCTATTCCTAGCAGACTAGACCTTTACGGACGCTAAAGAAACTAAACTATAAAAGGCTAAGTTCTTAGCAAAGCTATAAAAGTAGTTAACTAAGTAAAATTTGATTAAGTTTAACGGAGGCCTAATTACCTAAAAGGGTAACCTAATTAAGCTAACTTAGGAACGCTAAGCTTAAAACCTAAAGCTTGTTATAGTAAAGCCTACGGACCTTACTAGTTCCCGCGGAGAGACCCGTAAGACCGTAAATATAAAGGACTAATACGCTATATAGCGTGCAAGAGGCGCCTATATTGCCATAGTCTGTTAACCCAAATCGGCCTATAACTTATCCTTTGCGGCCTAGGCAATAGACCTATAAGAGGAAAATATCAAACAGCTTAATAAGCGCATTTAGTAGCAAATTAACAATATAGTAAGGGGACTTACTTTTGTACCACTAGACCTAAATTCCCTTAGCTTACTGGCATTTACGGACGCCTCCTTTACTAATAATAAGGACCTATTATTACAAATTGGCTTTATACTTATACTTACGGACCGTAATTAGAACGCAAATATCCTGCACTAGTCCTTAATTAAATATAAATAAGTAACCCGCAGTATACTGGCTTCTAAACTATACGCACTAGCTTATAGCTTTAATATAGCAGCCGCAATTAAATTAATAATCCAGAAGATCCTATAACTGGAGCAGTTACCCTTAGTTTTATGTACTGATTTAAAGTCCCTCTACAACTGCCTAGTTAAGCTAGGTACGATATAAGAGAAAAGGCTTATAGTCGACCTTATATGCTTACGTTAGGTATATAAACGACGTAAGATTACGGAGGTTAAATAGATTAGCAGCGGAGATAACCTAGTGGACGCCATGACTAAGGTAAAGCCGTGTTAAGCCCTTAAAACCCTAATTAACACGAATAGGCTTAACCTAAAAGTTATAGAATGGGTAGAACGGGACTAACAACGCAGCTACGGTACGTCTACGGCCCATTAGAAGGCCGTACGGCTCGTTATATAGTATAGGTGGAAAACGGTAGAAAGCTACGGTGGAACTTGGTGGACTCACGTGACCTACTAAGCTCTGTAGGTAGTCAAAATTAACTAATTACGATTTTCCATCCCCGGGATAGAAAATCGCCATTGGCTCGCTTAGCACTAGCGCGTTGGCGGCCCTTAAGATCTGACTTACGGCCCGTCAAAAGGCCGTACGATCCATTTTACGGGCCGTAAGCAGGACTTACGGCCAGCTCAAAGCACCGTCTAGAAGGCAGCCTAGAAGGCACCTTAGGAGGGATTTCCTATGTATTTCTTTTGTGTTTTACGGTTCTATTAGAGCAATTACGGAGGCTGCACATAGGTGGTTTCATTTTTCAAGTACCGCTAGTATATAATTACAGCACCTGCTATACTAACCGCGTGCCTACACGTTCGGTACACCAGGTACGCGTTTATACGTTTAGTATACTAACCACTTACTTACGCGTCTGGTGCACTTATAAAGTACTAACTAATTAGGGGGGAGGCGCATTAGTATATAGACCACGTAGTCTGCTTTATATAATTGACAGTCACCATCTAAACAAGTATACGATACTACGAGTATTTCGTACCCGTGGATACGACTTACTCGTGCTATTAAGTTAGTACGAACACTTAGAATATAATTAGAGTTAATCTATTAGGCAACTACTCTGCTAGTTATTATTACGTTATTAACTTTAATTTGTATTACCTATATACTTAGCCTATTAATAAGCCTACCGTAGTACCTGCTATAAGGTTCCGTTATATAATTACTACCTAGTTACGGTATTAAATATAGAAAGTTAAATAATATACCACTAAAAGCAGCCACTATAACGCTATTAACGGCAGCAACTACCTTAAGGTTAGGAGGCAACACTAGTATAGTAGATACTAACTTATAGCAACCTATAACGGTTAAACAGTTATAAGAGATAATTAACTAATTAATAACAAATAATACGGCGCTAGAAGAAAGGGTTAATAGGATAAAAGCGGTAAAGATTAAGTTACTATTAATTAAAAGGTACTTAGGGGAAAGATTAAAGCTTAAAGGATTTCTTATATAAATGCACTTTAAAGTTATATAGGAAGGGGTAAAGCTACTAATACCTATAGATTAAATAGTATATGCAGGACTATTCCTATTAGGAAGAGCACTTAAGTAGTTTAAGCCTTACCTTACGGAAATATAGGTAAATGGAATAACGACCACTAATTAAGAGGTGCGGTTTATATTCTTAAGCTAGGAAGGGTTTACGGAGCAACTTATATAAATA
This sequence comes from Cenococcum geophilum 1.58, assembly GCF_001692895.1. NCBI lineage: Eukaryota > Fungi > Ascomycota > Dothideomycetes > Gloniales > Gloniaceae > Cenococcum > Cenococcum geophilum. The sequence goes on from NW_027137630.1 coordinate 577,697, forward strand.
TTTGGAGACCTAGAGGCAGTAACTATAGCGGAAAAAAAACTTTAAAATATTATATAAAGAACCTTAGCAATTAAATACATAATATAGTTCTAAACGTTAGCTATATAAGTTAAGTAGAATAATAAGTCACTTATAGTATAGTATAAGCAGGGACTTAAGGCTAAAGTTTAGGACGCGATTATCCTAATAAAAAATGCGGACACCCTATAGGAACTAATAGATTAAGCGATTAAGATTAATAATTGGATCTACTAAAGGGAATAGGCTAAGAGAGGCTAAGATAGAGTTTTATAGTTTTATTATTTTTATTTTATATCTGATTATATTATACTATATATAATACTGCGCATGCAGCCTTTAGGCTATAGCGCTATAGTTCTATATATATAAATCCTTTCTAGGCAGCTTAATATATACTAGTAGCTATATCTTAGTAGTTTATAAACCCCTAAGGGTTTATAGCTCCTTAATAAAATACTAAGGTACTATAACTACTAGGGAATAAGAAAATAGTAGAAAAAACTATAGGAAATCCTAATACCTGTCCTTGTCCTTTGCAATTTATTTCTATCCTTTTACTCTCTAATATCTTTTTGCTAAGAGTTTAGTAGGAGTTACCTCCTTCTAAAATCCTATTTATTTTGTTTTATTCTTCCATAGGGCCTTCTAAGCTAGTATTACCTACTAGCTTAGCTGCTTTTAGAACCTTGCAGTCTTTACTATTTACAAAGTAGTTTTCTTTATAGTTAATATAAAGAGGGGTAGTATGCTTGTAAGGCTTGCCTATTATTATATAGGTAGAACAGGAGTAGTCTTTAGATAAATATACAGCCGCACAAAATCTATAGGCTCTAGTAGAGTATCTATCTCCTATATAGCCAAATTTTTGGTAGCTCGTGCACTGCGTAGTAGGAGAGACTTCGAGGTATTTTACTACCTTAGTAGCTGTACCTGCAATTAATATCTCTTTTTAATTAAGGATTTCTTGTCTTTTTTCTTCGTTCTCTATAGTAAAAACTATAGAGCCAAATCTAGTCTGTAGATTGTGTCTTTTTTCGCTAGATAAGATCTATCTAAGTAGTCCTTATATCCTTATAGGATTAAAGGTCTTAATTTCTTCTTTTAGAAGCTTAGAGCCTCCTTCTTCTAGAAAAGATAGGGTAGGAACCCTATACGCTATAATTTGAACCCATAGTTCTAATTTTTGTTCTCTTTAGAAGGTAAAGCAGTTATACTAGATCTCCTTATATTTAACTAGGAAATCTACATTATACTCTTCTATAGTCGTAAGGAGAATATTTTGTTTTTTTTTAGTTCTAGCTATAGACGCTAGTACTGGCTTTTTTACTTACAGTTTTAATATGAATAGTTAATTGACTTTGTTTCGTATAGAGAATGTATCTAGAAATTGGTCCTTTTCGTCTATAATTAGGACTAGTTTCCTTTCTTATAGCTACTTTTTCTTACTTTTAGTAGAGGTAGAGGTAGAGCTAGGCGTGCTACTAGTTACCCTACTAGAAGAAGGAGGGGTAGATGATAATAAGGAAGGTAGGGAGGATAAAGAAGGGAGGTCTTTCTTTAGCCTTTCTGCGTAAGTTTCTTTAATAGGAGCCACCTCCTTACGGAGAGCTCTTACTTCTTCTACTAGTCCTTTTAGGATATTGTTTGTCTTCTCTTTTTCTTTTTTTTCTTCTTCTTCTTCTTCTTCTTATATAAAGGGATTTTTTCCTAATAGGATACTTTGTGTATAGTACACTAGCTATTCGACTTGTTCTTTTATTTCTTCTTTTTCTTCTTCTTCTTCTTCTTCTAGCCCTTTATAGGCCTTAGTTAGGCTTTCTAAAGCGAAGCTTAGATATTGTCCTGGAGAAAAGGAATAGGAGAGTATATTATCTATACTATCCATAGTAGTTATTAGTTTTATTATCTTTTTGTAGGTTTTTGGTTTTCTTTTTTAGGAGAAGACTAAGGATATCTTCTTTTTTCTCCTGCCTTAATTAGGCTAGGAGAAGGAGAAGGGGGAGAATAAGTAGATGTAGATCCCTCATCACTTATTTCTATAGGAGGGTTTTTTTTAGACCTATTAAGCCTTGGCATTTTATATCTTATATAAAAGTTCCTAGTTTTTACTATCCTTATACCCTTTCTCCTTACTAATCCTACTAGAAAATTTCTAGGGAAATTAGGCTAAAAGGTAGTAGAAAATCTAGCCTCTATATTTTGTGGTTTTAGTATTTAGTTTTAGTATTTCTATCCGTACCTCGCTTATAAGCTAGAACCACCCCTAAGAAGAATTTTCTGTTGGGGGAAAGGGGGTAAAACGACAAATAAATCCACCTCTAACTCGCTAGGCAGTAGGAATTAAGTCTTAAATATTCGAAAATCGATTGTTTTTGATGGTAAGATGGGTATGCATAAGTTTTGAAGTATAGCGCTACCTTTTGGTAAGGTTGCATGTGCGGTAAAGGTCGTTTTATAGTTATATAAGGCGCAGAGCACGCAATAACTAAAGCTAAGTTAGAAACTATAATATGGCGCAGAGCTAATAGACCTAAGTAGTACTAAAGAAGCCTATAAGAGATAGAGTAATAAACTATAAAAACCTAGAGGTTAAGGATCTAGTAATTATAGGACTAAGGAATAGAGGCTAAACCAGGGGTTTTAGTAGTAGAAGATGTTTAGGCGGACTCTATAGCAAAGTTAGTGGTTTAAAGATAGAGCTTATATAAATTACGAAAAATAGGGTTACTTTGTAAGGGATTACAAAGATAGTTAAAGTTACTATATAATAAAGGGAACTAGACTAATAGAAGGCACATATATATAGAGGGACGATAGTATACTACGAGGAATAAAGGAATGTTTAATTAAAAGTTTTGTGTTTTATTATAATAACGTATACTAAATTTATAAAGACACTAAGTATAGCGTAAGCTATTAGCTATAGGAACTAAAATTCTTAAAATATAGGGGAACCAATAAACTAGTTCGCAGATTGGATATTAAGGACGATAAATTTAATATAGGCGAAATATTTAGTAACAATAAGGTAATAAGGGCAGCTTACTAGAAGCGTGTAAACCTTAAGAAAGTTATATTAAAAGTAAAGACTAAAACCGCTATAGAGTAAGGATTAGTAACGGGAATTATAACACCGTTAAATACGGCATCTATCGCTTTATAAGATAAAAGGAAGAGTATCTTAAAGAAATTAAGCAAGCAGACGACTACTAGTGCTAATTTATTACTTAATAAAGGCAAAAGGCCAAAGGCTTAAAACTCTTAAGATAAGATAAGAGATAACTAAGACTTTTAAGACGAGATAAGGTATACCTAAGAACCTATAACAGATAGAAACTAATAAAGTAGGGCAATAGCTTAGTTTAAAGACATATAAATAAGCTTAGGATAGAGTTTCCTATAAATATAAGATTCTTAAGATAAGATAAGTAAGATTTAATACTCTTAAGATGTAAGGGCGCGGAGAGACTTTGGGAAAGATTTGAAGGAACGATATAAATTCTATCTAAATCTAAGGGTATATAGCTCTCGCTAAGAACAAGACATTGCGTAAAAAAGAGAAAGGAATAATAAGAGAATTATATAATTAAATAGTCAGGGGGTTAGTAGTTAATGCGTGTGTATATACGCACGCGGTCTTTAACGGACTTTAGTAAAATTTAATTAATCTAGTAGAATTCAGTTAAAGCGTCGGAATTTATCTGTTAAGTGTTTTACTAAGACATTTATACTATAACTGGGCTAGTCCTATTATAGTACCCCCCCCCCTTTAGCCAAAGGTCTAAATAATTCAATTTTAGTTAAGACTTATAACTTATTGCGTGTTATATTTTTGCGTTGGGTGGCGGTATAGAGTTTTACTAATTCTATTATTAAATAGGCCAATTAGGATTTTTTATCCCCGGGATAAAAAATCGCTATTAGCTTAGTTAAGGCGGTAAATAAAACTAATATCTTTATAGTAGGTCTTAGCAAGGCGGATCTAACTAATTAGATAACTTTAACCGGCAGGTAAAGTTCCTTAATATCTTGCGTATCACGTGATTATATTATAAACGTCGTAATATATTTTAAGTTCTTTTTATTTTTAAGCTTTCTGCTATTATATTTTATATATTTGTATTAGGTAGTAGTTATTTACCTTTATATTATGTCTATTTAGCTAAAGTAGGCCGTAAAGGATAGTCTTTATAGAATTCTTTTACTAGGGAAGGTACGTCGGTCTTAATCTGGTTATAAGTTTCTTAAGTTTATATTTTATATCCTTCCCACTTAATAAAGAGTTTAAATTATTTAGATTGTGTTTTTCATTATATATCGTTAATTAAGTTAATAAAGTAAGAACCGTTACCGTTGTTAATAATTATAGGAGGTAGTGGCGGCGCTTCGCGAGTTATAGGTTTATCCTTTAAAGGTTATAGCAAGCTTATATAAAACGTTAGATGTATTTTTATCTTAGTTAGTAGTTTAAGCTTATAAGCGTACGGGCTTAGTCTCTTCTTAATTTGGTATAAGCTTGCAAACTTTTAATTAAGTTTCTTTAAGGGTTATTAAGTCTTTAGGTTTTATATATTTAGGTAAACTATATTACCTTCCTTAAAGTCCTATATAGGAGCTCGTCCTTTATTTATATGCTATTCCTATACTATTTAAGCGTACGCTAATTTACTTTATAATAGTTCCGTTAACTACTTTATTTAATTAGTAAAGTTATATACATTAATTAATTAAATCCTCTTAATTATAGGTCCTATTATATTAATTTTGGGTTATAGTTTAAATCTAAGTTAAGGGTCTTATCCATAGGTTGCGTAGGACGGCGTTACGCCTATTAATTCGTTTCTTATATTATTCGCAGTAAACTTAGCTAAAGGTAGCACTTTTCCCAGTCGTCTTATAGGTAGGAGTAGTACATTTATAGGTATTATTCTATAATTACGTTTGCAATTTTAGTTTAACTATCTATCTTAGGATAAAATATAGTCGAGAGTTATATTTATATGCTTAATTATTTATATAGGGCTTACTAGAAGTCTAAAACGAACTAGCTTCCGTAATTAGATAACGTATTCCACAAGCGAGCGACGCACACGAGCGAGCGACGCACCACCAAAAATTAGAAAATTTATACTTTAATATCTTAACAACCACTTAATAATAAATTCTAATAATTTAAATTTGGGCTTTTATATATACTTTATAGCTTCTATTAAAGTTATATAGTAAATAGTTTAGTGGTTTTTAAGATATAGTAATTTGGCTTTATTTTAGCCCTAAAAATTTAATATCCTAAAAACTACTAAACTATTTACTATATAACTTTAATAGAGACTATAATAATAATAATAATAATAATAATTCATTACTTAACGTCTGATTCGGATCCCTATTGGGCCTATACGGACTACTCCTTATTTACATATAGGGAGAAAACTCTATTTAAGAAAAATGAGAAAACCCCGTGATCCATCTCCCCGCCTTTTAGAACTCGCCTGCTTAGCGCCTACAGGTCGCCTATAGTGCTCTACTACCTTACTGTTTAACCTCCTTAGGAACCACTACTGCCGTAACAAGCCTATAGACGCGCTAGTATTATAAACTATTACTCTACTACTATAGAGTTACTAGGGGGCACCTACTACTCGCCCCCTTGCCTTCTATTACCATTTCCCTTATAACCTAAAACTAATTTAGCATATTTTAACTAATAAGCCACTAGGTAACCGCCTTAAGGCCTTTTTATATTAAGAGTAGTGTATTATAGTTCTCTATGCCAGCTACTAAAAGTATTATTTCTTAATTAGTGCGTAAGGGGCATAGCAGTATTACGTGTTTTAGTGTCTGTCTTAGCTAGCCACATTTACATCTTAGGCTACCTACTAGGACACCCACCTAGTAAAGCCAATCTTTTAGTCCTATTATTTCTGTTCTTAAGAGTATTACTATTATATTTTCTGCCTTTATTAGGCCTTCTTAGAGCCCTTAGGTATTTACCCCCTATAGCGTTAACTATACTATAGCTTAGGTTTATCTTGCCTAAGTTAGCCTCTATACCTTTAACTCCTATTTACCTCTCTAGCGTTAGTCCAACCAGTATTATATTACGGTAGATGGTTTCCTAGCGTTCTTATATATTCTACTTTAGCTTCTTTCTNTATCTTACTATTGTCTTTGCTAACCTCTTATACGTCTCCCTTTCTCCTCTATATAGGCCTAGGCCCTAAAGCGGCACTATTCTTCTTTTGCTTTCTTTACTTATTTCTCTAATATCTCTTCCCTACTTTAGGGTTGTTGGTTTATTCTCCTACAGGGCACCCTAGGGTCCCTCTATAGTTTACTTAGGCGTGTCTTAATATACTTTATAACATTAGAGTTGCGTTTATTTTATATCCTTTATATTACAGCGGCTTTAATATATAACTATAGGGGGGGAATATTAGATTTCTTCTTAAGCAGTGCTATAGCCGTTCGCTTATACCNACCTATAATACTTTAAAGGCAGGCTATTTAGACCTTTTAAAGTAGTTTAAGGAGTAATTTAGGGGGGCCCTTTTTAATTTCTCTAATGGCCTAAATACTGGATCTATATATTATAGTTAGCCGGATAACTGCTATATATAGTAGGCGTAACCTCTAGAAGCATAGACCCTATATAAAATTAATAATCCTAAATAAAGTAATAAATTATGCTTAGCCTTTACGGGCCGCTTACGCCGTATATACACTCCACTAAAGCTTACTATTTACCTATACTCCTAATACCCTTAGGCCCTAAACTAGTTAACCCCTAAAGCCTTAGATGCGAATTATATGCTAGAGATCTGTAGATTAGTTACGTTTTCTTATAAAATAGATTAGCTAGTATTTCTCTAGTAAGAATTAAACTTTATAACGTTTTACCTATTCTATATAAGTATTATAGGCTTTCTCTGTCACGGAGTGAGTATAAGCGGCGATAATATGTAGCAAAGTAGATATTATTAAGCTATATACATAAACTGTGTAATAAGGTCAAGACGTTACGTAAGGGGAGAAGGCAGGGAAACGGGAAGAAAGGGTATATATCGTTAGCTTGGTTGCTTAGTTAATACGTACACAGAGCAAAATAGGATTTAGGTAGTGGTCCTGGCAGAACTTGGTAGGATTTAGTAGAACTTGGCGGAATATAGTAGAATATGGCAGATTGCCGTCAGATTGCCGCAAATTGCCGTCTCGTGGTCAGTCTCTAGTTGCTAAGTCGGTGGAAATAGGTGGACGTGTATAAGGTGTCACGGGGGTGTCCCGTAACAGTACCCCCCCTTTAAACTCGAGCTTCTGCGAGATAGGGCTGTAGTAGTTCTGGATGGAGTTCGTAAAAGTCTTTTGCGGCTTGTGTAAGTCCTATAGAGTCAATAGGTTCCTATAAGGGCTTAGTAAAGCCTCTCTATTTCGTGAGATACATATATTAACGTTTCCGTTTATTATACTTAATGTCGTTAATTCTTTTAATAAAGTACTTATTCTTACCATCCACTTTAACTAGTGGGGGAGGGTCTTATATCTGTCTGGGTAGGGCGTCTAATGCGGGAGTAGCGGGGTAAAGAACTGACGTATGGAATATAGGGTGGATTTTAACCGTATCAGGGAGCTTTAGTCGGTAGGCGTAGAAGGAGATAACCTTCTTGACCTTATAAGGGCCAGCGTTCTTCTAATTAAGCTTCTTAGTAGGTTGTTTTGTGTTTAGATTTCTTGTATCTAGCCAGACAAAGTTACTAATTTAGTAGGCCGGTGCTGGGGTTTGTTTCTTATTCGCTGCGGCTTTATAAACAGATTAAGCCTATATTATTTCGTTAGTAAGGAACTATTATAGTTCCTCCATCTTCTTTACGAATTTATTTGCTTCCGTAACTTATAAGGCGTAATAAGTAGGGTAAGGAACATTACTAAAGGGTTCGAAACCCATTTGTAGATGCTGGCCGTAGTTAGCTAGGAATGGGGAGACTTTTATAGTTTCTAAAACGGAATTATTTGCGGTAAACTTGGCGAATATAAGCTAGTTAATCCAGTTATCTTGTAAGTATAACGTGTATATCCGAATATACTGTTCTATTATAGCGTTTACACGTTCCGTTTAACTATCTATTTCTAGGTGGTATACTATAAACAATAGTACTTTAATGCGGAGTTGGGTAGTGAGTTCTTTCTAAAATATAGAGATAAACTGGCTGCCTTTATTGGAGATAATTGTTTTAGGGAGTTTATAGAGTTTCTATACGTGGTTTAGGAATAATCGGGCAACGGCAGGTGTTAATATATTAGGGTAGGCGATTAAGTGTCTTATCTTAGATAGTTGGTCTATAACTACTATAATATTCGTGCAGCCCTTACTTATAGGGAGGTTAATAACAAAGTCGATTAAGACGTCCTTTTATCTTTGGTCCGGAATAAGCAGTAGCTTTAAAAGGCCGTTGTATGTCTTATACAAAGCTTTAGCTCGTCGGCAGACGTAACAGCTAAAGACGTACCTTTGTGTCGTATTATATATATTTAGCCAGTAGTACTCCCGTTAGAGTAGCTCTAGGGTTTTTCTTTAGCCTAGGTGGCCGGCTACTAGTAGGTTATATACGTGTTTAAGGAGCTTAAGCTTAAGTTTATTATAATTAGGGATAACTAGACGGTTCTGGTAATATAAGCGGTTTCCGCAAGCTTTATATTCACTTAGAAAGATCTTCTTAGAGCGTCTAACGCTATCTTAAATTAGCTTAAGCGTCTCTTAGATAAACTCGTTATTTGGGTATTTATTGGTTATAATCTGTTTAATCAATTAATTAGTTATTTTAAGGACTTGTACCGTAAGATCTTTAGCAGGAGGGTTAAACAGTTTAGGGCGAAGTAGGGTCTAATTTTAGTAAGAACGTACCTCTTTTAGTGCTAGCGCGTCTTACAAGCGTCGGGTTAGGGTATTAGGCTTCTAGCCTTAAACGCCTAGGTAGTACGTAATTAAGAATTGGAAATGAGATAGGTATTTTAACCAGCGGGCCTAACGGTAGCTTAGCTATTTTATGGTCGTAAAGTACTGTAGGTTCTTGTAATCGCTAAGGACCTTAATTAGGAATCCAGCGCCTTCTAGTTTAGGTCGCCATTGCTTAAAGCATTTAATAATAGCCAGCAGTTCCTTATCGTAGATCTCGTAGTTATATTCAGCTAAGCTTAGTCGTTTTAAGTAGTATACTATAGGGTGTAATACTCCCTCTTTGTTATATTGAGATAGGATGCCTCTAGTAATATAGTCGGATAAGTTAGCTTCTATAACACTTATTTAGTTTAGGTTAAAGTATTAGAGTATAGGCGCGGTAGTAAATATAACCTTTAGATAAGTAAAGGCCTTCTTATATTCCTTATTAAAGATAAAGGCTTTATCCTTTTGGGTTAGAGCTATAAGGGGTAAAACTAGGGCGGAGAAGTTGTTAATAAACCGTTAATAGAAATTGGCAAATCCTATAAAGGCTCTTATGTCCTTAACGTTCTTAGGTTCTTACTAGTTTATAATTGCTTTAATTTTCTTTGGGTTTATTTATATGCCGTCTATAGAAATAAGAAGCCTAAGGTATAGGACTTCCGTCTTATAAAACTCGCATTTATTTATATTTAATTGTAGACCAGCTCCGTACAGGGCTTATAGGATAAGGTTAACGTATTTCCAATATTTGGTCAGGTTATTACTATATATTAAGATATCGTCAATATAAGTAGTATAGAAGATGTCTAGGTAGGGGCGCAGGGTGTTATTTACGTAATATTAAAACAAGCTCGGAGCATTTGCGAGGCTAAATAGCGTCATTAAGTATTTAAATAATCCATACCGAGTATAAAATGCGGTAAGCTATTTATCTCCCTTTACTATACGGAGGCGGTTAAATGCAGAGATAATATTAAGCTTCGTATAGTAGCGAGCCTTACTTAGTTAGTTTAGCGTCTCTTATATTAACGGGATTGGATATTAGTTCTTAATAGTAACGGCGTTAAGGGCTTAGTAATCTACGCAGAAGCGTAAACCGCTGCTAGGTTTCTTAACGAAGATTACTAATACGGCTATAGGTAAAGAGCTTACTCTAATAAATCCTTTACTTAGGTTCTCGTCTAGATACTTTTATAGCACTTAGAGTTCGTTTTAGGACATTTTATATAGGGGTCTAAATCCGGGCTACTTTCCTTCTTCGAGTACAATCTTGTAGTCGTATGGTCGGTATTCTAGTAGCTTATTAGCTTCCTTTTATAAGAATACGTCTAAGCGGTAATGGTACTCTACTGGTACCTTTATAATAGGGTTAGTATACTTCTTTAGTGCTAAGGCTTTCTTAATATCAGCCATTCTGATAGCGAAAATTGTATATTTAGGCTTCTTAGTAAGCTGAGCTAGCGAAGTAGCTTTAATTATGCGGATATCTAGGGTGTTAAGCTCTCTTAGATCGTCTATAGTCTCTTATATAGTTTCTTATTTAGGTTTAGGTTTAGTATTAGGTATAAAGTTGGTGTTAGATTTAGGTTTAGGTTCTTTAAGTATTCTTTTTATTATAGGGTACCAGTTCTTCTAGTACTTCTATATACTAAGCTTAAGCTTCTGCTTAGTTTAGGGTGGTATAGTAGTTGGGGTTGGTTTATGGGGTTTGGTAGGATTTCTAAATCTTTAGTGGATATTAGTAGAAATCTTATGTCGGTGGAATTCGGTAAAATTCTTAAGTTAGTGGAATCTAGTGGATTTCTTAGGCGTAGGGTGGATATCAGTAGAAATCTTAGGCTGGTGGATCTTAATGGATTTCCTAGGTTTTAGTTTAGGGTTAAGGCAGCAAGTTATAAGGCACTTCTGCTTATAACGGGAGGCGGTAAATAGAAGCTTAAGGTTATCCTAATTAATAGTTACCTTATATAGCTTCATCTAAGGTTATCTAAGGATTACTAGGTGACTTAAGGTGGTAATAAAAAGCTTAATTAGTTCTTTGTGGTTTAGGTATTAAAGTCTTAGGGCTGCTATATAGGTAATATAGCCTAAGACGATGCGTTTGCTATTAAATCTAAATATATTAATATACCGGTTAAGGGGGTTAAGGTAAAACCATTATCTTATATAAAGATCTTGTTAATAAATCCTATGCCGCTAGCTCCTATATTAATTAGGATTTAAGCATTAGCCTATTAACTATTCTGCTAAAGATAGCAGTTAATAGTTATGCTATAGTCCTAAGAGTCGGAGTTCGTAACGTTAAATGCGTTTAACAAGATCCTAAGGCAGAGCCGTCCTAGAGAGCGACTTAGCTCTAGGACCTTTCTTTTAAAGGCAATTAGGGCGGGGTTCTTGTAGAGCGTTAGTTAGAGCTTCGTCCTTATAAATGGTGCTTACTAGATATAGGGCTAAAACTAGATAAAGATCGGGGACGGTAACCGGAAGATTAATGCGGTAAATGGCTATTAGTATTGGCCGTTTATAGATCGTTTTAGTGCGTAGGTAGGGGGATAAGGCAGTGTTTTAAGATATAATCCTTCCTTCCGCATTTAAAGTAGAGGCCTAGCTTAAGGCGTTATTCTTATTTAGAGGACCCTAGTAGGGCGTAATCTAGGATTCCAGTGTCAATATCTATAGCGTTAGGGTGCTTAGGCTAAGATAATAACTTAGTAGATATTTATAGGGTTGTTATATTATATTAGGGGGCAGGCTTTAGTATTAGGCGTAGTATATTATTATACCGTTTATTAATAACGTTTATATAGGCATTAAGGGCTCCTAGTAGGTCTACGCCTATTAGGGAGGTTTTTAGTTTAGAGCTTAAGGATTTAATAAGGCTGTTAATTAGTGCGGAGTCATTCCAGCCTGTTTCCTTTGCGTAACGGTTAAATTCAGAGAAGTATACTAAAAAGCTTTTCGTTCCTTAAGTTATATAGTTTATCTTTCTCTAAGTAGTAGCTTGGCGGTTTAGGTTACTATACATAGCTTTAAGAAGTATAACTAGACTTAGTACTAAGTTCGGTTAAAGGGGTTTAATAAGGTTAGCTGTGTTTCCTCCTAGTTAACTTAGGGCGTAGTAAAGTCGGTTAGCTTTAGTTAGGTAGCGGTTAGTATTACCAGTTAGCTTATTTTTAAGCTGGCTTAGAAATAATTAGAGTTCTTATTATTTGCTAGTGAATATTAGAGGGTCTAGTAGTCGTTTAGATTATTATAGTGCAGTAGTTAGTTTGGGGTAAGTAACTACTATAGGTTTAGGGCTTACGTTCCGCGTGTTTATTTCCAAAGACAGCGTTTAGTCTTAAGGTCCTAGCGTAGGTATCTTAAGGGTGCGGACTTCTTCTTAGAGGTCCTTAATTAATTATTAGTATTATGCTTCTTATTCAGCTTATTATTAATTTAAAGTGGCTTAGTTTTATATAAAGGCGTCTGTAAAAGACTTCTATATTTCTGCTAATTATTCTTAAAGTGCGGATATAATACCGGCGATTATTATAGAGGCTTTAGGTTCGGTCTGTATTTTAATAGTAGTATAGGTAGTTAACGCAATATAGTATTACGGAGTAAGTATAAGCGGCGATAATATATAGCAAAGTAGATACTATTAAGCTATATATATAAACTGTGTAATAAGGTTAAGACGTTGCGTAAGGGGAGAAGGCAGGGAAACGGGAAGAAAGGGTATATATCGTTAGCTTAATTACTTAGTTAATACATACACGGAGTAGAATAGGATTTAGGTAGTAGTCCTGGCAGAACTTAGCAGGATTTAGTAAAACATGGCGGAATATGGCAGAATATAGCAGATTGCCGTCAGATTGCCACAAATTACTATCTTGTGGTTAGTCTCTAGTTGCTAAGTCAGTGGAAATAGGTGGACGTGTATAAGGTGTCACGGGGGTGTCCCGTAACATTCTCTAGTATTCTGTAATTCTTTACGGCTATTAGCCCGTATATAATTAGGTTTATATTATTAACAAAGCCTATCCCCTAGGTTGCCCCTTCCTTAAAAGAATTAAGTAGGTTACTTATAAAGAAGAGGAAGAGTATAGGTAAGAGGGGTAATCCTTATAGTATTCCTATTGCAACTACAATAGGGGGGCTCTAGTATCCGCTAAAGACTAGTAATATTTCTTTCTAGCCTATAAACCCTTAGATAAATTATATAATCTATTCTAGGAAGCCCTTTGCCCTAAGGATATATAAAAGACGCTTATAGGGTACATTATTATAAGCACTATTAATATCTAAGCTAAGCATTAATACTACAAAGTCCTTTCGCATCGCCTATATAGATTTAATAGTGGTAGCAAGTAGCGTAAGTGCTAATAGTATTAAGCGGTTCTTTCTTGCCCCTATTTAGCTTTATAGTAGTAGGGTATATTCCTCTACTATATCTACTATACGTTCTACTATTACCCTTTCTAAGATCTTACTAAGGGTGTTTTCTAAGGCAATAGGGCAGTAGCTTCCTAGGATTAAGTAATCTGCTTTACCTTCTTTTTATAGAACAACTATCGTCATAAATCTTCTAAGTCGCGGGTAGTAGCCTATAGCAAAGTATACTCTAGCTATATCTGTAAGCCAAGGTGCTATAAATAGCCCATAGGTTTTTAGGGCCTTATTTAGAATCCTATCTAGTCCTAGTGCTATATTATTTAAAAGGCGGCTAATAGTTTTAGCCATTTCCTTTGTTATTATATCGCTATTAATCTATAGGCGAGTTACCGGTGTTTTGCCCGTAATATTACTAAGGTCTACTAAAGCTAGTTAGGGGAAGAACCTTTCTATAAGGATCTTTACCTTCTTATTATTGTCGTTTATAGCCTATAATTCTCCTACTCTTTATAGGGGTGGTAGGTATAGGTCTTCTACTAGGCGCCCTGCCTTTTTCTTTACCTATTTTGCTATAGCCTAAAGGCCCTTATTATAGGGGAGGCTTAGGTTAGAAGTATGCTTATTTATAAACCGTCTCCAGTTATTCCTTACTTCTTTTTTTAGGGTATTCTTTAGCTAGTTTCTTATATCTTTATATTATCTCTCATCTTTAGGGTTATAGCTACTTAAGTATTTCCTTCTTACTTATCATTGGCTAGCAACTAGAACTGCGTATTATATAGACTATATATATCGCGTATAAGGGCCCAGTTTTAAGATCGGGTAGTGCTCTTCTAGCCTATTTTTAATTGCTGCCTAGATCCTTTCTAGTCTTCAGTTAATTTCCTTAGGGGTGGCTAATAAGCCTCGCTTATTTAGTATTAGGTGGATTTCTTCTAGGTCTTAGAGTTGTTATTTAACTATATTAAGGAAACTGTCTATCTTAAGCTTCCTTATTATATATCTTTTTCTATTTAGTTACGCTTTAGTATTTAGGTCTAGCTATATCTAGATAGGGATATAGTCTAGGGTAAGTGCCTATTCTTCTTTAGGGTTATACCTTTTAAGTCTCTAGTATAGGCCTTCGTCTATAAATATAAGGTTAATTATACTTTTAGCGGTGCCTTATTGCCATATAATTGCTCCTAGGGGGGTGGCTAGCTTAAGGCCCTAGATATCTATAGCTCTTAGTAGGCACTCTAACTATTAATCTGCAGTAATATAGATACCCCCCTACCGCAGATAGTAGAGGTTTATATCTCCTAGTAGGATAGACTCTATACCTTTAGTTTCTAGTAAGCTTATTACTAATATAATATTCTTTATTTATAGGACCCCTTTAACCCTAGGGTTATATACATTAATAATTTGTACCGGTCCCCTATATATTTAAATTATTATAACTATAATATCTAGGTTAACTGCCTGCTATAACTATAAGGATAGGCTAATAGCCTTACTAATTATAAAGCACACGCGTATGGCTACTTTTAGTTCATATAGGAGCTGGAATCCTTAGGGGCAGTATATTAATTATATAAAGGTATTATAATACGGTTCTTATATAGCAATAATATAGTATTTCTCTAGATCTAAACTGTCTAGTAGGGGCCTTATAAGGCGGTGGTTTGTGTTGCCGCAGTTATATTATATAATAGATAGGTAGCGGACCCCCGGCAAGGGTCCTTTAACTTTCCTTTATTCCTTACTTCTTCTATTTCTACTTTCTCTAGGATATTTAGAGCTTCTATCTCTTGTATCTACACCCTAGTTACTACTTATTTTATATAAAGCTTTCCATTTCCGTGTCTTATGTTTCTATTAGCGCTTCTATATTTAAATCTGTTATTATTACCAGATCTTCCCCTATTCTTACTAGTCGGCTATATACCCTTTATAGGTTAGCTACAAATGTTATATTTACCGCATTAAGTCTAATTCTTAATTGTCCTGGTCTTAAGCCTGCTATTACTATCCATAGAGGTCTTCCTACAGGGCGTCCTCTCCCTTATGTCCCCTATAACCCTTATATCCCTAATTAGTCTAGTAATATCGCGCGGCATTGCTTCTAGCCCGTTAAGGCTTGGGATAGCTGGCTTAGCCCTCTAGTATTAAAGGTAGGAAACGCTAGGAAGGCGCCTGCGTCCCCCTAGCTTATCGCCTGTTATTTTTATTCGTATAACCTAGCGTGCAGTTATTCCCGTAGCTGTTAAGCCCTTGCCTTTTATTTCCTATATTTAATATAGTCTTCTCTCTCCTACGCCTTATATATGCTTCGGTGGTAGTTTACGCATTTTATTTAGTCTTAATTTAAGTAATATCTTATATTATAGGGGCCTGCATAGTGGCCGTAGCACACTTATACTGCGTATATAGATTAGGTATGTCCCTATTATGCATAATAATAGTATTATTTTAGGCGTAGTCTATAGTTATAGAGCCTTATATTGTATATAAGGCCATTTATAATTATTTCTTTTTAGATAAGGAGTTTTTGTATTCCTAGTGTATATATACTGACGATAAGGGAGCCATACGTTCGTCCGGTGTCTCCCTAGCGAGTCTTTAGCAACCCTTATATTCTCTTATTATTCTTATTATATACTTAGTTCGTATTTTCCTATTGAAGCCATTAAATTCGGGTGATTTTGAGTCCTGGTATAAGGCGTTCCATTTATCTTACTATCTTCTATATAATTGCTATGTTGTTTACCTAGCGTCCCTTTTCTACCCTAAGGCTTATAGGAACTGCTGGGACTTTAACTAGGTAATCCTTACGGAGTACTTTTATGCTAATACGTTCTCCTAGCCTATCCCTTACCCTTACGGCTTGTTCCTTTACCTATTAGTCCTTTAGGGTGACTTTAATATCTCCGCTCTTAAGGTATTAGACTATAATAGCGTTATAGACCTCTTTACGTATCTCTATAAGGACTTCTGTTTCTAATTATCTCCTAAGCCCCTCTGCTTGTTCTATATTTAGTTATATTATAATTATATACCCGGTTATTAACTTAAGGGGGGTGGGTTCCCTATGCTATAAAAGTGCAGCTATAGCGGCCTAGGTGCGGTTCGCCGGTAAGAGGGGGTTATACTTATTTTTAATTTTGCTTAGCTATTAGAGGATTTAATTAAGGGTTTACTAGAGAGGCGCCTAAGATTCACTGGACTAGCGGAGCCATTCTACTAGCTGCATTAGTTTATTATAGCTAACGGTTACTCCCCCATAATTCTGGATACTAGACACGTCTAATAGGCTTTATATTTTATTAGATGCCTTCTTAATAGAGGTATTTCCGCTTTATAGTATAGTATTCGCCCGTCTTTATTATGGAGGGCCATTGCTAGGCGTAGTTCTAGCGGTCGCGCGCAAGTGCGAGCCACCGTCGTTTAACGTGTACCTCCCCTGCGATATATGCATCTTAGGGGGATTCTCTAGGTGTTTTTTAGGGTTCTTTTGGTTGGTTTTAGTCTTTTTGGGCCAGGTACAGCAAGAGCTCTAAAGTTTTAAGGCAGGTAGTTATATATACTAGTAGTACTAATAATACAGTTAATAGAGACTATAAAGCGTATATAAAAGCCTAAATATAAATTATTAAAATTTATTATTAAGTGGTTGTTGAGATATTAAAGTATGAATTATTTTAATTTTTGGTGAGTTTTTAAGGCGCGTCGCTCGCTTGTGTGCGTCGCTCGCTTATAAAATACGTTATTATTAAATTAGGAAGTCCGTATAGCTTAAAGACGTGCTTAATAAAATATTCGGCTACTAATATTATATTAATTAAGTCTATAGGAATTATGTGTCGTATTTTTATAAAACGGTTAATAACTACTATAATATTTATAAACCTATTACTATTAGGCAGGTCAACTATAAAGTGAATTAAGATATCTTGTCATCTTTATATTAGAATTAGCAATAGTTAAAGTACTCCTTACTTCTTTATATAAGAGGTCTTCCTATATAAGCATATTCTATATACTTAAACGTATTTTTATATATAGTTATATATTATAGGCCAGTAATATACTTATTAAATAATCTTATAGGTCTTTATATGGCTAGGGTGCCCTATTATAGGGGAATTGTATATAAATTTAAGTACCTTAAATTATAAGGGTTTAGAATTTAGGACTACTATCTTTTATTAATAGTATAACCAATTATTACGGATTTCGCATTTAGCGAGTGTAATATCCTTATATTGCCGTTTCCCTATTTAAATTGCTTTTATTATATCTACTATCTAGGGGTTGTTCTTATATTTATGCTCTATTAATTTATTAATTTCCAATTTATTTCTATTAAGCTCCGCATCTAAAAACATAGGGTGTTAGCGACTTAGTCAATCGAGGCACGAGCACGGTAAGAGGGACGCGTAAGCCTGTATGATTGGTAGTCTATAAACGAGGATCTAAAGCTAGAGAAAGGAAAGGAGAAGAAGAGCAGCGCTGGTTAAAGTAGGGTTCTTTTTATGCGGTCTTCTAGTTATGTGACCGCGAAGTTCTACCAAGTTCTGCCAGGTTCTGCCAGTGCCGTAACATTACCCCCCCCTCCGCAAAAGCCTGCCCTTAGGCTTTATAGTCTATATTATGCTTATGGGGCGTTCTTATCTTTATGTTCTTCTAGTAGCTTGTCGTCTTCGCTATATTAGCACTCTATCTACTTATCTAGGTACTTTAGGGGTCCTAGTTCATTAGGGTAGCGGTTATGGAATTCTTAAAGCTTATAGGGACTGCTAATAAAGTTCTATATAGGGTATTAGGTAGGATCTAGGTTATAGCCTTTCCAACTAACGCGGTACTTTAGCGTTTTCCTTACTAGTTTACAGGCTAGTACTTCTTTAATTTCCCATTCGTTGTCGCCATTGACTTAAATCGGTAGGGGAGGTTCGTTCTTTTGTCCAGGTAATAGGTTGTTCACAGCTTTCTGTAGCTTATCCGGCGAGAAAACGGGGTAAACCTTAATCGAATCCGGGAGCTTTACTTTGTATAAGTTACCTATCTTCTTAAGGACCTTATATGGTCCCGCTATCTAATAGTCTAGCTTATGGCTAGGCCGTTCCGTCTTTTAGTTCTTTGTTATAACCTAGACTATATCGCCTACGGTAAAGTTAGGTTCGCGCCTATACTTATTTGCCTGCTATTCCATTGATTTTTAGGCCTTTTCTAGATTTGTATAGGCTACCGTCCAGGCTTCCTCTAAGCGCTTGGCGTACTGCTAGGCTTCCTTATAAGATAGTTTCTCGCGTACGGTCCGTGGTCCTTCTGGTCTATCCTAGTTAAAGCTTATTTGGGGTAAATACCCCATTTCTAGTTAGATAGGTGTAAATCCCGTAGAGTTATAGGGTAGGGTCGCCTGGGCGTAGTCTATTAGGGGTAGCAGTTTGCCCCAGTTGTTTTAGAAGTAGTTAATAAAAGGCCGGAGTCTCTAATCTAAATATTGATTTATAATCTCCGTCTGGCTGTTTGTCTAGGGGTGGTATACTATAGAGAGCTTTAGCCTAATACCTAGGATCCGGGTAAACTCGTTCTAGAAGGCCGATATAAATTGCGGGCTATAATTAAATATAATAGTATCTGGTGGTCTGTAAATGCGGTAAACGTAGTAGATATATAGTCGGGCCGCCTCCTTGGCATTAATATTCTTATGACAGGGAATTGAGAATGGGCGCTTGCTAAAGCGGTTAACTAGAATTATAACTATATTATATCCGTCGCGGTCTATTGGTAGCTTATGGAAGTCTATAGAGATATGCTGCTAGGGGCGGTCGGGTATTGGGAGAGGTTTTAATAGTCCTGGGGTCTTATTTCGTGGAATTGTAGATCTACGGTAGCTGTCGCAGTTCCGTATATAACGGTTAATATCTATAATTATTCCGGGCTAGTAGTAGCGGTCACTAATAATCTTACGGGTCTTATTTTTTCTAGGGTAGGCCGTAGAGACCTAGGCATAAGCTTCGGCAATAAGCTGGGTCTGTAAGTTCTGTTCCTTAGCTACTACTAGCCGTTCCTAGTGCTTAAGTAGTCCGTTTTTGAGGGACTATGGGCTGGCAATGTTCTTTGCCTTTTTACGGTATTCCTGTAGAGAGGGGGTCGTTCGGTTAGCCTGTAGTAGTTCATTAATAAGGTCAAGTTTGGAGGAGTTAATAGGACATATCTCGGCGCCCGAGGAGTCTGTGCTTAGTTTTACCTATATCTAGGGGTTAAGGTGTTCTAGTTGTAGTAGCGTTTAGGTCCGTAGTGAGATCTTTATAGCCGTCTGGTTATCTAGGTCTTGCTTACGCCTTATAAGAATGTCCACACGGTTTGTAGCGCCTGGTCTATATATAATTAAGAAGTTAAACTAAGATAGGGTATCCGCCTAGCGTGCCTGCCGGGCCGTAAGGGCCTTAGTTATTATGAAGTATTCTAGGGCCTTGTGATCTGAAACTACCTTAATTGGCTTAGGGGTCCCCTCTAGCTGTGTACGCTAGTGCTGAAAGCTAGAGATAATAGCCAGCATTTCTTTGTTATGGATGTGGTAATTTAGCTCGGCATCTATTATAGTCTTTAAATAGTATGCAATAGGGTGCTACTCTCCGTCCGGTTGCTTCTAGGAAAAAACACCAGCTATCGCGCCGTCTAAGGTATTAGTTTCTAGTATTAAGGGCCGTTCTAGGTCAAAATAGACAAGTAGGGGAGCCGATACCAGCCGTTTCTTAAGCTTATTAAAGGCCTGCCTACATATAGCGTTAAAGTAGAAGGGCTGGTCTTTTTTAGTAAGATGGTTAAGAGGCTGGGCGATCCTGCTATAGTTCTTAATAAAGTGTTAGTAGAAGTTACAAAAACCTAAAAAGGATTGTACCCCCTTTATGGTCCGTAGGGGTGCCTACTGGTTAATTGTGGCCGTTTTCTCTGGGTTGGTTTTAATTCCGTCCGTACTAATAATAAAACCTAGGTACTTTGTACGCTTAATACTAAACTCCAACTTTTTAATGTCGACCTGGAGGCCAGCCTCGCGGAGCCGTTATAGGACTTTATGGACGTGCTTTTTGTGTTCTAGCTTGTTCTCAGAGTAGATTATAATATTATCTAAATAGGCCGTATAGAAATCGTCAAGGTAGTTAAAGAGTACATCGTTTATATACCGCTGGTACGTAGCTGGTCCGTTAGTTAGTCTAAAAGGGAGCACTTTATATTTATACGTTCTGTAACGGGTCCGAAACGTAGTAAGATCTTTAGACCTAGGGTTTATTCTAATTTGGTAGAAGGCCTAGCGGATATTAAGCTTTATAAAGACTTTAGCTCTACTTATTTGGGCCAGAGTCTTATTAAGTAGGGGCAGCGGATAGCGATCCTTGTGGGTTATGTTGTTTAGTTTATAGTAGTCGATATAGAAGCGGAGTCCTCCATTTAGCTTTTTAATAAAGAGAATAGGCGAGGCGAAAGGGGCTTAGCTAGGCTTAATAAAGCCCTTATTTAGGTTATTGATAAAATACTGCTTTGTGGCCTATAATTTGGTAATAGACTGCTTATAGAGGGGGCTAAAGCTAAGGGTGTTTTCTTTGCCCTGCTTAATCTTAATCTTATAGTCATATAGTTAGTGAGGTAAAAGTATATTGGACGCTACTTTGGAGAATATATCCTTGAATTTCTGGTGTTAATAGGGCAGCTTTTATTCTACTAGTTCCTTATCTATAAGCTCGCTTTCTTGTCCGCTAAGCTCGTTTCCCTTTTCCTTAATTATTTAATTAATTTCGTATAAGCTTGTTATAAAGGTGACGGTATTAGGCTAAACTAAGTTCTGGTAGAATCCTACGGCACTAATATAGCAGATATTAACTAGTGGGAGGTCCGCTGGTTTCCTTACAGCCGTTTTCTGGACCGTATTTTGCGGTCTAGGGTTTGTAATCTTTCTTAGCTCCTATTCCATCTTCCGCAGGTTATTCCTCCGATTTATTAGTTTAGTGTGACGTTTGACGTCCCTTGCTGTTCTTCGTAGCTGTATAGGGCCTAAGCTCTCTATGGGGGGCTTTTCTGGGTTACTACTGACTTCCTAGGTCTTTGATGCGGGTGGCGTAATATAGGTAGTCTAGGGGCGACGTAGTATACGGATCCGTTACAAATTAAGCTATACATCTTTCTTAAAAGCCTGGTCCCTACGTATAGTATTAGCCTGGTAAATAGTATTAATCTGGGGCCGTATAAGGTTTTCCATTATAATGCTGATTTCTTTTATAAAGGAAGGGGTTGGGGGTAGGGTTTTAGGCTAGGTAAGCCGTTTACTCCGTATATTAAGCTGTAAGCCTAAATAGGCTAGCTATTTTCGCCCTAAGATTATATTGTGGCTACCTAGGTCTGTAATAAGGAAGGGGGCGTTATACTGCCTTTGTCCGTTAATACGGAGGTAAATCCACAAGATAGTTGTAATAGGTGGTCCTATCCGCCTATTATACCTGCGGATAGGAATTAGTTTGGGCAGTTCTTTAATAGGTGTATTTAGAAAGTCAGCCAGCTTTACGGCACACTAGGTGTCTATTAAGGCGAAAGTATTTGCTCTAGAGTTAGCTAAAGCAGAGGTTAAAACTTGGTATTTATTACGGAATAAAGTATAAGGGATAGTGTAGCTTCTTCTACTAACTAGCCGACCTAGATTAATATCTAATATATTAATCCCTTTTAACCCTAGAGAGGAGTCTTCCTCTAGGGTTCCTCTTTTTCCAACTCCGCGCTATTCTCTTGGATTAATAGAACCTCGTCCGCTTTCGCGTTTGTCAGGTAATTTTTTATATAGTGACCTTTCTGTCCGTAAGAGAAGTAAGCTCCTTAATTACTGAGGGCCTGTATATGGGGGTTGCTATATATAGGCCAAGCATTCGCCGGACCTATGGCAGGGCTGGCCGTATGGCTAGCTGCTAAATTGGCGGTGGGCTGTATGGGTGGT